>NC_090933.1:71446070-71776570 GCF_040938575.1 Ambystoma mexicanum
AATGGCATCGCTCAGCACTTACCCAGTTTTCTGACTAACTGGGCGCACTATGTTATGTTATGTTACTTGGCATTTTTATAGCGCCTTATGTGTCATTGGTATGACCTCAAGCGCTGGTAGGTTGAACGCCCTCGGGAACCGCAGTTCAGGTCAGTAGAGAGACAGAGTGTCGTACGGTGCGTGGGCGCACCGGATATGTGTGCAGCTGGTGTGGTTGTTGCATGATAGCTGCTTCTTTAGCGGTAGGTGTGGTGCTGTGGAAATCAGTTGGATGTGTTCAGTCTGGAGGGTGGACACCCAGCCTGAGTTCTGGCTGCGTTGGGCCCGAGGAGACGCTTAAGATAGCCGGTATGTGCTCAGCTGGCTGTGTTGTATTAGGATGATGAGGTGTTCGTGGGGTCATGGTAGTATGAGAACAGCTAGGCCGAATGTGTCATAGTATAGCTGTCTTCTAGTTGAATGATGGTGTATAGGCCAGAGTAAGCGTAGTAGTGTGATATGGTGGTTATGGGGAAAGCGCCTGCGACCAAGCACGAGAGTCGGACAGGGGGCGTACATAGCGGCATACGTACATAAAGCGACAGGATGCATAGGATAAACATGCGATGCAGGTACCATGGGAAAACAGGTACATAGCATAAATAGGATGTACAGAGGTATGGTATATAGAGAGATATGCACTCCATCCACTCTGTCCTTTCCATTCACACTATCCTTCGCTTCCACTCCATCCACTTTTTCCATCTGCTCCATCCGTTCCATCCTATGTGGCCCAGCCTATCCCACCCAATTGGTAGGTGCGCCCCCGCCCCTCCTGTCTGGCACGGATTCAGCACCTTCGTTACATAACCTTGCGCTCGCTCAGGGATGTGTCCTGCTGGATTTATGAGGGCGAAGGCCAGGACTTCAAGCCTCAGAATGCAAAGTTAAAACCAGGACTGCACTTGCATCCCCAGACTGGAATGGATATTGTTGGCATGTATGATGTTGGCCCGACAGACCTGATGGCTGCAAGGAGAGAAAAGGGGGCTGGGCCTGGGCCTGGTCCGCCCGCCCGCCTGTCCCAATGGCCAGCGGAGAGTGGAGCAAATGCCACGCTCCTGCCCATCTCAGGGCCCAGCCGAGAGTGGAGCAAATGCCATGCTCCGGGGCTGGCCCGTGGAGCAAAGGCCACGCTCCTGCCCGCCGAGAGTGGAACAAATGCCACCCCCCTGGCCATCTCCGGGGCCTGCAGAGAGTGGAGCAAATACCACCACGCTCCGGGCTGGCCCCGAGGCCCCGAACGGCCACGAACGGCCAGGTTCTATAGGCAGGAAAACAGGGCGTACCTGCAGGCACTTGTTACTCAGAGTGTGCTTTGACCCCTGGCTTCTCGGCGAACGGTGCACTGTGCCGGGCACCCCGAGAGTTCTCGAAGCCTGCTTAGAGCCTCATTGGGATGGCTAGAGTGGCGTGTCTGTCCCCCGAGTTGTTGTGCCGCCCGCCTGGTCTGCAGCTGGGTTCTTCTGGGAGTTATCAGCATAATCCCGCCTTTCCCAGCCAGCTCCACCTAGGCCGCAGTACCTTCTGTCGTTACAAGAGGGCATCGGGGTGCTCTTAGATTCCACATGAGCGTGGAGTCAGGTTACCAGAAGGGAAGAGGGGGGGGCCGGGGGTGTGTGCCCATTTGTAAATACAAAATGACTAAATACTCTCCCTCTAGACCACTGCGCTCCTCTGGCTCTAACTCTCTGTGTGTAAAGCCTTTTGCTAAACAGAGGTCAGGTGGTGGTTCGCTTTCCTCAGCTGGCTCCCTTCCTCTGCGCCTTGAGCAGGATCTTCTTAAATTCCGGAAGCTCCTTAGGCCACAGGCCCCGGGCCGGCACGATAGAGGGCATGGGGGGGGGGGGGTTAGGCACAGGGTGGGGGCAGAGAAGAGGCTCACGCCGTGGGAGGGCAGCTGCAAGGCGCCTCCACTGTTAATTGTCATGACAACCTGGCCAAAAACACAGGGAGGTGAGAAGGAAATCAGCAGGCGCCGGGAAGGGCCCAGCCCCCAATGGAATGACAAAGGTGAAGGGGGCGGGCGGAATATAAGGAGCCTCTAGGAAGGGAGAGGCACCAACGAAAAGAAAGCACAACTGCCTCGGGTAAAGCTTCCAGAGGAAGGAGAAGGACCGTGTTTTTCATTTTCTCACCCAACCCACCCAGAAAAAGGAGGTACAAAAAGGGCATGGAACGCTGGCTGGCAGGTTCGGTACCCGGCAAAGTCGTAGGCGGCGGCACGTGTCTAAGGAGAGGATGCCAATTGGACTGAAAGAAAGGAACCAGCAAAATAGAGGCGGAAGGTCCGGCTTGCAGGCACGCAAAGGAACAGACTTGCCATGGAAACGAGGCATCACTCACCTTGGACACGGTGTGCCCAAAAGCACACCTTTTGTTATCGTTATGTTTATTATGATTGTCAATAAGAAGTAAATGCCTAAGGCCAAAAATTGTTTTCCACAAAGAATGGTATGTGGAGTTTGTTACTAAATAGGGGCATGAGGGAGAGCTCGGGTGCCCACACTACTTAGCCTAAGACTCTCCTCTTTACCTCCGCCTTCGCTTCTTCTCTCCCTTGCTAATCCCACAGTTGCTGCGATGGGTGTCCTGGGCCCTTATGCATCCTCGGGGCCCTGACCTCCCGCACCCAATCGGCCCAGCTCCTGTCTATCTATCTATCTGCAATTGCACGCACACCCAAACGCCCCGGTCGCTCGCACTCGCACCCCTCACGGCTCCAGGCCGTGTAGCATTCAACATTCCTAGCACTTCATCTCTGGCCCGCCCATGAGCTCAGACTCCACAGCACAGCACGTACCCGCTGCTTCCTTCTTCCCTGCTGCACTTGCACGTTCGGAAGACTCACAAGGCATAGTAGGCCCGTCCTGCTTTACTCTCCCCATCCCCCCAGCCCACTGCTCTTATGTATTGTGTTTTTAATGTATTTCCCACTCCTCCTCCCTCCCTTGCCCTGTGGGCGCTTTGAAACAGTATGTTCTTATTTTACAAGCGCCTAACAAGCAAACAATAAAATAAACGGGCATGTGTTCTCTTGTCGGCACGGTCTGAGCCGAAACAAAGGGCCATCAAGTGGAATGCTAAAGGGGACCCAATTTCTTTTGACGCATTTCCCCATTCTCACAGAAGGCGCCGTTCATGTAAATGTGTGCTAAGAAAGGATTCTGGAATGGCACTGCCGCACAGGGACTGCACGGGGCAGGGTGGGGGTTGTTGTTGTCAGCCTTCCAAGAAAGCGGAGTACAATCGAGCAGCTCTGTTATTGATGGTGTGGGCGGCTCTTAAAAGAGCCTTTGGGTTTGCGCGCTGATGCTGCGGTAGGTAGGTGGGCAGGCAGGCAGGTGATCCTCAACCCCCGAATCCATAAAGAGTGCGTCCCTGGCGCTTCAGGGCATACACCACATCCATGGCGGTGACGGTCTTCCTCTTGGCGTGCTCAGTGTAGGTGACGGCGTCCCGGATCACGTTTTCCAGGAAGACCTTGAGCACACCGCGGGTCTCCTCGTAGATGAGGCCGGAGATGCGCTTGACTCCACCACGGCGGGCCAGGCGGCGGATGGCAGGCTTGGTAATGCCCTGGATGTTGTCCCTGAGCACTTTCCTGTGCCTCTTGGCACCTCCCTTGCCGAGACCTTTCCCTCCTTTGCCTCGTCCAGACATGGCGGCTGCACTTCTACTTCTCCTCGTCGTCGTCACGGGGGGAGCTGACTGAGACTGTGTGTGCCGGCAGACAGGGACCGGCTGCTTATATGGACAGAGGGCGGACCATGGGGAGCGCGGCGGGTGTCCGCTCCAGTGCGCAGGGCAGCGTGGGCGGGAGCGCAGCATTTCAAAATGCCCGCGCTTTCCAGCCGTTGCCCCGGAGGGCCTTTGTTCTCTCAGGACTTGCTAAAGGAAAGAGCTTGCTCTTGTGTACAAAGGCCGCTGCCTTTCTGAGAGAGGGCGCGTGCGCGCACACGCACCCCTCCCCCTGCCCTCCCCTCCTCCAATGGACTCCTTTGTGCGCCTCGCATTCGCGCCCTACTTTGCCCCTGCACCCAGAACTTTGCATCGGGGTCGGGAGTATGGCCTTCATTCTACATGGGTTACGAGCAATTTGCGCTGCAGCCTCTCTTTTCTCCGACGCAAGCACATACTCTGTTGGAGCCTAGCCTTTGCCAAAACCCCCCCCCCCCCCCCCCCCCCTCTGTCCCCTTGCCACGTGGGATTATCTGCAAAGACAAAATGGCGGGGGTGGGGGCGTTGTGTGGGGTCGGTCGGTGGGGGGGGGGGGGGGGGATACCTGGGGGTCTGTGGCAGGAATTACCCAACGGCCGAAGTCCAGACATGAACTCCTTACAGCATGCTTGTGGGGGCGACCTAGCCTGCTCACCCAAGCGTTACTGCATCGGGGTTGCAGGGCATCGGTCTTTTCGCAAACGCCACGTACGGCTGTTGGGGAGGGGAGGCGAGCCGAATAGGCTTTGCGAGAGGCGAAGGAGAGCGCCCTGCATTTGCCAAGCTTTAGCATGGCTTGGTTTTGTCGGGCAAAGACTAAAGGTGCTCGCTCAGAATTAAAAGGGGGCCGCTGTGCCAGCTCCAAGTGCTGCTGCTACGATATGATATGATATGATATATGATTGATATATACGACAAGGCATTTATAACACGCCGATAGACAAGTGTATAGTGCTGCTTGCCAAGGTGCTGAGCTCTTTGTCGGAGTGTGTGAGCGGCTCTTAAAAGAGCCTTTGTGTTTTTTTTTGTTGGGGAGTGTGTAACTTGGGCTGTTACTTGCTGGCTTTGCCCCCTGCCTTGTGGCCCTCTGTCTTCTTGGGCAGCAGCACGGCCTGGATGTTGGGCAGGACACCGCCCTGGGCGATGGTGACTTTGCCCAGCAGCTTGTTGAGCTCCTCGTCGTTGCGGATGGCGAGCTGCAGGTGTCTGGGGATGATGCGGGTCTTCTTGTTGTCCCGGGCGGCGTTGCCGGCCAGCTCGAGGATCTCAGCAGTCAGGTACTCGAGCACGGCAGCCAGATAGACGGGGGCTCCGGCACCCACCCGCTCAGCGTAGCTCCCCTTCCGCAGCAGCCGATGCACACGGCCTACTGGGAACTGCAAGCCCGCCCGGGAGGAGCGAGTCTTGGCCTTAGCGCGGGCCTTCCCTCCTTGCTTTCCTCGTCCAGACATGGTTCGCCGTAAAGTGGGAGCTCGCTCGTCCTACGTTCAAAGAGAAAGCAATGACCCGAGCACGAGAGGGCCGGCATATAAAGACACGGGGGAGGCTCTCTCATTGGACGAAACCTAGGCTGGCGTGCACATCCATTGGAGGGGGAACGATGCTGCTGCCAGCCAATCGGAGCCCTGTGCTGGGCACACCCACCACAACAGAGTAGCTACAGAACCGTTACGGGCCAATAGCGGACAGGGACTGGCAGCAGCTGTTTAACACAGACAGCCTATAAAAGAGAGGGGGTCGGGGGCGGTGACTACTCATTTCTCCCACTCCTCGCAGCGTGGACGTCAGCCGCAGACCATGCCTGAGCCAGCCAAGTCCGCTCCAGCGCCCAAGAAGGGCTCCAAGAAAGCGCTCTCCAAGCCGCCCAAGAAGGACGGGAAGAAGCGCAAGAGGAGCAGGAAAGAGAGCTATGCCATTTACATCTACAAGGTGATGAAGCAGGTGCACCCCGACACCGGCATCTCTTCCAAGGCCATGGGCATCATGAACTCGTTTGTCAATGACATCTTCGAGCGCATCGCCGGGGAAGCCTCCCGCCTGGCCCACTACAACAAGCGCAGGACCATCACCTCCAGGGAGATCCAGACCGCAGTGCGACTCCTGCTGCCTGGTGAGCTGGCCAAGCATGCCGTGTCCGAGGGCACCAAGGCCGTCACCAAGTACACCAGCGCCAAGTGAGAGGGCAGCCACAGCCCTCTGCGGCACAGCTCCCCGCACACAGAAAAACCCAAAGGCTCTTTTAAGAGCCGCTCACCACTTCCACTCAAGAGCTCGCATGCTTTGCCTAGCCCTGCTTTATTCCAGCCCCCGAAAACATAAGGGCAGTAATCTCAAATAGGCACGTCGGCGTAGGCACATGTTTTCTATGCGCTGTGGCGGGAGTCATGCACCCACTGGACACATCCGCTGGGTGGGAAAACTCTGGGGCACAGCTTACTGTACAGGACCGGCGATATCGGGCGGCTCTGCCAGGGAAGCCCACGCAGCAGACATCGCTGTTGATCCTGCTAGGGCAGTTCGGAATCACAGCGCCATAGCCGGCTTCTCCCTCCCGAGGTCGACGGGGAGCAAGTACAGCAGCGTTTGTGGCCAGTCTGTCTGCGTGTGCGGCTTGGGGGAGGGCGGAGAACCGACCATTATCACACAGCGCTTAGAAATGGTTCGAGTCCAGCATCAAGGCGCTATCAAAACGTGACGCGAGGGGGAAGCATCGGTCGGGTTAAGAGCTGGCTGTGCTCCGGCTGAAAGGCACGGGCCGTCACATCAACTCCCGACACCAGCACGCGCACCAATTGAAAGCAACCCAAAGGCAGGCGGGGTAAACGGGTCACTGAAAACAGCCCTGGGGCCAAAGGGCACAGGCAGGCACTGGGGGAGGGGATTGACGTGGACGCCAGCCGCAGCAACAGTCTCGCCTTTTCCCGGTGCTATGTGTGGGAAGGCCACCCCGTCCTGTTTTTGCTTGGAATTCTGGGACTTGTAGTGTTTCTGCATTTCACAAACCGGGAAGAAAAATCAACAATCCAAAGGGGGAGAGGGGGGGGGGGGAGACGGGACTGAATATGGCCTTCTCAACCATTGGCCGCTGGAAACTTGAGAGTTCTGCGCATGCCCTGGTAACCTCTCTCTCTCTCTCTCTCTCTCTCTCTCCCTCCCCCCTCCCCCTACATTCTTTGGGCAGTCGGGATACACAACCTCCTTTGCCTCCGGAAACTCCTAAAGACATTCCTCTTCTCCTCTTCCTACTCTCTCCCTCTGCCCTGCTGACCTCTTCTCTGCTCTATCCCTCTCTCCCTCCTTCTCCACACAACATGCCGACTGGAGGGCAGGCATACCTCAGAGTCTCACAGGTCCCTGGCACCCTCGCCAGTCCTCCAGCACTTGCCTCAGGGCCTGCACTTGCCTCATTGCTACTGCACTTGGTCAATGACCCATGAGAATGGCATCGCTCAGCACTTACCCAGTTTTCTGACTAACTGGGCGCACTATGTTATGTTATGTTACTTGGCATTTTTATAGCGCCTTATGTGTCATTGGTATGACCTCAAGCGCTGGTAGGTTGAACGCCCTCGGGAACCGCAGTTCAGGTCAGTAGAGAGACAGAGTGTCGTACGGTGCGTGGGCGCACCGGATATGTGTGCAGCTGGTGTGGTTGTTGCATGATAGCTGCTTCTTTAGCGGTAGGTGTGGTGCTGTGGAAATCAGTTGGATGTGTTCAGTCTGGAGGGTGGACACCCAGCCTGAGTTCTGGCTGCGTTGGGCCCGAGGAGACGCTTAAGATAGCCGGTATGTGCTCAGCTGGCTGTGTTGTATTAGGATGATGAGGTGTTCGTGGGGTCATGGTAGTATGAGAACAGCTAGGCCGAATGTGTCATAGTATAGCTGTCTTCTAGTTGAATGATGGTGTATAGGCCAGAGTAAGCGTAGTAGTGTGATATGGTGGTTATGGGGAAAGCGCCTGCGACCAAGCACGAGAGTCGGACAGGGGGCGTACATAGCGGCATACGTACATAAAGCGACAGGATGCATAGGATAAACATGCGATGCAGGTACCATGGGAAAACAGGTACATAGCATAAATAGGATGTACAGAGGTATGGTATATAGAGAGATATGCACTCCATCCACTCTGTCCTTTCCATTCACACTATCCTTCGCTTCCACTCCATCCACTTTTTCCATCTGCTCCATCCGTTCCATCCTATGTGGCCCAGCCTATCCCACCCAATTGGTAGGTGCGCCCCCGCCCCTCCTGTCTGGCACGGATTCAGCACCTTCGTTACATAACCTTGCGCTCGCTCAGGGATGTGTCCTGCTGGATTTATGAGGGCGAAGGCCAGGACTTCAAGCCTCAGAATGCAAAGTTAAAACCAGGACTGCACTTGCATCCCCAGACTGGAATGGATATTGTTGGCATGTATGATGTTGGCCCGACAGACCTGATGGCTGCAAGGAGAGAAAAGGGGGCTGGGCCTGGGCCTGGTCCGCCCGCCCGCCTGTCCCAATGGCCAGCGGAGAGTGGAGCAAATGCCACGCTCCTGCCCATCTCAGGGCCCAGCCGAGAGTGGAGCAAATGCCATGCTCCGGGGCTGGCCCGTGGAGCAAAGGCCACGCTCCTGCCCGCCGAGAGTGGAACAAATGCCACCCCCCTGGCCATCTCCGGGGCCTGCAGAGAGTGGAGCAAATACCACCACGCTCCGGGCTGGCCCCGAGGCCCCGAACGGCCACGAACGGCCAGGTTCTATAGGCAGGAAAACAGGGCGTACCTGCAGGCACTTGTTACTCAGAGTGTGCTTTGACCCCTGGCTTCTCGGCGAACGGTGCACTGTGCCGGGCACCCCGAGAGTTCTCGAAGCCTGCTTAGAGCCTCATTGGGATGGCTAGAGTGGCGTGTCTGTCCCCCGAGTTGTTGTGCCGCCCGCCTGGTCTGCAGCTGGGTTCTTCTGGGAGTTATCAGCATAATCCCGCCTTTCCCAGCCAGCTCCACCTAGGCCGCAGTACCTTCTGTCGTTACAAGAGGGCATCGGGGTGCTCTTAGATTCCACATGAGCGTGGAGTCAGGTTACCAGAAGGGAAGAGGGGGGGGCCGGGGGTGTGTGCCCATTTGTAAATACAAAATGACTAAATACTCTCCCTCTAGACCACTGCGCTCCTCTGGCTCTAACTCTCTGTGTGTAAAGCCTTTTGCTAAACAGAGGTCAGGTGGTGGTTCGCTTTCCTCAGCTGGCTCCCTTCCTCTGCGCCTTGAGCAGGATCTTCTTAAATTCCGGAAGCTCCTTAGGCCACAGGCCCCGGGCCGGCACGATAGAGGGCATGGGGGGGGGGGGGTTAGGCACAGGGTGGGGGCAGAGAAGAGGCTCACGCCGTGGGAGGGCAGCTGCAAGGCGCCTCCACTGTTAATTGTCATGACAACCTGGCCAAAAACACAGGGAGGTGAGAAGGAAATCAGCAGGCGCCGGGAAGGGCCCAGCCCCCAATGGAATGACAAAGGTGAAGGGGGCGGGCGGAATATAAGGAGCCTCTAGGAAGGGAGAGGCACCAACGAAAAGAAAGCACAACTGCCTCGGGTAAAGCTTCCAGAGGAAGGAGAAGGACCGTGTTTTTCATTTTCTCACCCAACCCACCCAGAAAAAGGAGGTACAAAAAGGGCATGGAACGCTGGCTGGCAGGTTCGGTACCCGGCAAAGTCGTAGGCGGCGGCACGTGTCTAAGGAGAGGATGCCAATTGGACTGAAAGAAAGGAACCAGCAAAATAGAGGCGGAAGGTCCGGCTTGCAGGCACGCAAAGGAACAGACTTGCCATGGAAACGAGGCATCACTCACCTTGGACACGGTGTGCCCAAAAGCACACCTTTTGTTATCGTTATGTTTATTATGATTGTCAATAAGAAGTAAATGCCTAAGGCCAAAAATTGTTTTCCACAAAGAATGGTATGTGGAGTTTGTTACTAAATAGGGGCATGAGGGAGAGCTCGGGTGCCCACACTACTTAGCCTAAGACTCTCCTCTTTACCTCCGCCTTCGCTTCTTCTCTCCCTTGCTAATCCCACAGTTGCTGCGATGGGTGTCCTGGGCCCTTATGCATCCTCGGGGCCCTGACCTCCCGCACCCAATCGGCCCAGCTCCTGTCTATCTATCTATCTGCAATTGCACGCACACCCAAACGCCCCGGTCGCTCGCACTCGCACCCCTCACGGCTCCAGGCCGTGTAGCATTCAACATTCCTAGCACTTCATCTCTGGCCCGCCCATGAGCTCAGACTCCACAGCACAGCACGTACCCGCTGCTTCCTTCTTCCCTGCTGCACTTGCACGTTCGGAAGACTCACAAGGCATAGTAGGCCCGTCCTGCTTTACTCTCCCCATCCCCCCAGCCCACTGCTCTTATGTATTGTGTTTTTAATGTATTTCCCACTCCTCCTCCCTCCCTTGCCCTGTGGGCGCTTTGAAACAGTATGTTCTTATTTTACAAGCGCCTAACAAGCAAACAATAAAATAAACGGGCATGTGTTCTCTTGTCGGCACGGTCTGAGCCGAAACAAAGGGCCATCAAGTGGAATGCTAAAGGGGACCCAATTTCTTTTGACGCATTTCCCCATTCTCACAGAAGGCGCCGTTCATGTAAATGTGTGCTAAGAAAGGATTCTGGAATGGCACTGCCGCACAGGGACTGCACGGGGCAGGGTGGGGGTTGTTGTTGTCAGCCTTCCAAGAAAGCGGAGTACAATCGAGCAGCTCTGTTATTGATGGTGTGGGCGGCTCTTAAAAGAGCCTTTGGGTTTGCGCGCTGATGCTGCGGTAGGTAGGTGGGCAGGCAGGCAGGTGATCCTCAACCCCCGAATCCATAAAGAGTGCGTCCCTGGCGCTTCAGGGCATACACCACATCCATGGCGGTGACGGTCTTCCTCTTGGCGTGCTCAGTGTAGGTGACGGCGTCCCGGATCACGTTTTCCAGGAAGACCTTGAGCACACCGCGGGTCTCCTCGTAGATGAGGCCGGAGATGCGCTTGACTCCACCACGGCGGGCCAGGCGGCGGATGGCAGGCTTGGTAATGCCCTGGATGTTGTCCCTGAGCACTTTCCTGTGCCTCTTGGCACCTCCCTTGCCGAGACCTTTCCCTCCTTTGCCTCGTCCAGACATGGCGGCTGCACTTCTACTTCTCCTCGTCGTCGTCACGGGGGGAGCTGACTGAGACTGTGTGTGCCGGCAGACAGGGACCGGCTGCTTATATGGACAGAGGGCGGACCATGGGGAGCGCGGCGGGTGTCCGCTCCAGTGCGCAGGGCAGCGTGGGCGGGAGCGCAGCATTTCAAAATGCCCGCGCTTTCCAGCCGTTGCCCCGGAGGGCCTTTGTTCTCTCAGGACTTGCTAAAGGAAAGAGCTTGCTCTTGTGTACAAAGGCCGCTGCCTTTCTGAGAGAGGGCGCGTGCGCGCACACGCACCCCTCCCCCTGCCCTCCCCTCCTCCAATGGACTCCTTTGTGCGCCTCGCATTCGCGCCCTACTTTGCCCCTGCACCCAGAACTTTGCATCGGGGTCGGGAGTATGGCCTTCATTCTACATGGGTTACGAGCAATTTGCGCTGCAGCCTCTCTTTTCTCCGACGCAAGCACATACTCTGTTGGAGCCTAGCCTTTGCCAAAACCCCCCCCCCCCCCCCCCCCCCTCTGTCCCCTTGCCACGTGGGATTATCTGCAAAGACAAAATGGCGGGGGTGGGGGCGTTGTGTGGGGTCGGTCGGTGGGGGGGGGGGGGGGGGATACCTGGGGGTCTGTGGCAGGAATTACCCAACGGCCGAAGTCCAGACATGAACTCCTTACAGCATGCTTGTGGGGGCGACCTAGCCTGCTCACCCAAGCGTTACTGCATCGGGGTTGCAGGGCATCGGTCTTTTCGCAAACGCCACGTACGGCTGTTGGGGAGGGGAGGCGAGCCGAATAGGCTTTGCGAGAGGCGAAGGAGAGCGCCCTGCATTTGCCAAGCTTTAGCATGGCTTGGTTTTGTCGGGCAAAGACTAAAGGTGCTCGCTCAGAATTAAAAGGGGGCCGCTGTGCCAGCTCCAAGTGCTGCTGCTACGATATGATATGATATGATATATGATTGATATATACGACAAGGCATTTATAACACGCCGATAGACAAGTGTATAGTGCTGCTTGCCAAGGTGCTGAGCTCTTTGTCGGAGTGTGTGAGCGGCTCTTAAAAGAGCCTTTGTGTTTTTTTTTGTTGGGGAGTGTGTAACTTGGGCTGTTACTTGCTGGCTTTGCCCCCTGCCTTGTGGCCCTCTGTCTTCTTGGGCAGCAGCACGGCCTGGATGTTGGGCAGGACACCGCCCTGGGCGATGGTGACTTTGCCCAGCAGCTTGTTGAGCTCCTCGTCGTTGCGGATGGCGAGCTGCAGGTGTCTGGGGATGATGCGGGTCTTCTTGTTGTCCCGGGCGGCGTTGCCGGCCAGCTCGAGGATCTCAGCAGTCAGGTACTCGAGCACGGCAGCCAGATAGACGGGGGCTCCGGCACCCACCCGCTCAGCGTAGCTCCCCTTCCGCAGCAGCCGATGCACACGGCCTACTGGGAACTGCAAGCCCGCCCGGGAGGAGCGAGTCTTGGCCTTAGCGCGGGCCTTCCCTCCTTGCTTTCCTCGTCCAGACATGGTTCGCCGTAAAGTGGGAGCTCGCTCGTCCTACGTTCAAAGAGAAAGCAATGACCCGAGCACGAGAGGGCCGGCATATAAAGACACGGGGGAGGCTCTCTCATTGGACGAAACCTAGGCTGGCGTGCACATCCATTGGAGGGGGAACGATGCTGCTGCCAGCCAATCGGAGCCCTGTGCTGGGCACACCCACCACAACAGAGTAGCTACAGAACCGTTACGGGCCAATAGCGGACAGGGACTGGCAGCAGCTGTTTAACACAGACAGCCTATAAAAGAGAGGGGGTCGGGGGCGGTGACTACTCATTTCTCCCACTCCTCGCAGCGTGGACGTCAGCCGCAGACCATGCCTGAGCCAGCCAAGTCCGCTCCAGCGCCCAAGAAGGGCTCCAAGAAAGCGCTCTCCAAGCCGCCCAAGAAGGACGGGAAGAAGCGCAAGAGGAGCAGGAAAGAGAGCTATGCCATTTACATCTACAAGGTGATGAAGCAGGTGCACCCCGACACCGGCATCTCTTCCAAGGCCATGGGCATCATGAACTCGTTTGTCAATGACATCTTCGAGCGCATCGCCGGGGAAGCCTCCCGCCTGGCCCACTACAACAAGCGCAGGACCATCACCTCCAGGGAGATCCAGACCGCAGTGCGACTCCTGCTGCCTGGTGAGCTGGCCAAGCATGCCGTGTCCGAGGGCACCAAGGCCGTCACCAAGTACACCAGCGCCAAGTGAGAGGGCAGCCACAGCCCTCTGCGGCACAGCTCCCCGCACACAGAAAAACCCAAAGGCTCTTTTAAGAGCCGCTCACCACTTCCACTCAAGAGCTCGCATGCTTTGCCTAGCCCTGCTTTATTCCAGCCCCCGAAAACATAAGGGCAGTAATCTCAAATAGGCACGTCGGCGTAGGCACATGTTTTCTATGCGCTGTGGCGGGAGTCATGCACCCACTGGACACATCCGCTGGGTGGGAAAACTCTGGGGCACAGCTTACTGTACAGGACCGGCGATATCGGGCGGCTCTGCCAGGGAAGCCCACGCAGCAGACATCGCTGTTGATCCTGCTAGGGCAGTTCGGAATCACAGCGCCATAGCCGGCTTCTCCCTCCCGAGGTCGACGGGGAGCAAGTACAGCAGCGTTTGTGGCCAGTCTGTCTGCGTGTGCGGCTTGGGGGAGGGCGGAGAACCGACCATTATCACACAGCGCTTAGAAATGGTTCGAGTCCAGCATCAAGGCGCTATCAAAACGTGACGCGAGGGGGAAGCATCGGTCGGGTTAAGAGCTGGCTGTGCTCCGGCTGAAAGGCACGGGCCGTCACATCAACTCCCGACACCAGCACGCGCACCAATTGAAAGCAACCCAAAGGCAGGCGGGGTAAACGGGTCACTGAAAACAGCCCTGGGGCCAAAGGGCACAGGCAGGCACTGGGGGAGGGGATTGACGTGGACGCCAGCCGCAGCAACAGTCTCGCCTTTTCCCGGTGCTATGTGTGGGAAGGCCACCCCGTCCTGTTTTTGCTTGGAATTCTGGGACTTGTAGTGTTTCTGCATTTCACAAACCGGGAAGAAAAATCAACAATCCAAAGGGGGAGAGGGGGGGGGGGGAGACGGGACTGAATATGGCCTTCTCAACCATTGGCCGCTGGAAACTTGAGAGTTCTGCGCATGCCCTGGTAACCTCTCTCTCTCTCTCTCTCTCTCTCTCTCCCTCCCCCCTCCCCCTACATTCTTTGGGCAGTCGGGATACACAACCTCCTTTGCCTCCGGAAACTCCTAAAGACATTCCTCTTCTCCTCTTCCTACTCTCTCCCTCTGCCCTGCTGACCTCTTCTCTGCTCTATCCCTCTCTCCCTCCTTCTCCACACAACATGCCGACTGGAGGGCAGGCATACCTCAGAGTCTCACAGGTCCCTGGCACCCTCGCCAGTCCTCCAGCACTTGCCTCAGGGCCTGCACTTGCCTCATTGCTACTGCACTTGGTCAATGACCCATGAGAATGGCATCGCTCAGCACTTACCCAGTTTTCTGACTAACTGGGCGCACTATGTTATGTTATGTTACTTGGCATTTTTATAGCGCCTTATGTGTCATTGGTATGACCTCAAGCGCTGGTAGGTTGAACGCCCTCGGGAACCGCAGTTCAGGTCAGTAGAGAGACAGAGTGTCGTACGGTGCGTGGGCGCACCGGATATGTGTGCAGCTGGTGTGGTTGTTGCATGATAGCTGCTTCTTTAGCGGTAGGTGTGGTGCTGTGGAAATCAGTTGGATGTGTTCAGTCTGGAGGGTGGACACCCAGCCTGAGTTCTGGCTGCGTTGGGCCCGAGGAGACGCTTAAGATAGCCGGTATGTGCTCAGCTGGCTGTGTTGTATTAGGATGATGAGGTGTTCGTGGGGTCATGGTAGTATGAGAACAGCTAGGCCGAATGTGTCATAGTATAGCTGTCTTCTAGTTGAATGATGGTGTATAGGCCAGAGTAAGCGTAGTAGTGTGATATGGTGGTTATGGGGAAAGCGCCTGCGACCAAGCACGAGAGTCGGACAGGGGGCGTACATAGCGGCATACGTACATAAAGCGACAGGATGCATAGGATAAACATGCGATGCAGGTACCATGGGAAAACAGGTACATAGCATAAATAGGATGTACAGAGGTATGGTATATAGAGAGATATGCACTCCATCCACTCTGTCCTTTCCATTCACACTATCCTTCGCTTCCACTCCATCCACTTTTTCCATCTGCTCCATCCGTTCCATCCTATGTGGCCCAGCCTATCCCACCCAATTGGTAGGTGCGCCCCCGCCCCTCCTGTCTGGCACGGATTCAGCACCTTCGTTACATAACCTTGCGCTCGCTCAGGGATGTGTCCTGCTGGATTTATGAGGGCGAAGGCCAGGACTTCAAGCCTCAGAATGCAAAGTTAAAACCAGGACTGCACTTGCATCCCCAGACTGGAATGGATATTGTTGGCATGTATGATGTTGGCCCGACAGACCTGATGGCTGCAAGGAGAGAAAAGGGGGCTGGGCCTGGGCCTGGTCCGCCCGCCCGCCTGTCCCAATGGCCAGCGGAGAGTGGAGCAAATGCCACGCTCCTGCCCATCTCAGGGCCCAGCCGAGAGTGGAGCAAATGCCATGCTCCGGGGCTGGCCCGTGGAGCAAAGGCCACGCTCCTGCCCGCCGAGAGTGGAACAAATGCCACCCCCCTGGCCATCTCCGGGGCCTGCAGAGAGTGGAGCAAATACCACCACGCTCCGGGCTGGCCCCGAGGCCCCGAACGGCCACGAACGGCCAGGTTCTATAGGCAGGAAAACAGGGCGTACCTGCAGGCACTTGTTACTCAGAGTGTGCTTTGACCCCTGGCTTCTCGGCGAACGGTGCACTGTGCCGGGCACCCCGAGAGTTCTCGAAGCCTGCTTAGAGCCTCATTGGGATGGCTAGAGTGGCGTGTCTGTCCCCCGAGTTGTTGTGCCGCCCGCCTGGTCTGCAGCTGGGTTCTTCTGGGAGTTATCAGCATAATCCCGCCTTTCCCAGCCAGCTCCACCTAGGCCGCAGTACCTTCTGTCGTTACAAGAGGGCATCGGGGTGCTCTTAGATTCCACATGAGCGTGGAGTCAGGTTACCAGAAGGGAAGAGGGGGGGGCCGGGGGTGTGTGCCCATTTGTAAATACAAAATGACTAAATACTCTCCCTCTAGACCACTGCGCTCCTCTGGCTCTAACTCTCTGTGTGTAAAGCCTTTTGCTAAACAGAGGTCAGGTGGTGGTTCGCTTTCCTCAGCTGGCTCCCTTCCTCTGCGCCTTGAGCAGGATCTTCTTAAATTCCGGAAGCTCCTTAGGCCACAGGCCCCGGGCCGGCACGATAGAGGGCATGGGGGGGGGGGGGTTAGGCACAGGGTGGGGGCAGAGAAGAGGCTCACGCCGTGGGAGGGCAGCTGCAAGGCGCCTCCACTGTTAATTGTCATGACAACCTGGCCAAAAACACAGGGAGGTGAGAAGGAAATCAGCAGGCGCCGGGAAGGGCCCAGCCCCCAATGGAATGACAAAGGTGAAGGGGGCGGGCGGAATATAAGGAGCCTCTAGGAAGGGAGAGGCACCAACGAAAAGAAAGCACAACTGCCTCGGGTAAAGCTTCCAGAGGAAGGAGAAGGACCGTGTTTTTCATTTTCTCACCCAACCCACCCAGAAAAAGGAGGTACAAAAAGGGCATGGAACGCTGGCTGGCAGGTTCGGTACCCGGCAAAGTCGTAGGCGGCGGCACGTGTCTAAGGAGAGGATGCCAATTGGACTGAAAGAAAGGAACCAGCAAAATAGAGGCGGAAGGTCCGGCTTGCAGGCACGCAAAGGAACAGACTTGCCATGGAAACGAGGCATCACTCACCTTGGACACGGTGTGCCCAAAAGCACACCTTTTGTTATCGTTATGTTTATTATGATTGTCAATAAGAAGTAAATGCCTAAGGCCAAAAATTGTTTTCCACAAAGAATGGTATGTGGAGTTTGTTACTAAATAGGGGCATGAGGGAGAGCTCGGGTGCCCACACTACTTAGCCTAAGACTCTCCTCTTTACCTCCGCCTTCGCTTCTTCTCTCCCTTGCTAATCCCACAGTTGCTGCGATGGGTGTCCTGGGCCCTTATGCATCCTCGGGGCCCTGACCTCCCGCACCCAATCGGCCCAGCTCCTGTCTATCTATCTATCTGCAATTGCACGCACACCCAAACGCCCCGGTCGCTCGCACTCGCACCCCTCACGGCTCCAGGCCGTGTAGCATTCAACATTCCTAGCACTTCATCTCTGGCCCGCCCATGAGCTCAGACTCCACAGCACAGCACGTACCCGCTGCTTCCTTCTTCCCTGCTGCACTTGCACGTTCGGAAGACTCACAAGGCATAGTAGGCCCGTCCTGCTTTACTCTCCCCATCCCCCCAGCCCACTGCTCTTATGTATTGTGTTTTTAATGTATTTCCCACTCCTCCTCCCTCCCTTGCCCTGTGGGCGCTTTGAAACAGTATGTTCTTATTTTACAAGCGCCTAACAAGCAAACAATAAAATAAACGGGCATGTGTTCTCTTGTCGGCACGGTCTGAGCCGAAACAAAGGGCCATCAAGTGGAATGCTAAAGGGGACCCAATTTCTTTTGACGCATTTCCCCATTCTCACAGAAGGCGCCGTTCATGTAAATGTGTGCTAAGAAAGGATTCTGGAATGGCACTGCCGCACAGGGACTGCACGGGGCAGGGTGGGGGTTGTTGTTGTCAGCCTTCCAAGAAAGCGGAGTACAATCGAGCAGCTCTGTTATTGATGGTGTGGGCGGCTCTTAAAAGAGCCTTTGGGTTTGCGCGCTGATGCTGCGGTAGGTAGGTGGGCAGGCAGGCAGGTGATCCTCAACCCCCGAATCCATAAAGAGTGCGTCCCTGGCGCTTCAGGGCATACACCACATCCATGGCGGTGACGGTCTTCCTCTTGGCGTGCTCAGTGTAGGTGACGGCGTCCCGGATCACGTTTTCCAGGAAGACCTTGAGCACACCGCGGGTCTCCTCGTAGATGAGGCCGGAGATGCGCTTGACTCCACCACGGCGGGCCAGGCGGCGGATGGCAGGCTTGGTAATGCCCTGGATGTTGTCCCTGAGCACTTTCCTGTGCCTCTTGGCACCTCCCTTGCCGAGACCTTTCCCTCCTTTGCCTCGTCCAGACATGGCGGCTGCACTTCTACTTCTCCTCGTCGTCGTCACGGGGGGAGCTGACTGAGACTGTGTGTGCCGGCAGACAGGGACCGGCTGCTTATATGGACAGAGGGCGGACCATGGGGAGCGCGGCGGGTGTCCGCTCCAGTGCGCAGGGCAGCGTGGGCGGGAGCGCAGCATTTCAAAATGCCCGCGCTTTCCAGCCGTTGCCCCGGAGGGCCTTTGTTCTCTCAGGACTTGCTAAAGGAAAGAGCTTGCTCTTGTGTACAAAGGCCGCTGCCTTTCTGAGAGAGGGCGCGTGCGCGCACACGCACCCCTCCCCCTGCCCTCCCCTCCTCCAATGGACTCCTTTGTGCGCCTCGCATTCGCGCCCTACTTTGCCCCTGCACCCAGAACTTTGCATCGGGGTCGGGAGTATGGCCTTCATTCTACATGGGTTACGAGCAATTTGCGCTGCAGCCTCTCTTTTCTCCGACGCAAGCACATACTCTGTTGGAGCCTACCCTTTGCCAAAACCCCCCCCCCCCCCCCCCCCCTCTGTCCCCTTGCCACGTGGGATTATCTGCAAAGACAAAATGGCGGGGGTGGGGGCGTTGTGTGGGGTCGGTCGGTGGGGGGGGGGGGGGGGGATACCTGGGGGTCTGTGGCAGGAATTACCCAACGGCCGAAGTCCAGACATGAACTCCTTACAGCATGCTTGTGGGGGCGACCTAGCCTGCTCACCCAAGCGTTACTGCATCGGGGTTGCAGGGCATCGGTCTTTTCGCAAACGCCACGTACGGCTGTTGGGGAGGGGAGGCGAGCCGAATAGGCTTTGCGAGAGGCGAAGGAGAGCGCCCTGCATTTGCCAAGCTTTAGCATGGCTTGGTTTTGTCGGGCAAAGACTAAAGGTGCTCGCTCAGAATTAAAAGGGGGCCGCTGTGCCAGCTCCAAGTGCTGCTGCTACGATATGATATGATATGATATATGATTGATATATACGACAAGGCATTTATAACACGCCGATAGACAAGTGTATAGTGCTGCTTGCCAAGGTGCTGAGCTCTTTGTCGGAGTGTGTGAGCGGCTCTTAAAAGAGCCTTTGTGTTTTTTTTTGTTGGGGAGTGTGTAACTTGGGCTGTTACTTGCTGGCTTTGCCCCCTGCCTTGTGGCCCTCTGTCTTCTTGGGCAGCAGCACGGCCTGGATGTTGGGCAGGACACCGCCCTGGGCGATGGTGACTTTGCCCAGCAGCTTGTTGAGCTCCTCGTCGTTGCGGATGGCGAGCTGCAGGTGTCTGGGGATGATGCGGGTCTTCTTGTTGTCCCGGGCGGCGTTGCCGGCCAGCTCGAGGATCTCAGCAGTCAGGTACTCGAGCACGGCAGCCAGATAGACGGGGGCTCCGGCACCCACCCGCTCAGCGTAGCTCCCCTTCCGCAGCAGCCGATGCACACGGCCTACTGGGAACTGCAAGCCCGCCCGGGAGGAGCGAGTCTTGGCCTTAGCGCGGGCCTTCCCTCCTTGCTTTCCTCGTCCAGACATGGTTCGCCGTAAAGTGGGAGCTCGCTCGTCCTACGTTCAAAGAGAAAGCAATGACCCGAGCACGAGAGGGCCGGCATATAAAGACACGGGGGAGGCTCTCTCATTGGACGAAACCTAGGCTGGCGTGCACATCCATTGGAGGGGGAACGATGCTGCTGCCAGCCAATCGGAGCCCTGTGCTGGGCACACCCACCACAACAGAGTAGCTACAGAACCGTTACGGGCCAATAGCGGACAGGGACTGGCAGCAGCTGTTTAACACAGACAGCCTATAAAAGAGAGGGGGTCGGGGGCGGTGACTACTCATTTCTCCCACTCCTCGCAGCGTGGACGTCAGCCGCAGACCATGCCTGAGCCAGCCAAGTCCGCTCCAGCGCCCAAGAAGGGCTCCAAGAAAGCGCTCTCCAAGCCGCCCAAGAAGGACGGGAAGAAGCGCAAGAGGAGCAGGAAAGAGAGCTATGCCATTTACATCTACAAGGTGATGAAGCAGGTGCACCCCGACACCGGCATCTCTTCCAAGGCCATGGGCATCATGAACTCGTTTGTCAATGACATCTTCGAGCGCATCGCCGGGGAAGCCTCCCGCCTGGCCCACTACAACAAGCGCAGGACCATCACCTCCAGGGAGATCCAGACCGCAGTGCGACTCCTGCTGCCTGGTGAGCTGGCCAAGCATGCCGTGTCCGAGGGCACCAAGGCCGTCACCAAGTACACCAGCGCCAAGTGAGAGGGCAGCCACAGCCCTCTGCGGCACAGCTCCCCGCACACAGAAAAACCCAAAGGCTCTTTTAAGAGCCGCTCACCACTTCCACTCAAGAGCTCGCATGCTTTGCCTAGCCCTGCTTTATTCCAGCCCCCGAAAACATAAGGGCAGTAATCTCAAATAGGCACGTCGGCGTAGGCACATGTTTTCTATGCGCTGTGGCGGGAGTCATGCACCCACTGGACACATCCGCTGGGTGGGAAAACTCTGGGGCACAGCTTACTGTACAGGACCGGCGATATCGGGCGGCTCTGCCAGGGAAGCCCACGCAGCAGACATCGCTGTTGATCCTGCTAGGGCAGTTCGGAATCACAGCGCCATAGCCGGCTTCTCCCTCCCGAGGTCGACGGGGAGCAAGTACAGCAGCGTTTGTGGCCAGTCTGTCTGCGTGTGCGGCTTGGGGGAGGGCGGAGAACCGACCATTATCACACAGCGCTTAGAAATGGTTCGAGTCCAGCATCAAGGCGCTATCAAAACGTGACGCGAGGGGGAAGCATCGGTCGGGTTAAGAGCTGGCTGTGCTCCGGCTGAAAGGCACGGGCCGTCACATCAACTCCCGACACCAGCACGCGCACCAATTGAAAGCAACCCAAAGGCAGGCGGGGTAAACGGGTCACTGAAAACAGCCCTGGGGCCAAAGGGCACAGGCAGGCACTGGGGGAGGGGATTGACGTGGACGCCAGCCGCAGCAACAGTCTCGCCTTTTCCCGGTGCTATGTGTGGGAAGGCCACCCCGTCCTGTTTTTGCTTGGAATTCTGGGACTTGTAGTGTTTCTGCATTTCACAAACCGGGAAGAAAAATCAACAATCCAAAGGGGGAGAGGGGGGGGGGGGAGACGGGACTGAATATGGCCTTCTCAACCATTGGCCGCTGGAAACTTGAGAGTTCTGCGCATGCCCTGGTAACCTCTCTCTCTCTCTCTCTCTCTCTCTCTCCCTCCCCCCTCCCCCTACATTCTTTGGGCAGTCGGGATACACAACCTCCTTTGCCTCCGGAAACTCCTAAAGACATTCCTCTTCTCCTCTTCCTACTCTCTCCCTCTGCCCTGCTGACCTCTTCTCTGCTCTATCCCTCTCTCCCTCCTTCTCCACACAACATGCCGACTGGAGGGCAGGCATACCTCAGAGTCTCACAGGTCCCTGGCACCCTCGCCAGTCCTCCAGCACTTGCCTCAGGGCCTGCACTTGCCTCATTGCTACTGCACTTGGTCAATGACCCATGAGAATGGCATCGCTCAGCACTTACCCAGTTTTCTGACTAACTGGGCGCACTATGTTATGTTATGTTACTTGGCATTTTTATAGCGCCTTATGTGTCATTGGTATGACCTCAAGCGCTGGTAGGTTGAACGCCCTCGGGAACCGCAGTTCAGGTCAGTAGAGAGACAGAGTGTCGTACGGTGCGTGGGCGCACCGGATATGTGTGCAGCTGGTGTGGTTGTTGCATGATAGCTGCTTCTTTAGCGGTAGGTGTGGTGCTGTGGAAATCAGTTGGATGTGTTCAGTCTGGAGGGTGGACACCCAGCCTGAGTTCTGGCTGCGTTGGGCCCGAGGAGACGCTTAAGATAGCCGGTATGTGCTCAGCTGGCTGTGTTGTATTAGGATGATGAGGTGTTCGTGGGGTCATGGTAGTATGAGAACAGCTAGGCCGAATGTGTCATAGTATAGCTGTCTTCTAGTTGAATGATGGTGTATAGGCCAGAGTAAGCGTAGTAGTGTGATATGGTGGTTATGGGGAAAGCGCCTGCGACCAAGCACGAGAGTCGGACAGGGGGCGTACATAGCGGCATACGTACATAAAGCGACAGGATGCATAGGATAAACATGCGATGCAGGTACCATGGGAAAACAGGTACATAGCATAAATAGGATGTACAGAGGTATGGTATATAGAGAGATATGCACTCCATCCACTCTGTCCTTTCCATTCACACTATCCTTCGCTTCCACTCCATCCACTTTTTCCATCTGCTCCATCCGTTCCATCCTATGTGGCCCAGCCTATCCCACCCAATTGGTAGGTGCGCCCCCGCCCCTCCTGTCTGGCACGGATTCAGCACCTTCGTTACATAACCTTGCGCTCGCTCAGGGATGTGTCCTGCTGGATTTATGAGGGCGAAGGCCAGGACTTCAAGCCTCAGAATGCAAAGTTAAAACCAGGACTGCACTTGCATCCCCAGACTGGAATGGATATTGTTGGCATGTATGATGTTGGCCCGACAGACCTGATGGCTGCAAGGAGAGAAAAGGGGGCTGGGCCTGGGCCTGGTCCGCCCGCCCGCCTGTCCCAATGGCCAGCGGAGAGTGGAGCAAATGCCACGCTCCTGCCCATCTCAGGGCCCAGCCGAGAGTGGAGCAAATGCCATGCTCCGGGGCTGGCCCGTGGAGCAAAGGCCACGCTCCTGCCCGCCGAGAGTGGAACAAATGCCACCCCCCTGGCCATCTCCGGGGCCTGCAGAGAGTGGAGCAAATACCACCACGCTCCGGGCTGGCCCCGAGGCCCCGAACGGCCACGAACGGCCAGGTTCTATAGGCAGGAAAACAGGGCGTACCTGCAGGCACTTGTTACTCAGAGTGTGCTTTGACCCCTGGCTTCTCGGCGAACGGTGCACTGTGCCGGGCACCCCGAGAGTTCTCGAAGCCTGCTTAGAGCCTCATTGGGATGGCTAGAGTGGCGTGTCTGTCCCCCGAGTTGTTGTGCCGCCCGCCTGGTCTGCAGCTGGGTTCTTCTGGGAGTTATCAGCATAATCCCGCCTTTCCCAGCCAGCTCCACCTAGGCCGCAGTACCTTCTGTCGTTACAAGAGGGCATCGGGGTGCTCTTAGATTCCACATGAGCGTGGAGTCAGGTTACCAGAAGGGAAGAGGGGGGGGCCGGGGGTGTGTGCCCATTTGTAAATACAAAATGACTAAATACTCTCCCTCTAGACCACTGCGCTCCTCTGGCTCTAACTCTCTGTGTGTAAAGCCTTTTGCTAAACAGAGGTCAGGTGGTGGTTCGCTTTCCTCAGCTGGCTCCCTTCCTCTGCGCCTTGAGCAGGATCTTCTTAAATTCCGGAAGCTCCTTAGGCCACAGGCCCCGGGCCGGCACGATAGAGGGCATGGGGGGGGGGGGGTTAGGCACAGGGTGGGGGCAGAGAAGAGGCTCACGCCGTGGGAGGGCAGCTGCAAGGCGCCTCCACTGTTAATTGTCATGACAACCTGGCCAAAAACACAGGGAGGTGAGAAGGAAATCAGCAGGCGCCGGGAAGGGCCCAGCCCCCAATGGAATGACAAAGGTGAAGGGGGCGGGCGGAATATAAGGAGCCTCTAGGAAGGGAGAGGCACCAACGAAAAGAAAGCACAACTGCCTCGGGTAAAGCTTCCAGAGGAAGGAGAAGGACCGTGTTTTTCATTTTCTCACCCAACCCACCCAGAAAAAGGAGGTACAAAAAGGGCATGGAACGCTGGCTGGCAGGTTCGGTACCCGGCAAAGTCGTAGGCGGCGGCACGTGTCTAAGGAGAGGATGCCAATTGGACTGAAAGAAAGGAACCAGCAAAATAGAGGCGGAAGGTCCGGCTTGCAGGCACGCAAAGGAACAGACTTGCCATGGAAACGAGGCATCACTCACCTTGGACACGGTGTGCCCAAAAGCACACCTTTTGTTATCGTTATGTTTATTATGATTGTCAATAAGAAGTAAATGCCTAAGGCCAAAAATTGTTTTCCACAAAGAATGGTATGTGGAGTTTGTTACTAAATAGGGGCATGAGGGAGAGCTCGGGTGCCCACACTACTTAGCCTAAGACTCTCCTCTTTACCTCCGCCTTCGCTTCTTCTCTCCCTTGCTAATCCCACAGTTGCTGCGATGGGTGTCCTGGGCCCTTATGCATCCTCGGGGCCCTGACCTCCCGCACCCAATCGGCCCAGCTCCTGTCTATCTATCTATCTGCAATTGCACGCACACCCAAACGCCCCGGTCGCTCGCACTCGCACCCCTCACGGCTCCAGGCCGTGTAGCATTCAACATTCCTAGCACTTCATCTCTGGCCCGCCCATGAGCTCAGACTCCACAGCACAGCACGTACCCGCTGCTTCCTTCTTCCCTGCTGCACTTGCACGTTCGGAAGACTCACAAGGCATAGTAGGCCCGTCCTGCTTTACTCTCCCCATCCCCCCAGCCCACTGCTCTTATGTATTGTGTTTTTAATGTATTTCCCACTCCTCCTCCCTCCCTTGCCCTGTGGGCGCTTTGAAACAGTATGTTCTTATTTTACAAGCGCCTAACAAGCAAACAATAAAATAAACGGGCATGTGTTCTCTTGTCGGCACGGTCTGAGCCGAAACAAAGGGCCATCAAGTGGAATGCTAAAGGGGACCCAATTTCTTTTGACGCATTTCCCCATTCTCACAGAAGGCGCCGTTCATGTAAATGTGTGCTAAGAAAGGATTCTGGAATGGCACTGCCGCACAGGGACTGCACGGGGCAGGGTGGGGGTTGTTGTTGTCAGCCTTCCAAGAAAGCGGAGTACAA
Source organism: Ambystoma mexicanum (assembly GCF_040938575.1). NCBI lineage: Eukaryota > Metazoa > Chordata > Amphibia > Caudata > Ambystomatidae > Ambystoma > Ambystoma mexicanum. The sequence goes on from NC_090933.1 coordinate 71,470,949, forward strand.
TCGAGCAGCTCTGTTATTGATGGTGTGGGCGGCTCTTAAAAGAGCCTTTGGGTTTGCGCGCTGATGCTGCGGTAGGTAGGTGGGCAGGCAGGCAGGTGATCCTCAACCCCCGAATCCATAAAGAGTGCGTCCCTGGCGCTTCAGGGCATACACCACATCCATGGCGGTGACGGTCTTCCTCTTGGCGTGCTCAGTGTAGGTGACGGCGTCCCGGATCACGTTTTCCAGGAAGACCTTGAGCACACCGCGGGTCTCCTCGTAGATGAGGCCGGAGATGCGCTTGACTCCACCACGGCGGGCCAGGCGGCGGATGGCAGGCTTGGTAATGCCCTGGATGTTGTCCCTGAGCACTTTCCTGTGCCTCTTGGCACCTCCCTTGCCGAGACCTTTCCCTCCTTTGCCTCGTCCAGACATGGCGGCTGCACTTCTACTTCTCCTCGTCGTCGTCACGGGGGGAGCTGACTGAGACTGTGTGTGCCGGCAGACAGGGACCGGCTGCTTATATGGACAGAGGGCGGACCATGGGGAGCGCGGCGGGTGTCCGCTCCAGTGCGCAGGGCAGCGTGGGCGGGAGCGCAGCATTTCAAAATGCCCGCGCTTTCCAGCCGTTGCCCCGGAGGGCCTTTGTTCTCTCAGGACTTGCTAAAGGAAAGAGCTTGCTCTTGTGTACAAAGGCCGCTGCCTTTCTGAGAGAGGGCGCGTGCGCGCACACGCACCCCTCCCCCTGCCCTCCCCTCCTCCAATGGACTCCTTTGTGCGCCTCGCATTCGCGCCCTACTTTGCCCCTGCACCCAGAACTTTGCATCGGGGTCGGGAGTATGGCCTTCATTCTACATGGGTTACGAGCAATTTGCGCTGCAGCCTCTCTTTTCTCCGACGCAAGCACATACTCTGTTGGAGCCTACCCTTTGCCAAACCCCCCCCCCCCCCCCGCCCCTCTGTCCCCTTGCCACGTGGGATTATCTGCAAAGACAAAATGGCGGGGGTGGGGGCGTTGTGTGGGGTCGGTCGGTGGGGGGGGGGGGGGGGGATACCTGGGGGTCTGTGGCAGGAATTACCCAACGGCCGAAGTCCAGACATGAACTCCTTACAGCATGCTTGTGGGGGCGACCTAGCCTGCTCACCCAAGCGTTACTGCATCGGGGTTGCAGGGCATCGGTCTTTTCGCAAACGCCACGTACGGCTGTTGGGGAGGGGAGGCGAGCCGAATAGGCTTTGCGAGAGGCGAAGGAGAGCGCCCTGCATTTGCCAAGCTTTAGCATGGCTTGGTTTTGTCGGGCAAAGACTAAAGGTGCTCGCTCAGAATTAAAAGGGGGCCGCTGTGCCAGCTCCAAGTGCTGCTGCTACGATATGATATGATATGATATATGATTGATATATACGACAAGGCATTTATAACACGCCGATAGACAAGTGTATAGTGCTGCTTGCCAAGGTGCTGAGCTCTTTGTCGGAGTGTGTGAGCGGCTCTTAAAAGAGCCTTTGTGTTTTTTTTTGTTGGGGAGTGTGTAACTTGGGCTGTTACTTGCTGGCTTTGCCCCCTGCCTTGTGGCCCTCTGTCTTCTTGGGCAGCAGCACGGCCTGGATGTTGGGCAGGACACCGCCCTGGGCGATGGTGACTTTGCCCAGCAGCTTGTTGAGCTCCTCGTCGTTGCGGATGGCGAGCTGCAGGTGTCTGGGGATGATGCGGGTCTTCTTGTTGTCCCGGGCGGCGTTGCCGGCCAGCTCGAGGATCTCAGCAGTCAGGTACTCGAGCACGGCAGCCAGATAGACGGGGGCTCCGGCACCCACCCGCTCAGCGTAGCTCCCCTTCCGCAGCAGCCGATGCACACGGCCTACTGGGAACTGCAAGCCCGCCCGGGAGGAGCGAGTCTTGGCCTTAGCGCGGGCCTTCCCTCCTTGCTTTCCTCGTCCAGACATGGTTCGCCGTAAAGTGGGAGCTCGCTCGTCCTACGTTCAAAGAGAAAGCAATGACCCGAGCACGAGAGGGCCGGCATATAAAGACACGGGGGAGGCTCTCTCATTGGACGAAACCTAGGCTGGCGTGCACATCCATTGGAGGGGGAACGATGCTGCTGCCAGCCAATCGGAGCCCTGTGCTGGGCACACCCACCACAACAGAGTAGCTACAGAACCGTTACGGGCCAATAGCGGACAGGGACTGGCAGCAGCTGTTTAACACAGACAGCCTATAAAAGAGAGGGGGTCGGGGGCGGTGACTACTCATTTCTCCCACTCCTCGCAGCGTGGACGTCAGCCGCAGACCATGCCTGAGCCAGCCAAGTCCGCTCCAGCGCCCAAGAAGGGCTCCAAGAAAGCGCTCTCCAAGCCGCCCAAGAAGGACGGGAAGAAGCGCAAGAGGAGCAGGAAAGAGAGCTATGCCATTTACATCTACAAGGTGATGAAGCAGGTGCACCCCGACACCGGCATCTCTTCCAAGGCCATGGGCATCATGAACTCGTTTGTCAATGACATCTTCGAGCGCATCGCCGGGGAAGCCTCCCGCCTGGCCCACTACAACAAGCGCAGGACCATCACCTCCAGGGAGATCCAGACCGCAGTGCGACTCCTGCTGCCTGGTGAGCTGGCCAAGCATGCCGTGTCCGAGGGCACCAAGGCCGTCACCAAGTACACCAGCGCCAAGTGAGAGGGCAGCCACAGCCCTCTGCGGCACAGCTCCCCGCACACAGAAAAACCCAAAGGCTCTTTTAAGAGCCGCTCACCACTTCCACTCAAGAGCTCGCATGCTTTGCCTAGCCCTGCTTTATTCCAGCCCCCGAAAACATAAGGGCAGTAATCTCAAATAGGCACGTCGGCGTAGGCACATGTTTTCTATGCGCTGTGGCGGGAGTCATGCACCCACTGGACACATCCGCTGGGTGGGAAAACTCTGGGGCACAGCTTACTGTACAGGACCGGCGATATCGGGCGGCTCTGCCAGGGAAGCCCACGCAGCAGACATCGCTGTTGATCCTGCTAGGGCAGTTCGGAATCACAGCGCCATAGCCGGCTTCTCCCTCCCGAGGTCGACGGGGAGCAAGTACAGCAGCGTTTGTGGCCAGTCTGTCTGCGTGTGCGGCTTGGGGGAGGGCGGAGAACCGACCATTATCACACAGCGCTTAGAAATGGTTCGAGTCCAGCATCAAGGCGCTATCAAAACGTGACGCGAGGGGGAAGCATCGGTCGGGTTAAGAGCTGGCTGTGCTCCGGCTGAAAGGCACGGGCCGTCACATCAACTCCCGACACCAGCACGCGCACCAATTGAAAGCAACCCAAAGGCAGGCGGGGTAAACGGGTCACTGAAAACAGCCCTGGGGCCAAAGGGCACAGGCAGGCACTGGGGGAGGGGATTGACGTGGACGCCAGCCGCAGCAACAGTCTCGCCTTTTCCCGGTGCTATGTGTGGGAAGGCCACCCCGTCCTGTTTTTGCTTGGAATTCTGGGACTTGTAGTGTTTCTGCATTTCACAAACCGGGAAGAAAAATCAACAATCCAAAGGGGGAGAGGGGGGGGGGGGAGACGGGACTGAATATGGCCTTCTCAACCATTGGCCGCTGGAAACTTGAGAGTTCTGCGCATGCCCTGGTAACCTCTCTCTCTCTCTCTCTCTCTCTCTCTCCCTCCCCCCTCCCCCTACATTCTTTGGGCAGTCGGGATACACAACCTCCTTTGCCTCCGGAAACTCCTAAAGACATTCCTCTTCTCCTCTTCCTACTCTCTCCCTCTGCCCTGCTGACCTCTTCTCTGCTCTATCCCTCTCTCCCTCCTTCTCCACACAACATGCCGACTGGAGGGCAGGCATACCTCAGAGTCTCACAGGTCCCTGGCACCCTCGCCAGTCCTCCAGCACTTGCCTCAGGGCCTGCACTTGCCTCATTGCTACTGCACTTGGTCAATGACCCATGAGAATGGCATCGCTCAGCACTTACCCAGTTTTCTGACTAACTGGGCGCACTATGTTATGTTATGTTACTTGGCATTTTTATAGCGCCTTATGTGTCATTGGTATGACCTCAAGCGCTGGTAGGTTGAACGCCCTCGGGAACCGCAGTTCAGGTCAGTAGAGAGACAGAGTGTCGTACGGTGCGTGGGCGCACCGGATATGTGTGCAGCTGGTGTGGTTGTTGCATGATAGCTGCTTCTTTAGCGGTAGGTGTGGTGCTGTGGAAATCAGTTGGATGTGTTCAGTCTGGAGGGTGGACACCCAGCCTGAGTTCTGGCTGCGTTGGGCCCGAGGAGACGCTTAAGATAGCCGGTATGTGCTCAGCTGGCTGTGTTGTATTAGGATGATGAGGTGTTCGTGGGGTCATGGTAGTATGAGAACAGCTAGGCCGAATGTGTCATAGTATAGCTGTCTTCTAGTTGAATGATGGTGTATAGGCCAGAGTAAGCGTAGTAGTGTGATATGGTGGTTATGGGGAAAGCGCCTGCGACCAAGCACGAGAGTCGGACAGGGGGCGTACATAGCGGCATACGTACATAAAGCGACAGGATGCATAGGATAAACATGCGATGCAGGTACCATGGGAAAACAGGTACATAGCATAAATAGGATGTACAGAGGTATGGTATATAGAGAGATATGCACTCCATCCACTCTGTCCTTTCCATTCACACTATCCTTCGCTTCCACTCCATCCACTTTTTCCATCTGCTCCATCCGTTCCATCCTATGTGGCCCAGCCTATCCCACCCAATTGGTAGGTGCGCCCCCGCCCCTCCTGTCTGGCACGGATTCAGCACCTTCGTTACATAACCTTGCGCTCGCTCAGGGATGTGTCCTGCTGGATTTATGAGGGCGAAGGCCAGGACTTCAAGCCTCAGAATGCAAAGTTAAAACCAGGACTGCACTTGCATCCCCAGACTGGAATGGATATTGTTGGCATGTATGATGTTGGCCCGACAGACCTGATGGCTGCAAGGAGAGAAAAGGGGGCTGGGCCTGGGCCTGGTCCGCCCGCCCGCCTGTCCCAATGGCCAGCGGAGAGTGGAGCAAATGCCACGCTCCTGCCCATCTCAGGGCCCAGCCGAGAGTGGAGCAAATGCCATGCTCCGGGGCTGGCCCGTGGAGCAAAGGCCACGCTCCTGCCCGCCGAGAGTGGAACAAATGCCACCCCCCTGGCCATCTCCGGGGCCTGCAGAGAGTGGAGCAAATACCACCACGCTCCGGGCTGGCCCCGAGGCCCCGAACGGCCACGAACGGCCAGGTTCTATAGGCAGGAAAACAGGGCGTACCTGCAGGCACTTGTTACTCAGAGTGTGCTTTGACCCCTGGCTTCTCGGCGAACGGTGCACTGTGCCGGGCACCCCGAGAGTTCTCGAAGCCTGCTTAGAGCCTCATTGGGATGGCTAGAGTGGCGTGTCTGTCCCCCGAGTTGTTGTGCCGCCCGCCTGGTCTGCAGCTGGGTTCTTCTGGGAGTTATCAGCATAATCCCGCCTTTCCCAGCCAGCTCCACCTAGGCCGCAGTACCTTCTGTCGTTACAAGAGGGCATCGGGGTGCTCTTAGATTCCACATGAGCGTGGAGTCAGGTTACCAGAAGGGAAGAGGGGGGGGCCGGGGGTGTGTGCCCATTTGTAAATACAAAATGACTAAATACTCTCCCTCTAGACCACTGCGCTCCTCTGGCTCTAACTCTCTGTGTGTAAAGCCTTTTGCTAAACAGAGGTCAGGTGGTGGTTCGCTTTCCTCAGCTGGCTCCCTTCCTCTGCGCCTTGAGCAGGATCTTCTTAAATTCCGGAAGCTCCTTAGGCCACAGGCCCCGGGCCGGCACGATAGAGGGCATGGGGGGGGGGGGGTTAGGCACAGGGTGGGGGCAGAGAAGAGGCTCACGCCGTGGGAGGGCAGCTGCAAGGCGCCTCCACTGTTAATTGTCATGACAACCTGGCCAAAAACACAGGGAGGTGAGAAGGAAATCAGCAGGCGCCGGGAAGGGCCCAGCCCCCAATGGAATGACAAAGGTGAAGGGGGCGGGCGGAATATAAGGAGCCTCTAGGAAGGGAGAGGCACCAACGAAAAGAAAGCACAACTGCCTCGGGTAAAGCTTCCAGAGGAAGGAGAAGGACCGTGTTTTTCATTTTCTCACCCAACCCACCCAGAAAAAGGAGGTACAAAAAGGGCATGGAACGCTGGCTGGCAGGTTCGGTACCCGGCAAAGTCGTAGGCGGCGGCACGTGTCTAAGGAGAGGATGCCAATTGGACTGAAAGAAAGGAACCAGCAAAATAGAGGCGGAAGGTCCGGCTTGCAGGCACGCAAAGGAACAGACTTGCCATGGAAACGAGGCATCACTCACCTTGGACACGGTGTGCCCAAAAGCACACCTTTTGTTATCGTTATGTTTATTATGATTGTCAATAAGAAGTAAATGCCTAAGGCCAAAAATTGTTTTCCACAAAGAATGGTATGTGGAGTTTGTTACTAAATAGGGGCATGAGGGAGAGCTCGGGTGCCCACACTACTTAGCCTAAGACTCTCCTCTTTACCTCCGCCTTCGCTTCTTCTCTCCCTTGCTAATCCCACAGTTGCTGCGATGGGTGTCCTGGGCCCTTATGCATCCTCGGGGCCCTGACCTCCCGCACCCAATCGGCCCAGCTCCTGTCTATCTATCTATCTGCAATTGCACGCACACCCAAACGCCCCGGTCGCTCGCACTCGCACCCCTCACGGCTCCAGGCCGTGTAGCATTCAACATTCCTAGCACTTCATCTCTGGCCCGCCCATGAGCTCAGACTCCACAGCACAGCACGTACCCGCTGCTTCCTTCTTCCCTGCTGCACTTGCACGTTCGGAAGACTCACAAGGCATAGTAGGCCCGTCCTGCTTTACTCTCCCCATCCCCCCAGCCCACTGCTCTTATGTATTGTGTTTTTAATGTATTTCCCACTCCTCCTCCCTCCCTTGCCCTGTGGGCGCTTTGAAACAGTATGTTCTTATTTTACAAGCGCCTAACAAGCAAACAATAAAATAAACGGGCATGTGTTCTCTTGTCGGCACGGTCTGAGCCGAAACAAAGGGCCATCAAGTGGAATGCTAAAGGGGACCCAATTTCTTTTGACGCATTTCCCCATTCTCACAGAAGGCGCCGTTCATGTAAATGTGTGCTAAGAAAGGATTCTGGAATGGCACTGCCGCACAGGGACTGCACGGGGCAGGGTGGGGGTTGTTGTTGTCAGCCTTCCAAGAAAGCGGAGTACAATCGAGCAGCTCTGTTATTGATGGTGTGGGCGGCTCTTAAAAGAGCCTTTGGGTTTGCGCGCTGATGCTGCGGTAGGTAGGTGGGCAGGCAGGCAGGTGATCCTCAACCCCCGAATCCATAAAGAGTGCGTCCCTGGCGCTTCAGGGCATACACCACATCCATGGCGGTGACGGTCTTCCTCTTGGCGTGCTCAGTGTAGGTGACGGCGTCCCGGATCACGTTTTCCAGGAAGACCTTGAGCACACCGCGGGTCTCCTCGTAGATGAGGCCGGAGATGCGCTTGACTCCACCACGGCGGGCCAGGCGGCGGATGGCAGGCTTGGTAATGCCCTGGATGTTGTCCCTGAGCACTTTCCTGTGCCTCTTGGCACCTCCCTTGCCGAGACCTTTCCCTCCTTTGCCTCGTCCAGACATGGCGGCTGCACTTCTACTTCTCCTCGTCGTCGTCACGGGGGGAGCTGACTGAGACTGTGTGTGCCGGCAGACAGGGACCGGCTGCTTATATGGACAGAGGGCGGACCATGGGGAGCGCGGCGGGTGTCCGCTCCAGTGCGCAGGGCAGCGTGGGCGGGAGCGCAGCATTTCAAAATGCCCGCGCTTTCCAGCCGTTGCCCCGGAGGGCCTTTGTTCTCTCAGGACTTGCTAAAGGAAAGAGCTTGCTCTTGTGTACAAAGGCCGCTGCCTTTCTGAGAGAGGGCGCGTGCGCGCACACGCACCCCTCCCCCTGCCCTCCCCTCCTCCAATGGACTCCTTTGTGCGCCTCGCATTCGCGCCCTACTTTGCCCCTGCACCCAGAACTTTGCATCGGGGTCGGGAGTATGGCCTTCATTCTACATGGGTTACGAGCAATTTGCGCTGCAGCCTCTCTTTTCTCCGACGCAAGCACATACTCTGTTGGAGCCTACCCTTTGCCAAACCCCCCCCCCCCCCCCCCCCCCCTCTGTCCCCTTGCCACGTGGGATTATCTGCAAAGACAAAATGGCGGGGGTGGGGGCGTTGTGTGGGGTCGGTCGGAGGGGGGGGGGGGGGGGGATACCTGGGGGTCTGTGGCAGGAATTACCCAACGGCCGAAGTCCAGACATGAACTCCTTACAGCATGCTTGTGGGGGCGACCTAGCCTGCTCACCCAAGCGTTACTGCATCGGGGTTGCAGGGCATCGGTCTTTTCGCAAACGCCACGTACGGCTGTTGGGGAGGGGAGGCGAGCCGAATAGGCTTTGCGAGAGGCGAAGGAGAGCGCCCTGCATTTGCCAAGCTTTAGCATGGCTTGGTTTTGTCGGGCAAAGACTAAAGGTGCTCGCTCAGAATTAAAAGGGGGCCGCTGTGCCAGCTCCAAGTGCTGCTGCTACGATATGATATGATATGATATATGATTGATATATACGACAAGGCATTTATAACACGCCGATAGACAAGTGTATAGTGCTGCTTGCCAAGGTGCTGAGCTCTTTGTCGGAGTGTGTGAGCGGCTCTTAAAAGAGCCTTTGTGTTTTTTTTTGTTGGGGAGTGTGTAACTTGGGCTGTTACTTGCTGGCTTTGCCCCCTGCCTTGTGGCCCTCTGTCTTCTTGGGCAGCAGCACGGCCTGGATGTTGGGCAGGACACCGCCCTGGGCGATGGTGACTTTGCCCAGCAGCTTGTTGAGCTCCTCGTCGTTGCGGATGGCGAGCTGCAGGTGTCTGGGGATGATGCGGGTCTTCTTGTTGTCCCGGGCGGCGTTGCCGGCCAGCTCGAGGATCTCAGCAGTCAGGTACTCGAGCACGGCAGCCAGATAGACGGGGGCTCCGGCACCCACCCGCTCAGCGTAGCTCCCCTTCCGCAGCAGCCGATGCACACGGCCTACTGGGAACTGCAAGCCCGCCCGGGAGGAGCGAGTCTTGGCCTTAGCGCGGGCCTTCCCTCCTTGCTTTCCTCGTCCAGACATGGTTCGCCGTAAAGTGGGAGCTCGCTCGTCCTACGTTCAAAGAGAAAGCAATGACCCGAGCACGAGAGGGCCGGCATATAAAGACACGGGGGAGGCTCTCTCATTGGACGAAACCTAGGCTGGCGTGCACATCCATTGGAGGGGGAACGATGCTGCTGCCAGCCAATCGGAGCCCTGTGCTGGGCACACCCACCACAACAGAGTAGCTACAGAACCGTTACGGGCCAATAGCGGACAGGGACTGGCAGCAGCTGTTTAACACAGACAGCCTATAAAAGAGAGGGGGTCGGGGGCGGTGACTACTCATTTCTCCCACTCCTCGCAGCGTGGACGTCAGCCGCAGACCATGCCTGAGCCAGCCAAGTCCGCTCCAGCGCCCAAGAAGGGCTCCAAGAAAGCGCTCTCCAAGCCGCCCAAGAAGGACGGGAAGAAGCGCAAGAGGAGCAGGAAAGAGAGCTATGCCATTTACATCTACAAGGTGATGAAGCAGGTGCACCCCGACACCGGCATCTCTTCCAAGGCCATGGGCATCATGAACTCGTTTGTCAATGACATCTTCGAGCGCATCGCCGGGGAAGCCTCCCGCCTGGCCCACTACAACAAGCGCAGGACCATCACCTCCAGGGAGATCCAGACCGCAGTGCGACTCCTGCTGCCTGGTGAGCTGGCCAAGCATGCCGTGTCCGAGGGCACCAAGGCCGTCACCAAGTACACCAGCGCCAAGTGAGAGGGCAGCCACAGCCCTCTGCGGCACAGCTCCCCGCACACAGAAAAACCCAAAGGCTCTTTTAAGAGCCGCTCACCACTTCCACTCAAGAGCTCGCATGCTTTGCCTAGCCCTGCTTTATTCCAGCCCCCGAAAACATAAGGGCAGTAATCTCAAATAGGCACGTCGGCGTAGGCACATGTTTTCTATGCGCTGTGGCGGGAGTCATGCACCCACTGGACACATCCGCTGGGTGGGAAAACTCTGGGGCACAGCTTACTGTACAGGACCGGCGATATCGGGCGGCTCTGCCAGGGAAGCCCACGCAGCAGACATCGCTGTTGATCCTGCTAGGGCAGTTCGGAATCACAGCGCCATAGCCGGCTTCTCCCTCCCGAGGTCGACGGGGAGCAAGTACAGCAGCGTTTGTGGCCAGTCTGTCTGCGTGTGCGGCTTGGGGGAGGGCGGAGAACCGACCATTATCACACAGCGCTTAGAAATGGTTCGAGTCCAGCATCAAGGCGCTATCAAAACGTGACGCGAGGGGGAAGCATCGGTCGGGTTAAGAGCTGGCTGTGCTCCGGCTGAAAGGCACGGGCCGTCACATCAACTCCCGACACCAGCACGCGCACCAATTGAAAGCAACCCAAAGGCAGGCGGGGTAAACTGGTCACTGAAAACAGCCCTGGGGCCAAAGGGCACAGGCAGGCACTGGGGGAGGGGATTGACGTGGACGCCAGCCGCAGCAACAGTCTCGCCTTTTCCCGGTGCTATGTGTGGGAAGGCCACCCCGTCCTGTTTTTGCTTGGAATTCTGGGACTTGTAGTGTTTCTGCATTTCACAAACCGGGAAGAAAAATCAACAATCCAAAGGGGGAGAGGGGGGGGGGGGAGACGGGACTGAATATGGCCTTCTCAACCATTGGCCGCTGGAAACTTGAGAGTTCTGCGCATGCCCTGGTAACCTCTCTCTCTCTCTCTCTCTCTCTCTCCCTCCCCCCTCCCCCTACATTCTTTGGGCAGTCGGGATACACAACCTCCTTTGCCTCCGGAAACTCCTAAAGACATTCCTCTTCTCCTCTTCCTACTCTCTCCCTCTGCCCTGCTGACCTCTTCTCTGCTCTATCCCTCTCTCCCTCCTTCTCCACACAACATGCCGACTGGAGGGCAGGCATACCTCAGAGTCTCACAGGTCCCTGGCACCCTCGCCAGTCCTCCAGCACTTGCCTCAGGGCCTGCACTTGCCTCATTGCTACTGCACTTGGTCAATGACCCATGAGAATGGCATCGCTCAGCACTTACCCAGTTTTCTGACTAACTGGGCGCACTATGTTATGTTATGTTACTTGGCATTTTTATAGCGCCTTATGTGTCATTGGTATGACCTCAAGCGCTGGTAGGTTGAACGCCCTCGGGAACCGCAGTTCAGGTCAGTAGAGAGACAGAGTGTCGTACGGTGCGTGGGCGCACCGGATATGTGTGCAGCTGGTGTGGTTGTTGCATGATAGCTGCTTCTTTAGCGGTAGGTGTGGTGCTGTGGAAATCAGTTGGATGTGTTCAGTCTGGAGGGTGGACACCCAGCCTGAGTTCTGGCTGCGTTGGGCCCGAGGAGACGCTTAAGATAGCCGGTATGTGCTCAGCTGGCTGTGTTGTATTAGGATGATGAGGTGTTCGTGGGGTCATGGTAGTATGAGAACAGCTAGGCCGAATGTGTCATAGTATAGCTGTCTTCTAGTTGAATGATGGTGTATAGGCCAGAGTAAGCGTAGTAGTGTGATATGGTGGTTATGGGGAAAGCGCCTGCGACCAAGCACGAGAGTCGGACAGGGGGCGTACATAGCGGCATACGTACATAAAGCGACAGGATGCATAGGATAAACATGCGATGCAGGTACCATGGGAAAACAGGTACATAGCATAAATAGAATGTACAGAGGTATGGTATATAGAGAGATATGCACTCCATCCACTCTGTCCTTTCCATTCACACTATCCTTCGCTTCCACTCCATCCACTTTTTCCATCTGCTCCATCCGTTCCATCCTATGTGGCCCAGCCTATCCCACCCAATTGGTAGGTGCGCCCCCGCCCCTCCTGTCTGGCACGGATTCAGCACCTTCGTTACATAACCTTGCGCTCGCTCAGGGATGTGTCCTGCTGGATTTATGAGGGCGAAGGCCAGGACTTCAAGCCTCAGAATGCAAAGTTAAAACCAGGACTGCACTTGCATCCCCAGACTGGAATGGATATTGTTGGCATGTATGATGTTGGCCCGACAGACCTGATGGCTGGAGAGAGAGAAAAGGGAGCCGGGGCTGGGCCTGGCTGGTCGGCCGGCCCGCCTGCCTGCCTCTCTCAATGGCCAGCGGAAAGTGGAGCAAATTTCACGTTCCTGTCCATCTCAGGGCAGAGCCGAGAGTGGAGCAAATGCCATGTTCTGGGACTGGCTCGTGGAGCAAAGGCCACGCTCCTGCCTGCCTCAAACATTGATCTCATTCAAGGGTACCACCAGCTCGACCTGCACCCAAAATCGAGAAGCATCACTACCTTCGCCACCCAAGAAGGGTAAACTTCCGGATCTCATCTGCTGCAGAAATCTTTCAGGAGGCCATAAGACAGATAATTAGACCAATCAGGGGTGCATTAAACTACAGCAATGACATCCTTGTGTTCAGCACATCACAGGAGGAACACGACACGGCACAGCTAGCGACATGTGGAGCCCTACACATGGCCACCTAACAGTCACCCTGGATAAGTGCAGGTTCAGCAAAAGCAAACAAACATTTTTGGGACATATTTTCTCTGACAAGGGAATGACACCAGACCCAGAAAAAGTCAGCACAATCATCAACCTACAGGAACCAGCACAGGCAGCCGATATGCGATCATTCCTTGGGATGGCCGGATATTGCACACAATACATTCCACACTATGCCTCCCTCACAGAACATCTAAGGAGATTGCTGCAAAAAGAGTCCACATTCCTATGGTCAGAGGAGTGTCAAGCAGCATTTGATTCCATCAAAGCAGCCCTAGCTGAGGCTCGCCACCTGGCATACTTCGATCCCGTGTGGCACACAGAAATAACCGCCGAAGGCCGCTCAGTAGGACTTGGTGCATCCTGGTGCAGACGAGCGGTGCTGACACACACCCACAGACACAATTTTGCATTTCTGGCGGCGGTATGGGCCTGCGAACATTTCCACAATTTCATCATTGGAAAGAAATGTACTCTAATCACAGACCACAAGGCACTGCTCTCCCTCTTTGGCAACCCACGCACGAAGATGCCACCCATAATAGAAAGATGGGGTATTAGGCTACAGGAGTACGATTACACCATCATGCACAGGCCGGGGGGAGATCAGAACCTGGCAGACTACCTCTCCCACCACCCAGCCGGGGTACCAACCACCCGCCACAGTGATGCAGAATAGATCCACTATGTGGCTGTCAACGCCCTACCGCCGGCAATCTCACTGGAAGCAATTGCGACGGCATCTGCAGCTGACCTGTCCATGGCGTTAGCCATCAGCCTGACTAGCAACGATAAATGGAAGGACAACCGGCGTGCTGTCCAAAACTACCCGGGGGTGAGTAAACAAGAAATTGAGAGACTAGCAAGAGAGCACACAGAGTTAGCAGTCAAAAACCACTCCATTCTGCTGAGTGTGTGCCGACATAACATTCCTGCGACACTCAGGGCTTAGGTCATTAGGATGGCACATGAAGGGCACCAGGGAGCCGACAACATGAAAAGGCAGCTGAGGTGTCACATATGGTTTCCATTCTTGGACTAATTTGTAGGCAGCTGGGTCAAGAACTGCCTACTGTGTCAATGTACACGCGCGAGCGGAAGCTCCCAAACTGCTACAGCCCACACACATACCAGACCACCCATGGGACACAGTAGCACTCGATTTCTATGGTCCGATGGAATCTGGTGAATACCTCCTACTATTCATCGATGAGTATTCAAGATTTCCCATCGTCAAAAGCACGACAACAGCATACCCACAAGTGGCCGCAATATTTGACGAGATTGAAGAGGAAGTGCCAAGCTCCAGCCCCGCTCCAGCCGTCCCCTTCGAAGTACCAGGTACATTCAGGCCAAAATATGTGACGTATGAAGAACTGATAAACCAACAGAGAGCCGCAGTTTGGCTCTGCCCAGTGCCTATCAGGGTAATAGAACCTATTCAAGTACCGACACCTAAGAAAACCTGGACAGTAAGCTACCCATTGAGAAGACATATCTACAGGCAAGACGAAATGACGGTTGTCAGAATGAGATACCTGAAGAAGCCATGAAAATAATAAAGGAAGATGAATGGTGACGTCATGAGAAATTGGACTGACGCACATATAGAAGATATAAGGACCTAAGAATACTGACAGAGAGACGAAATACCATGGATAAGTGACATCTTGAGCCTAAGATGAATAAATTGATGTCAGAGTTGAAGAAACGTATGTCATATGCACGATAAAGATATTAAGTTAGTTTAAACATGTACAGATGCAAGAAACTGCAAGAAACAAAGAAATCGTGAAGCTTGCTTATGCAGAATTAAATCGAATACACGAAATATGATGAAGAAGAGTTTGATTTCACGGTGTCCTAATCACCTGACAAGGCAGGCGGGAAGGGATGAAACTTTCACACCTACGCATGGAGCTCTGCCATACCAATACTCCTTAACATTCCCAGACCAAGAGCAGACTCGAGGCCACATTACAAAGCAGTAATTGACACATGACCACTCAGGTGATGATTGATTGTAACATAATTGGAGGGAAACTGGCGTGCAGACGAACTCCCTGCACCTAGCTGTTTATTCTGCATGCTGCTATGCACAAGTAGAAAAGTATGAGTGGGGTTGTTGCCAACCCAATCATAGTGGACCGTGTAATCTAGGGTCCTATAGTAAGTAGAAGCAATGAGACGTTGTACTTTTAGTGACGTTTACAGTGGCCATTTTGAAAGAAGGGCTTAGTTGTCCCACCTGCAAAAACCAACAAAAAATGTCCCCACAGGTTATAAACTGGTGATACGGTATATATATTACCTGTACACACCTCTTTCTCTCTGACCAAACAAAAAAATTGGATCGTTTACTTTGATTTTGTCACTTAACCAGATATGAAGTCACACCCTATACATCAAGGATGTTTTTCGATTATTTAATAAAGAGCATAAGACAATATATTACACATGAGCCTCTGTGACATTTCACTGGCTATTAGACACTTTTTTTCTTTTTTTGTGTCAGGCTCAAAACATATGACAATCAGATCAACAATATCTCAATAAATCATACACCATACAGAACGATAATGATCAAAAAAACCTGCATCAATTGCAAAAAGAAAAACTATACATTTTGAAAAAACAAACAAGAAAAAATTAAACATAGAAAGGAGAGATTTTCCTTTCAATAGAGACACTGAATGTCACGAAAAATACATTCTTCTTCTATATCCAAGAAGTCTTCTGAGATTACTTTGCTTCCATCCTGTTTCAATTATGGAAAACCTCAGATAATACTGCTCGGGTTTCACTTCTTACAAAACTGCTCGGGTCTACGTATAGGATCTGGCCTAGCAGGTGCAGGCACAGATATCACCTCTGGGGGCCGAAAAAGGTCAACCAGGTGTGGTCAAATACATTTCGGCGTAAAGACTTTAACAGAAAACGCCTTCCTCAGGACCAAAGGTCAGATGTGTAAGACATTAACCCCTAGGGAAAAGAGACAAAAATAATAAAGAGGGGATGTTAAAGTTAAAAGAGCCACCCAACGATGGCTGAACAATATTTAAAAGCATTCCAATTCCTAGCCCAGGGTTGTAGCAAATGAATAATTAAAGAGTGATATATTCTAAGCAGATAATCTATACAACCGCTGGGACAGAAAGGGAGAGCAAGAGTACACACCCGATCTCAGTGTAGAGTAATTCAACATGCACTAGAGAATCGTGCTCTGAAGGAATAAAAAGGTGTGTAACTCCTAGCCCAAAAATAAAGAAATTGAAGTAAATGAAAGAATAAATAATTTAATAGAAACGCCACATTATGGTTTCAGTAGGAAGAAAAAGAAGAAGAAAACACCATGCCATGTGCGTGCTAGTTCGCCTAGATGGAATAGGGCATTACAGGCAATAGGCCCTCAATGATACAGGAAAGACAGATCTGAAGAAGGTGTGCCCAAAAGCTAGAGGCAATACTTTACCTCAAATGGGGTTTCGAAGTAAAGCACAAAACCAGCAGGACCGGATATAAAGGCAAAAATGTCGACTCACTGAAGGGCACCAAGGTGCACTTCACCAGATGTAGTCTGTGTCTGCTACAAAATGCCTGAAGCAAAACAAAAAGCCAAGCCACAATGTGTATATTTATAATCCTCTAGTCTCGAAGAGTACTAAAGAGGATAAAACATGTTGGTAACAAGGAGTAAAGCGTATAATTAAAAGCAATACCTTGCTATAATGTTCTTAAGAGGCCCTGTGTTTTCAAGTTGGGCTCTAATATCTGTGGCTGCTGGATATTCACTGTTTGTGAATCCGTCTAGGAGCGAAAGAGAAAAAAATACAAATGGCATGTCAAAGGTGCACTATCGTTGTGTGCTAGCCGTAGTTATAAAAGAAAAAGATTTGAATTGTTAACAGGCAGCAAACACAAACTCACCAACTTCTGTAATGCGGCAAAGTTGCTTCCTGCACTATAATTAAGCACACGATTCTTCAAGAAACAGAGCATATACCGTCGCTCTGAGAATCCAAATAAGTCAGTCCGTTTGATAACGCGCTGCACAAAGGTCTCCCCGTTACCGTGTGACAGAGTAAACAGGGCAGCCTGTATGTGCTCCAGTGTATTTACAATGGTTTGTATTGGAGCATCGAGTTGCGTGACGTACAGCGGGTAGTCCACGCTTCCATAGTGGTTGGGGACTGCATCAGTAGTCCAGGTTGGGGGAAGAGCGCCATTGTTATGATAGCGGTCAAGTAGGAAAGTGCATCCTACCCAAGAGGATTTCTCTGTAATAACAAGGGCCAATATTTCAAATGACGGGTAGAATCAACATCAAAGACTTAATGGCAATGAGGTCTTAATAATATATGCCATAATGTTTGGCAGGCTAATACCCCTCAAATAGCTGCAGGCTGTTCAAAAATAGCCTGATGTCCCAAAAGGTTAACTTAACCTCGTGTATATCAGCTATGGGGAAGTAAATGAAGTACAATAGATGGCTGCAGTGTCAACCAACTAGGAAGAAAGAGTGGCTGCCAGAGTCTGCAAAAAAACGGGCACAAAACAAGGTGGTAGGTAAAGTGAAGATGACTGATGGCCTCTAGTAATCAAAGTGTAGTAGGTGCCATGTAAGCAAATATAAATCTAACGAGTATAATGTGCTTCAGCACTGCAGATTTTGAATCCATTTTTTAGAGACATAAAATGTTATAGAGATTTTAAACAGAGCCCTATGTGGGTGAGTTGACAAGACGTTGATTACAAGAGTCACTGACAGATTAAAGCATGCCCAAAGTCATTGTGAGAATTCATAGGAGGGAGATTCTTCATTGAGTCCTCTCGATTTATCGAGAGTTTGCAGACGATGGATCCATCTGGATTCTTTGTTGCTCAGAGCTCTCTTCGGGTTGGAGCTGTTTTTCACAACATCCAACACCCACCATTGAATGTCATCCGGGGTATGTGCAAAAGCAACAAAATGAGACACCATTGGTGCTTGGTGGTTCTTGCACCTAATCCTGGATCGATGTTCATTAATCCTTATGTGCACTGATCTTGTGGTTTGGCCCACATATCTCAGTCCACATGGGCATTGGATACAGTATATTACATTCGATGTTTTGCAATTGGATAAGAAACGTATGTCCCATGTTCTCTCCTGGATTTTAAAATTGGACATTTTTCTTGTGAATTTACAGGCCCGACAATTTCCACAAGGGTAGTGTCCCAACAATGGTCTGAGAGTTCTAAGGCTTGTATTCGGCTTGCCGTGACTCGTTGAATGCACCAGTTTGTCTCTCAGATTTCTCGATCTTTTAAAGGCAAACAATGGTTTGCCTTTATCTTGTAAGCAGTTACTCACCATTGGCCAGTATTTCAAGAGTGTCTTCTTAATCAAAAAAGATTGTGTACTGTAAGTTGTAACACATGTTATACGATTCTGGTTTCCCTCCCTCAGGCTAGGCTCTAGCAAATTTTCCCGGGGGGTGAATCTTGCTCTTTTGAGGGAGTGAGACACCAGTTTCTTTGGGTAGCCTCGTTCTTTGAGGTCACTGGCAAGTTTGTTAGCATGTTTGTAATAATCAGCAATCTCTGTACAGTTTCTGCGGAGTCTGAGAAATTGACTGAACGGCAAATTCTCTTTAAGGGATCTTGGATGAAAGCTCTTAAAATGTAAAAAGGTGTTTCTGTCGGTCGTTTTTTTGTGCAGAGAGCAAGCCAGATGTCCTACTTTTACATAAATGCATAAGTCCAGAAAATTGATTGTCGACTTAGAGTGCAACATCGTGAATTTGATGGTGTTATGCTGACAATTCAAATAGGCAAAAAATTCCTGTAGAGACTCAATGTTGCCCCTCCAAAGAAAAATCACATCATCAATATACCTATACCATTTTCTGATATATGGTCTATGGATGTTGTCTTCCGAGAGGACATATCTCATCTCGAAAGCAGCCATGAACAAAATCGCCAGGCTAGGAGCAAATGCTGCTCCCATTGCCGTGCCTCTTGTTTGTAGGAAGAACTGCCCTGAGTAAATAAAGAAATTTCTTTGTAGAGCAATAGTCATTAATTCGACTATAAAAGCCGCTGGGACCCTATGTTGGGTCGCCTGGTGAGTGAGGAAAAGATGAACTATCTCTATTGCCTCCTCTTGAGGGATGTTTGTATAGAGCGATGTAATATCCATTGTAACTAGGAAATCCTGATCTTCATCAAATGGTTCTCCCTCAAAGATTTTTATAGTTGCTGTGGTGTCTTTCAAATATGTGTCTGTTTGTTGGCTGATCGGTTGCAAAAATAGATCTATAAACTTACATAAAGGTTCCAAGATGGAACCACAGCCCGACACAATCGGTCTACCCGGAGGGTGTATTTGGTCCTTGTGGATCTTAGGAAGACTGTAAAAAGAAGGAGTCCTTTTTTCCGAGTAATTTAGATATTCAAATTCTTCCTTTGTTATCCATGATCGTTCTACTGCATATTGAGTGACATCCCTGATCTCTTTTTCTATGTCTAATGAGGGATCCTTCCTCAGGTGGCGATAGCTTTGGGTGTCTTCCAGCAAGTCTAAGGCCATACGGTTGTATCGTTCCCACGAGAAGAGGACAATACCTCCCCCCTTGTCAGCGGGTTTAATGATCAGGTTGGGGTTTGATGTTAGTTCTTCCAGTGCTTTCTTCTCTTTATTTGAGAGATTATTTCTGACCTGATGATTTATATTCTGGATACTTCTCAGATCATTCAAAACACATTTTTCAAATAAGACAATTTCCTCTGCCACCTGATTATCGGATGGAGTAAAGGCCGAGGGAACCCTAAGTCCAGTGTCTGTCGCAATCTCGTGGTCCCCTTGTTCACAAAAAAAGTTACTAAGTCTAACTTTTCTGAAAAATTGTTTCATTTCAATTTCCGTAGAGTACCAATCCGTCCTGTTGGTGGGGACGAACGAAAGGCCCTTTGTGAGAAGCTGAATTTGTTGATCAGACAATGCTATATCTGATAGATTAAAAACTGGAATGGTTTGAACTTCCCTATTTCTTGCCTGAGGGATAGTGGGGGTTTCTATTGGTTGTAGCCTCTCCTGCGGGGTCGTTGCCACCTTCTTCCTCCCCACGTGTCCCATGGCTGGCTGTAAAAATCCCCTGGGTAGCCTCGAAACTGGCCTCTCCCTAAAAAAGATCTTTGTCCCCTGGATCTAAAGGTTTGTTGGGGTCCCAGTTGGTGCTGGTCATCCCCTGCAGAATCACTGCTAGTGTCCGAAAATGTCACCCACCTTCTAGTTCCCCTCCTGTTTCGTCCGGTCTGTTGGGATCTTTCTTGGTTTTTTTGTTGCAAATATTCTGCACTCAGGTATGGATATATTCTCTCTAATCTAAACTCTTGGATATCTTTATTAAGTTTTTTGTTTTTTTTTGATAATGTAGATGTTTTAAATTCTTCAAAAAGTTTTTCAATTTCTCTTAATTTCTCCTCCGCATTGACAATTAGAGGATTAGATTTAAATTTAAGTTCATCCGTTTCAATATCCTTTTGTACTGTTATTGCCAGTCTCTGAGCTGTTGAGATCGTCAGGGCCATCAGATCTCTACTGCATTTGGTGGCAATTTTGCTAAAGCCCGTTTTGTATTCCTCGTCTTCCAGAAAAAGACCTGGCTCATTGTGTATAACCAGGCCAGCTGGTATGATGCTTGCTCTTAAATACTCCCTCAAAAAGTGGCCGTGCAATTCTGTTCTGAATCCCTTCTTTTTTAGTTTTAACAATTCTTCAGTATTGCTTTGTGTTAATATAGGTGCTGTGTTTTCGCCTTGATCAAAGAAAGTCCCACCTGACATTGATTATCCAATCCCTTCTCCCCGTTGACATATGCAGATATAGTACCTATGTTAAAGTTACCTTCCTATAACCAATCACGTTGCATGTTAGGTTTTTAAGATTATGCGTCAATGATGATGAGTTTTTGGAATAAATGTGTTCTTTCTGAAAATAATCGGAGTTTAAGCGAGAAGGAAGATCGAGCGGTTGCTGATGTTCATTGAACTCCCTGTTTTTTGTACTTGTCATTAAACTGACTCCCTTTGCCAAACTATTGAGTTGTCATTATTATTTGGTGAAAGAGTGCGAATCTGCATCCCCATCTATGTCGAGAGTACTGCTGCTCATCTTATAGGGCTGTTTGGAGACCCCCAGTTCTATGAGCCGGCTGGGGTCCATCCAGTTCACTTGGTAGCAGAGATTAGATGGTTAAGATTAGATTATACACCCATTGACCGTCGACATAAGTAACTTCAGGTCCTCAACAATATCACAAGTCCTTTGCCATCCGGCTGAGTAGAACGAGAAGCTCCCCATAGATAGTGGTTAGTCTACTTAAAAACCCTTGGGGTTAGGTCTGAAGGAACCTTTGCTTTCCCCCCAAGAACCCCTTCCCACTTCTACGAGCAGCTGATCGAACAAATGGCACAGAAAGGCAGCAACGAATACAGTGATCCCGAGCATCCGGAGAGAAAAAACATGCGAACTGTAAGTGAAAAAGACTGAATGCTTTGGCAAAAAGTTGCATGCCTTAAAACAAGTAAAGGAACGGTAACAGAGGGTGGTGGGACAAAAATAACAACAGAGTAAGAGTATAATGTATATATAAGGGAAAAATATTGACACAGGGGTGACCGAGAAATAGAGAGATACCGGGAGAGACCGAGAGAGGAGTATACACACAGATACCTAGGTTTTAATAGAGCGCTAGAAGAAGCCTTCATTTAGAGTCCTGAATTGATAGCATGACGTAGGAGACCAGAATCCATTAAAGACGATCTGAAAGAAATGGGCTTACATTCCATGTCGGAATAACAAATAGAGGTAGGATGCATCTGAGGAAGTAGATGGCATGAGATTTGGGTAGCCGGCCGGAGTCTGTCTTGTCTGTTTTATGTTTTTATCTATGATGTCATAAGGTAAAAAACTTTTTGGTGGACAATAGCATGAAAATTGCACGATTGTAATGATGAAATGTTGCATGGCATGGATTGATGGTTGTTGTTTGCAAATGTAAAAGTAACGTTTTTGTTGAAAAACGGGATTGTAGCTTGCAACGTTTGGTGCTCGCTTATATTGTTGATCTTGTTGTGAAACGTAAAGCATAATAAAGTGTTATATAAGGAGAGGATAAAACAGGTTAAGCATGGAAGACATTACCGTATTGATACATTTGTGCAAACAGATGCCGAAGCATGCACCTAAGCTTAAACAGTACAGTGCAGAATGGGTTAAAGGGACCACAGACAAAATGTTTATGACATGGCCCCAAAAAGGATCGCTATCCAAAACGGTCCTGCAGCACATGATGACATATTTGCACGCTGCATACACGGGCAGAAAGTTAGACAAATGCCTAGCTAGTTTAGAACTTTTGAAGATGTACCACCAAGAAAAGGAGGAGGAGCCACCGTTAGATTGGATACTGAATATATGCACAGAGGGGGTAAAGAGCCTTCTGCGCCACCCGCCCCATCTGAAGCAAAAACCAAAGCTAGTAAAGACAAAGGATTATACCCATTGAGGGAACTTAAAGCAGCCACGGGATAGAACAACCCGTCATATGAGTCGCCTACGCAAAGTAGTGACGAAAGCCTAGAAAAGGATCGAGAAAGAGATATAACTTCCAAAGTCCCGAAGGAAAAGGAGAGATGTGAAAAGGAAAAAGAAGATCAAACACAAGCGAGTACATCTCTAAGTACAGGAAGAGAGGTAAAGAGATGGACAGGAGATGAAGATGGAACTGATGAGATAGCATTCACACAGAATGAACGGATAGGAGTTTAGATTTTATTGAAACTCAATGGTAAAGGCGCTGAGGATATGAGACAAAGGGAAGAAAAGATGAATTGAAAAGGAAAGAGAAGGAAAAGGAAAACCGATTAAGAGACAAAGGGGCTAAGAAAAAGGATAGACAGAAACAAGAGCAGTTATATCGGGATGAACAGGTCAGAAAACAGGAAATTGCAGAAGAACAAAGAAAACACGATGATCATAAGCAGAGAACAGCTGATGATCAGGATAGACAAGAACAAAGGAGAATAGAAGAAGAACAGAAAATACAGGAGAAGAGAAGAAAAAGACGAAAGGATGAGGAAATGCGAAGGGCAAATGAAAGAAGAGATGCGAGGAAACAAGAAGAAGATAGGGTCCGAGAGGAAGCGAGGAAGCATAGACAATTTGATGATGACATAGAACATAAGCCAAGACAGAGAGCACGGGATCTCGAATATCTGGAAAGAGAGGTTAAAAAACCCGATCCAGTAGTAAACTGGGAAGATATAGAAGAATTTGTTCCTGAGTATGATTCAGTACCAGGCATATCTAGGGCAAATATAGAAGATGACTTTGACACCAGAAGCATCGGAGAGACGATCGATAGAATATATAATGAGATGGGGCTAGAAAAGGTACCCCAAAGGGAAGGAGAAGATGAGCGTCTTGAGAGCCCTCAGTTGTACGATAAAAGGAGGAACAAGGCCACAATATATACCCTGGCCACACCTGGACAGAGAAAACCTGAAAAATAAGCTCCCAATGTTGACATCTGGAGCTGGAAAATGGATACATGAGTTAGGAAATGTTGGGTGTCCTGACCCACGTTTAAGCTATCATGCTACAACATTTGGTGCTGTGGGCTTAGAAAATTCAAGATGGCGGAAAACCCACATGTGCGCCGAAATCCAGGAAAGCTGCGCAGTTTGTGCGCACACCAAAATGGTTGCCTCACTTGCCACCCACCAGTGCGAGAATGATAGGCCGGGTTGCCATGAGGGAAATGGGTTGCCAAAGGAAAAACAGTAGCGCCGGTTAGCTTCAAATCGCTTTAAAACCACCCTGTGTTTCTCTGAAGGCAGGCTCAAAATGCCTATTTTCAAACATTGCAACATGTGCAAAATATTCACTGGACACCAGCAGACATTTGGCAGAATGGAGTTTTGTGTGCTTACAAAATCTGGGAAATGAAGAGCCCAAAACAATGCTTATAACAAAACTGCTATGGAGTCAGCAGTTTAAGTTGCACTGGATTTAAAGACACTAAAATCGAAAATGTTTAGATTAAATGAGTGACCTATGTTTGGTGTCACATGCCTTTGTAACTGTTGAAATGTCATAGTTTTGCACTTAGAATCAGCATTCTAGCTGCATGTGTAAAATTGCAAGTTAATTTAAAAAGCAACAAAAAATATGACAGTTAGCTGAAAGTCTGGCTTAAGGAACTTGATTTTGCTTGACAGCTACCCCCATCAGGAGTGAAACTTGAGTCACAACTGTGTTCCCAGGCCTATCTGCCTTTTGCTGGCCACACTAAGGATATAACATCTCTCTGATAATTGAATTAAGGGGAGCCCCCCACAGAATACATGAGCTCTGAACAATGTAACCCCCTTCACCCAGGCAGATGGTTTATGGCAGGAGTCGTAAATGGTCGTAAAAAGTGGCTTTCTCCTGAAGGAAAGGGGAGGAGCACTGCCTGTGAGAGCAAGCTGGCTTGGCAGAACTGGAAAAACCAGAAATTCAACCTTGTGCTGAGGGTAAACCACACCCCTTTGGAGCCAGAACATAACTTTAAAAAGATGGATCATTCATAGAGCGGACATGTGAAAATTTTATAAATGATACCATAATTCTTGTGATTTTTCTGCTCACGTTTTAAGACATGGTAGGACCCGGTGGTATGTTCAGGGGAGTTTTAGCGGAAAAGAGGATATTACTCAAAATGTGTGCATGTGAAAAATCTGACACTTCATCAATTAATGTCCATACTCCTTGCGCACATGTGTGTAAATTTGGGGTAATGTCCGGAATTGCAAAATCAGTTAAAAAGTGCAAAATATTGCCATTTCTGAATGCAAGCTCCCAGGAAGAGCAGAGTTTGAACAGGGTATACCTCCTGTAATGCATGATGGGTGCATATGATTTTAAAACAATATGTACCTCTGCAAATATGTATTTGTTTCAAATCTAGATTTGTGTGTAAGTTGACAGGAGGAGTGGACTCTCTGCAAGCCATAAAATGACATCACGCTGACACACACTTCCTTCCCCAATCAAATGAGAAATGGAAGTTTGACCAATTAGAAGCTGAGAGAGAGGTAGGGTCCAGTGATGCTAGAACACACCCACATTCTAAACACATAAAAGCAGACAGACAGGACAGATAGGGACTTTTCAAATCCATTTGCAGCTGGAAGCTCTGCCGGGAAAATCCATACTTTACCTCCATCAATCTCCAGAGAAAGCTGTGCAGAAAGATCCAGACTTTAAATCCCTCAATCTTCAGAATCCAGAGAGAGAGCAGACCCAGATCACTGTGAAGTGCAGAGACCAGAGGCGAGTCTAAAACCTGACCAGATCCGTGGCGTGGCCCATTTCATTCAAGAATATAGTGTGAGTACCTAGAAAACTGTGCAGAACCAATCTCTTAGTTAAAATAATATAATTCAACCTATTTTAATCTAAGTAGAACTGTCTCCTAACTGTCACCTGTCATTTGTAAAGCTGTCACTTGTCATTTTCTAGTTGCAAGCTGCACTTGTCTTTTTGAACTTTAAAATTTCAAATCTGAAAAACGACCTTCACAAAATCGCTCATATCTCCGTGACCGTTTGTGCTAGAGACTTGCAGTAACTTTCATCTGGAAGCTGAGATCCTAGGCTTTCTTAGGACCCCAAAACGATAGTGATAGTCCTTTTATTTCCTCTGTAAAAGCGCTCGCAAATTTTACCGCGATTTGCAAATTTCTTCACGTGTAAAAATCAGCTGCTGCTTGCCTTCCATTTGCCAGAAAATCGTTTGCCTCATAAAAACTATCCCTGCATCTCTGCTAAAGTGAGCCTGAGCTAATAGTAACTTGATTTCACTCACCCTGAACCTCCTAGAGGGAATTAAAAGCATTTTAACATATTTTCACTCCATTGCCAGCACCTATCAAAGCATTTTGCCTGTGTTTTAAACTTCTGTAGTCTAAGTTGCTGGGGTGAACTGAATCACATTTAATTGCATTTCTGAGAACTGTGTGCCTTCCTTCCATTTCCTTGCATTGCATAAAAGGGGGGGGGTGAATTGTACAAGAAAGTGATTACATTGTCTTTGCTGAAATCCTGTCAAGTTCTTTTCTTTACTGCATTTCATTCCACATTGCATCCATTTGAAACCATAAAAGTATTGTTGCTATCTTATCCATTTCATGTCAACTCCTTAGTGATTATCAAGAAGTGTGCTAGTGCCAGATTCTCCGTTGTTAATCTTTATCATATCAGATTAAGTGTGATATTCAATTATTAATTTATTATAAAGTGTGATATATAGATCTATTGTTTAAATTATCAATTAAACCTTTTAACTTGCAAAACAGAACTACTTCTTGGCTCAGTGGGGTCAGGGGGATTCCAAGGGAGGGGTGTTATATAGGGGTAGTCATCCAGAACGCATGAACTGGACATAAAGATATATCAATAAGGGTTTTCATTCAGTATTATAGACTAGGCGTTGACTTAGCTGTAGTGTTGAATTGAATCCTCTTACAGAAAAATGACAGGAGGAAACACTTTAGCTATCGGGGATATTAAGGGTCTTTTAATCGCCATACTTGGTGATAGAGCTGACGATGTGTGGGCGCGAGCAGGTTACCCTTGGGTAACTATAGTTAATACTGCCCATGATGGAGCGCTGTTTAAGAATTACAGAACCGCGGTATGGAAAGCGCTTCGAGTGCTATACCCAGACACCTCTGATATGGGAGCTATAATGACACATAAGATGAAGGAGTCAGCGGATCCGTTGCTTTACATTCAGAATTTCCAAGACGCCTGGGTGCTGGAAACTCGTGAATCTTGGGGGAAATCTATATCCGTGTTTTACCATATGTTATGCCAAGGGCTGCCAGAACAGGTACAGAAACAGCTCAAGAAATTGGTAGGGATTGAGGCTAAGCCATGGTCAGACATACAGTTGACCATCACGCACTATTGCAGGCTGCTGCATGAGAAAAATCGCTAAAAGGATGCTGCACGAAAAGGTGAAGAGGCTAAATTAATGCAGAAAAAATTATCAAAGTATGCAATTGAAGGGGCAATGATAATTACCACAGACGGATCTAATGCACAGTAGATAAATAATCAAAGGCAGTTTGATTAAGGCAATAACGGGCTTTACCCAAGGGGAAGAGGCTTTCGAGGAATAGGGTGGCAGAGTAATCAGGGAGGTTTTCAAAGCAATCAAGGAGGTTTTCAAAATATGCAAAGTGGAAACCAGGATATGCAAAATGGGCAAATAATCATACCACCTCCTATATGTTGGATGTGTGGAATGACAGGGCATCTAGCACGCACATGCAGAAGTCAAGGCATGGTGCAAAACGGCCAATTCACAAGAGGAGGTATGGTGAATCCACCCGTGTTCTCGCAGCAGGGTGGAAATTAAGTTGTGCAGAATCACACGGTGAAGCAGCAAGCGCCAAGAGTACAGCAAAGCGTGCCGCCGCAACATAATGTGACACATTTCCACAGGGGCAGTCTCAACAGTCACCAATGCAACTGTCGCAAACAACATGTACAGGACAGGTACTGAATTTGGGAATAGGAGAGACCACAAGTGACAAGGGAAATCCATTCACTGGAATGGGACAAGATTATACATGGACTAGGACAGCTCACTGGGAGACCTGATGTGTTCTATCCTATCAGTGACACCTAACCCTCACAACAAACCAAGGGTAGGTGCCTGTATAGGGGATAAAGAATATTCTTTCTTAGTTGACACAGGGGCGACATGCTCATGTATACGTGAAGGCAAGTTTTCTTTGTCCGGCGATGCTATAAATACTCAGGGCTTCACAGGAGCAACAAGTTGTGTTCCTTTTACGAAAGAACTTCCAGTTTCCATAGGAGAATGTGAAATGAATGTGCCACTGCTATATTCAAGGCAAACCCCTGTGAATATAATGGGACGAGACCTAATGACAAAGTTAAACATGACAATCTCCTTCACGGAGAAGGGCATAGTATGTTCAACTTCAGGAATGCATTATTTGAACGTATGTGAAATGATTAGAGCATACACGCAACAATGGCTATGAGAGCTATTCCATTGGAACCTGAACTATTCGCTTATGGAGTGTGCATATTAATGTCATGGCTACCAGGCCTTGCAGATAAAACCATGAGAAACTCAGATGAGTTTTTATTCAGACCAAGAATACCTATGCATGAGAAACAGGGACAAGTGTTTCCCTTAACAATACAAGCAGCCATAGTGCAAGGGGAGATGGCTTTGCTTGATGGTTGTGATGATGAAGGCAGGCAATGGTGTGCAGTAATCGCCATTGGGGAAGGTTACAGATTGAATAAGTGAAGATGAGATGACAGTTGAGGTTAATCTCATCTATTGGATGAAAATGATCAACAGAGAAGTGCCTCAGAGAATGATGCTGGCACAAAAACGTCCTGAATATTTTGATGATGACATGGCATACCTTATCAGTATAGACTACAGGCCCTTATGATGTAGGCTTACTGAAAGGAGTCAGAGATGTGAAGATTAAATTAAAACAGGAGCAATATTACCAAAAGCACAACAGTATCCCATGTCTAGGGAAGCCGATGAAGGGATTTTTAAGATGATTTCTGCCATGATGGAGCAGGGCACCTTAGTGACGTCAGAGTCGTCATGCAATACTTCGGTTTATCCGATTAAAAAAATCAAAGGGAGGATCTTGGCGTCTAATCCAAGATCTACGCACGATAAACCAGATAGTAGAGGCCAAGTTCCCTCTAGTCCCTAACCCGTCTACAATTCTATGTAATATACCAGTTGAAGCGAGGTATTTCACGGTGATTGACTTAAAAAATGCATTTTTTTCAATCCCATTGCACAAAGATTCACAAGATTTGACCTTGTTTACGTTCAGACAAGTTCTTCTGAAAAGCACAAGGCTGCCTCAAGGGTACTGTGCGTCTCGTTCGATTTTCAAAAGAGTCCTGCAGATGACCTTAAGCAATATTGCATTAGAGAGTGTTGTCTTGCAATACGTGGATGACATTCTAATTTGAAGCAGGGAAGAGGAAAAGTGCAAACACAATTCTATTCAGCTATTGACTATACTGGCTGAGAAAGGATAAAGAGTTGACAAGGAGAAGTTACAATATTGTCAACAAGAAGTGCTCTATATAGGCCAGCTGACCTCACATGAGGGGAAAAAGGTTACCCATGAAAGAGCTGAAGCCATTTCAAAGACAACCAAACCACACACGATAAAACAAATGCAGAGTTTTCTACAATTATGTAACTATGTCAGGGCATGGGTTTTTGACTACAGTTCTTATACCAGGCCCTTGTTACAAGCCTTAAAGAAAGCACAGGCAACAAAAGAAAGAATTGTGTGGACCAAGACCATGGAAGAAGGGTTTGTTGAATTAAAAAAGGCCAATTGCACGGCACCAGTTTTAGGGATTCCCACTTATGCCACACACGAATGGCAGTGTTATGACAGCAGTACTCACACAGAAAACCACACTGGGGTATAAGCCCCTTGCATACTACAGTGGGAATTTAGACCCAGTAATGAGGGGTCACTTCCAGTGCGAATAAAGTTTGGCTGCCGCAGCTTTCGACATAGAGACGGCTAGAACCATTGTGATGGGATGTCCAATGATGTTGTTTGTCGACCACGCATTATTTGCTATTTTAGAGAAGCCAAAGGGTACATTGACATCTCAGAGACCTTCTGCTTATGAAGTGGTCATATCAAATCCAACGATTAAAATAGTTCAATGCAAAATAGTGAACCCAGCTATGTTTATAGCAGAGCCAGTTGCTGAAGGAGAGCAAATACATGATTGTGCGAACTATGAAGAATTTTATGATGAGATTCCCAGAGTGAAAGAAAATGCATTGGCTGAGAGAGACATCGTCTTCGTTGATGGTTCTTCGAGGATCGATCAAAATGATGGACAGAGATATACAGGCGCAGCTGTGGTAAAGCACATGGCAAATGGGGAGTTTCAAGTGCTCTTTAGTGCACAATTACCCTCACACTATTCAAAACAAGCTGCAGAATTATTGGCGTTGATACTCGCTATCGAGAATCATGCAGACCAGGAAGTAACGGTGTACAGTGACTCTGCCTATGTGACGTCAACAGTGCACGCAGGCCTAGCACGGTGGAAAAGGAGGGGCTACCTCCGAGCGGACGGCATGCCAGTGCAGCACGTAGCCTTATTGGACAGGCTCATTAAGGCACTGCAACTCCCAATGGGCATAGCAGTCGTAAAATGTGCTACCCACACGAAAGGGACAGATTTGATCTCACGTGGAAATCAAGCAGCAGACACTGAGGCCAAGTGTGTGGCAACCAAAGACAAAATAATAATGAACGTGGAAATAACTGATGGACATGAGAGAATGATTGTTGCACGAAGCGAGCCTGAAGGCTATAGCAATATGGCAAAAACTCAGTGGAACGCCAAAGGGGGCACCACAGGAGGGAAAGAACCTATGGAAGCGACAAGGGTGTTCTTTAAACCCCTCTGGGAGCTTGTGGCGACAAGACGGCACTGGTAAACTGGTGATACCTATAGCCATATTAAAAATAGCACTGGAACAGTTACGCTATCCAGCGCACATCACAAAGGAGAATCTAGCAGCGACAATTGCCGAAGACTGGTTCATACCGAATTTGGCAGAACACGTTGCATTTTTTATGGTAAACTGTATAATCTGTCAGGAGTTCACGGCTGGGCATACACTGTGTGTGATTAGAGGAGTAATGTAATGGGTACAGATATCTAATTGTTGGGGTGTGTCCATTCTCTAGATGGATAGAAGCAGGACCATGTACACACCCAGACTCTACCTGTGCGGCCAAATTCCTGGGGAGAGAGGTGTTTCCCAGATGGGGAGTGTGTGAAGTCATGAGGTCAGACAATGGTCCCCATTTTGTTAGTGCAGTATTTGAACAGATTAGCTTGTTGCTTGGTATAAAGCACATGTTTTCTCCAGTGTATCATCCTCAATGGAATGGCATATGCAAGAAGCTCAACGGCTTGTTAAAGGAAAGGATAGCCACGTTGAAGCTTACTCTGAAGAAGGGATGGCTGCACTGTCTTCCACTGGCACTGTATTCACTCAGAAACCAGCCTGATTCTGACCATCATCTCACGCCACACGAAATTGTGACAGGCAGAAGGATGTGCATGCCATTGACACCTCAAAATAGAGCTAGATGTGATGCCCAGCCAACAGAAGAAGTGTTAGGACTGGAAATGCAAAACGACTTGAATTGCATGACATCTTGTCTTACTGTAATTTCAGGACAGCTGCAGCGACGACAAGAAGGGTAAAGTGCAGCACAGAACACAGAGGTTGATAATACAACAGATCAAGTTCCAGAATTACATGTTCCTCCAATATTCCCTGGGGACACGGTCCTGGTGAGAAATCACACAAGAAAAAAGTGGGACGAGCAAAGGTTCAACGGTCCCTTTAGAGTGGAGGACGTCACACCCTCTGCAGTCAAGCTACAGGGAAGACGAGCTTGCATCTTTTTGGGTGACATCAAGCCATACATCGGAGAAGAACCTCAGCCCGCACCGCGTAGAGACTACAGACAACGGGGAAGAACCACAGCACGTGCAGACGAGATCCATGATGAGGAAGAAGAACACATAACCAGCCAAGTAAAAGACAAAGAACTTTTGTGTCAAGTTGTGGCTTAGTTCTGGACACTTCCTTTGAGCAAAATAAGGGAAGAAGGACATAAAAACACAGACAATCTGTGCATCCTAATTGCAGAGTGAAGAAGAAGAATTGCATGTATGAGCCACAAATTAGCTTGTTGACTTTGAACTCTGGACTGAGGCACACTGAAGCCTTGATAAGAAAAGATATGCCAAATTTTGATCGAGGATACATACATTGGAAGAGAATACAGTATCCTGAATCTTTCGATACAGAAGCCTTGTTTGGACCTCACCAAAGACATTCTGATCTATCTCGAGTTAGTATTGAGGTCATACCCATCATTGGTGGGAAGGCTCACGAACATTACAGAATTTCTTTAAGATCCTGAAAATGAAAACACAATAAGGAGGCTGCTCACAGGGATCGCAGAGCAGTTTCATTTGCTCCCGGAGCACAGCGAGGACAAGAAAAATTTCCCTGTCACAATAAGATAGCAGACTAGCGGGCAATGGGTTTTTTCGCTTAATTGAAGACTTTCCAGAACTTGTGGGGAGACATGCCAGTGTTGATGTCCTCACTTTCATCAGAGACCCAGCGAACTTTACACAGACGAGCATGCTCCTGCATGGTATCATAATGCAGGTCGAACTTTCTAATCATCATCAGAATCACCGGAGAAGATTGTGAACTTTCTTTCAAGGGACAGATCGTGAAGGTGTTGCCAAGGACTTCACTTTTATGTATGCTTACAGAGGAACGACATGTCGTCTGAAGTGAAACAGATAAGAGGCATTGACTGGGAACTGGTCTACTTTGAACACACAAACTAAGACTTGCTGTACTTATTGCCTCATTTGGAACTTTCACTTATAGAAGAAGAACTGTTTCCAGAGACAAGAGGCAGTCTATTATTCAGGCAAAGAGGATAATCGGTCCAGCATTTATGACCTGCAAGCAGAGACAGCAGAATCCAGATATGATGACACTGTTTAGCATGTATTAAAGAGTTCGTTTTATTTCCTTAGATGATCGAAATGGGCAACCAGAGCAGTAACTTTGTCCTCCCTCGTGAGGAGAGACATTCATATTGGCCCAGGAATAAGTGCTGTAAGCTAACCTACAAGTGTATCGTTTACACTTGCATTGTGTTCATTATCATATTACTATCATTGATGATTAGAACTGCATTTTTTATTGGTGTACAAAGCGTTCAGGTTCCTGTGCACTCACCTAATGATATACGCATGAAACCCACAAAGGCACCCAGACCTTACATAGTCATTCCAGTTCCTAGAAAGAATGGTAGAGTGACTGAACTTGAGATGGATGTGATTAATGATGACACACGCATACTTTGGTAACAAATGAATTGAAAAACCGGAGACAGAGTCGGCAAAGTAAACCTGAAAAACAATTGATGAAAGGAACACGTACACAAATAATGAGTAGATACACACCTGGTCTAGTGTCAATGGGTTCGGAATCACATTCAAAAGAATGGGGGAAGCTTGGACAACCAATGATGAGAAACTCCACACCAAGAGAAGTTGAGAGACAAATGGAGAAAGCTGAATTTTTAATGTGACAAAAGGCTTTAGAGAATAAGCAAATAGAGACTACGCCTGCAAGCACACCTGATCCAGTGGGACATGAGATCAGGCCAGTGCCTGGAGAGAAGACTCAAGCAGAAATTATAAGAGACCTTTTCATGCCTGATTGGTATATTGAAAGGATGAAGCAGCTTGCGCAAACTCCTACAAAAATAATATATGAGGACACGCCCAGATCATTGATGGGGATACCTGAGAATCATCCAGCAGGAAGAAGCTTTACTGAAGTGTTTAAGGATGTGGTCATAGCAAACTACAGGAAGACCTTTAGAATTAGAAGGAGCACACAAGAAGACAATAACGAATTGAACGATTCGCCTGGACAGCACAGCACACTTGGGAAATAACATATGGTACCAACATATGAAGGAAGTAGGAAGACGGACTTCAGAAGAAGAATGCTTTGTCTGTGCACTCCTACCGTACAGCATGGGGAAGTCAAAAATCTTCATAGCTGTTAAAATAGATGTGCAGACAGCACACTGTCTGTCACATATAGCAATGTGCACGGCCACAGGTCAGTTAATGGGAAGTGATGCTGCACTCAAATGGGCAACTGAAGCAACTGACCCAGATGAAGATGATTATGTCCAAGACATAAAGACGAGAAACAATGGCAAAACAAAGAACATTGTGATCCAATATACGAAGCCTGGAGTTAAAGGACAGAGATCAGAAGAGAAACAAACAGAAAACTGAACGTCAAAGGGAAATCTACAGAAGAAGCTTGAAGATGGAAAGAAAGAGGCCAAATGCAAATCTGGGGAATAGTGCTTTCACCAGAGGGATGGGAGAAAGCAGAAGTGATCTGCAGAGCATGGATGATCATTGGATACTATAAGAAAACCATTGAAAATGCACAGAAGCTATGCAAACCATTATGGCCGAGACTGGCAAGACTGCTAACATGGGTCAAAGACAGAGGTGGAACCCTACAAATAGTGCCAATGGAGAATTCCAAACTGTGCTTCAGAAACAATGGTACAAGAAAAATTGGAGAAAATCAGTGATTTTGTACAGATGCAAGAAACTGCTAGAAGCAAAGAAATCGTGAAGCTTGCTTATGCTTACTAGTAAAATAGATTGAGGCAAGCGCCAACTATACATAAATATACCTCAAAGAGCACTTTATAGCTGTGTATAATTCCACTATGCACATGAGCAGAATTAACCAAAGGTTACTAAAGGTCTCAAGAGAAGAGCGCTGCAGCAAACAAATCGAGAATTAAGACGGAGAGAACCCCAGCTGAAGGTAACCATGCCAAAACCAAAGGTCATATCGGGCTGGAATAGGCCAACAATGGATACAATTAAAGAGAAAAAGAACAGCGTATGCTTTTCAGAAAGGTCAAGATAAGCCACAGATGGTAGAAGACTGGCAGAATTAAATCAAATACACAAAATTGCATGAAGAAGAGGTCAATTTCACAGTGTCCTAATCACGTGACAAGGCAGGCAGGAGGGGATGAGACTTTCACACCTACGCATGGAGCCCTGCCATACCAATATTCCTTAACTTCCCCAGTCCAAGAGCATACTCGACGCCAAACTAGAAAGCAGTAATTGACACATGACCACTGAGGTGATGATTGATTGTAACATAATTGGAGGGAAACTGGGGTGCAGATGAACTCCCTGCACCTGGCTGATTATTCTGCATGCTGCTAAGCGCAAGTGGAAAAGTATGAGTGGGGTTGATGCCAACCCAATCATAGTGGACCGTGTAATCTAGGGTCCTATATTAAGTAGAACCAATGAGATGTCATACTTTTAGTGACTTTTACAGTGGCCATTTTGAAGGAAGGGCTTAGTTGCCCCACCTGACATTGATTATCCAATCCTCTCTCCCCGTTACCATATACAAATATAGTACCTATGTTAAAGTTACCTTCCTATAACCAATTAAGTTGCATGTTAGGTTTTTAACATTACGCCTCAATGATGATGAGTTTTTGGTATATATGTTGTGTTTTTTCTGAAATTAATCGGAGTTTAAGCGAGAAGGAAGATCGAGAGGTTGCGGATGTTCATTGAACTCCCCGTTTCTTGTAGTCGTCATTAAACGGACTCCCTTTGCCAAACTATTGAGGTGTCATTATTATTTGGTGCAAGAGTATGAATGTGCATTCCCATCCATCTTAAGGTTGCTGCTGCTCATCTTAAGGGCTGTTTGGAGACCCCCAGTTCTATGGGCCGGCTGGGTTCCATCCAGTTCAAGGTACTCAGCGAATGGGGCATCCCATGATACATCAAATCCAACAACAGACTTCCATTCAACAGCCATGAGTTTGTGGCTTTTGCGAAGCATATGGGCTTCACGCACCAAAGGATCACCCCCAGATAGCCTCAAGCAAACGGAATGGCTATACAGTTCATGGCGTCCTTCAAAAAGACAGCCCAAAGAGATTGGAGAAGGCACCAACACACATCAAGCTCTCTGCAGACTCTTACGTGACTACCGCAACATGCCCCATGAAGCTACCAATAAGACACCCGCCGAGCAAATGATGCGCTCTCAAACCCATACACGCATTGTAAGAAATGCCAGTGAACACGAGGAGGAAGATACAGAGATCATAAAGAGGGACACAGAGAGGAAAAAGCGAGCCAAGGGAGGCACGGACATGAGAAGGAGGGCAGTACTGAAGGATCTCCAAATCGGAGACAAAGTTCTTGTTCAGCAAGCCATGACAAAGAAAACAGATGCAAGATACTCTCAGAACCCGCTGAACGTGGTCGCCATCAAAGGGACCACGGTGACAGCCCAGAACGCTGAACGTGCAATCACAAGGAACAGTTCACAGTTTAAACACTTCATCAAAAGAGAGGAACCTAAGATACCTCTACCACATCCAGATCCTGAACCATGAGAGTCACGGGACAACACGTGGACCCGACCTGTAGAGGATCGACATCTAATGCAAGATGCTTTGACCCTCTAGAGCCCTCGGGACAGTGTGAGAGGAATGCACGCCCCAGCGCATGACTCGAAGACCTGCACGCTTGGTGGAAGAGTGTTGATCCCGTTGTCAGAACATTTGCAGGGGGCTGATGTTAGAGGTCTCTGTGCCTTTAAGGCAGAGACAGCTTCCAGGCGGGAAGTGAGAGCAGGATAAGGAAGGGGAGGAGCTATGGGGAAACAGCTCAGTTAGTTTTCGATTGTTAAATAAAGAAGACATCCATAGTTCCCTCCGATGTCGTATCCTTTATTTAAATGCACATACCGCACAACAGAGTGGTTTACAGAGTCATAAAGAGTCATCAATTTTACCGGCAAGGCTATCGCCAAACTTGTAATGAGGGCCAGTGTGTCCTTCAAATTGTTAGTACGGGTGATTCAAGGACATATAACAAAGAGCCCCTTTATTGTGTGTTCTCAGCCTGCCAAAGGGAGGTTTTGTTTTTGGGAACAGATGCCACAAAAATGAACAATATTATTTTCTACTTTTAATTGCAAGCTGTGCAATGAAACAATTTATATATTTCAACTATTCCACGTAACAAAATATTTACTTCCATTTCAAAGGTCTCAAGGCGCCCTGTGCTATCCCTCTTTTGGCTACTTCAACACATGTGGCTAGGAGAGGTGCGGAACACGGAAACCAGATATTGTTGTGTGTTAATGGCCACAGTCAGTCATGTGCCCGTGGCATGTATGTATTGTTTGTTATAGATGCCCAGAAGGGAGGCTATCCTGCAGCAGTGTGGGTGGGGTGCACATCTGTCTGCCCATAGAATTCAGATTGGGCTAGATGGTGATTGCATTACTGTCAAAAGAGTTTTTCTTCAATGTAAAGTCAAGCAACCCCATGACAAGGAAACATCCAAGCCATCTCCTCACTTCTCAAAACACAGAATTCGAATACACACAATAGAAACAGGCTTTTCCACCTCAAACCCAATACGACTTCGAAAATTCTGTCCATCCGTTAAATCATTTCACCCATGAGACTCTGCCACCTAGTGCAACATTACTCAATGCACCTACTTCCCAAC
Source organism: Ambystoma mexicanum (assembly GCF_040938575.1). Taxonomy (NCBI): domain Eukaryota; kingdom Metazoa; phylum Chordata; class Amphibia; order Caudata; family Ambystomatidae; genus Ambystoma; species Ambystoma mexicanum. Next base: position 71,507,847 of record NC_090933.1, read on the forward strand.
AACTGATAAGTATGTATTGCTGTTATCTAACTAGCTATTCGCTACCCACCTTCAGTGCGGATCAAAAATGCACAAACCAGAGGTGTCGCTAGAGGAGACCTGGGGGAGGGAGAAGCTATAGCTATAGTCCCGGGTCTTTTGGACGTAGCCCCGGATAGAAGCTGAGGGGCTACAACCATGCCAATCTTAATCAGCAGAGATTCAAAGGGACACTGCAGCAACATGATGAGGCAGGCAGTTCGCTTTAAGTGACAAAATAAACTCTGAAGCGCGGATGGCTGCAAATTAGTACACTCCCTGTCAATGTACATCAGCACCATTTGGTGATTTCCCAGAGCAAATGTGTAGTGCTGGGTGGCATATTCAGCACTCTCTCATAAATCGCACTCTGTGGAAAAGTTGGTTGTATACGAATTGTTCGAACTACAAATTGTGAAGGTCAATTGTTACATATATGCGGGGGGAACCCCCGCAACCCCTATATAATATATATATATATGTATATATATATACATATATATATATACATATATATATATATATATACAGTCAATTGTGCAAAGGTCAATTCGGACCCTGGACTTTCGGTCAATTCGGTCATTCGAACAGTTGTGTTCGAACAATTTGGGTAATACCGAAAAGTGGTATGTTTCAGATGTTTAGGGGAAGCAGCCGTCTGGCAGAAGCTCTTTACAATAGTGGCTGTATGACCCACCAAACTCCCATTGTGGCACCACAGCAGTGAGACCACAACTGACATAACCATGGCTTGTTGAACCCCCTCTGCCCCCATCTCAGACAAACAATAACGTAATGTAATGGATTGCAAGTAAGCAAGTACTGTGCACTGCACGTGCAATCTATTACAAAAGTAAAGAGGGTTCATTAATCAGGAGAGGGAGAAGGGATAGGCCAAAAAAGAAGGGGGCAGGCACGCTAGCACACCTTTTTTCTACTGACTTTACCACACAGCTCATATAACCGGCAAAATCCACTCCACTTGGACTTTGTTCACACTTTTAGCTCAAGTGATCTTTTATGATATTCTTGTGGCCATTAAATGTTTCTTCGTGTCCTGCAGACCTGCATCCTTGAGTCCTGTTTATTTCTGGCATGACGCCTATCACCTATTCCCCAATAGACACACACCTGTGCACAAAGAGCCACTTGTTACCAAGGAGGACTGGGTGGCATGGGTGACCCTGGCCGGGCAGGTGAAACACAATACTGACAGCGAGGATGAAGGAACTGTGAGGAAGAATGTTGAAAGTAGGATAGAGAAGAGAAGGCCTGGTCAGGCTGGGGAGATGGAGCACAGAAGGATGGTATGAAAAGACAGAGAAGAACTGTGAAGGTAAAAGCATGAAGGAGAAAAGGCATGTAAAGGAGAAAGCATGGAAAGGCATGAAAAATGGATGACAGCAAGCATGAAAACATGTAGGAGACAGGGTGGCAGCATGGAATAGAATGTGGGTAGAGTCTTGAAATGCACATGTATGTAGATTCCAATGTCACTCAGGAGCTGTTCCTTTGTATGCGTTTCAGGATACTTAGTGGTAGTTTTATAATTAATAACGGGAAGCTTAAAACTACAAGTCCCAGAATGCCAAGAAAGGAACAGGACTGGATGAGCATCTCTAGAATGATACGGAGCATGGCGGCATGAGTGTTCAATGAATCTGCTGCTTGAAGGGCACAAGAGGAGCTAACAAATATTTAGCAGGGATATACAAGGATGCAGAGAGGCAATTTCTTGAAATAAGATTTATTTCAAGATGAGGCACTGGATTTTGATAAATCATAGAATGCAAGTAACTACACATGACTGGGTGAGTATCTCCCCATGGCATTGGGCTGGCTGCAGCTTATTAGCCATACAGTATTCGGTAGCCCTTTAGATCACAAAGAAACATATGTACTTTTCTGGTTATTTTGGAACAATCGTGCTAAAATATGGGAGATTTTGACAGGGATGTAGAGGAGGAGCCAAGTACCCCCATTCAAAGCTCCACCCCCATGTTTCCTATATGTTGGGAACCAGAAATGGCGACATGTGCAGTTCCAGTGAGAATGCCTATACCACAAAGAATCCTTGAGAGAAGGTACCCATTGAGAAAACCTTACATACATGCACGAAGACATAGTGTTCTTTTGGATGACGTTCCAGAGGAAATGTGCATATGAACAAGAAAGAAGATTATGTGACGCCATACGAAATAGGAGTGATGCACCCTGAAAGGATGCACAAGGTAAAAGAATATACACATTCTATAAGGATCTGAAGAGGAGGGGGTAAAGATGAGCAACATTCCAGGCTTGAGATGAAGATGCTCATGCTACAGACACACTGAAGAAAATGCCAAATCATTTTAAAATTATACAAATTCACTAAAACAAGCAAACAAAGCAATCATAAGGCTGGCTAAGAAGTGAATAGTTGCAGTGATGCGCCAATGTATACATATAGGAATGGAGAGAACCTGGATATTCCACGATGCACTTAAGCAAGGCTTGAAACCCCATGATTGGAAGGGATTTCAGTGTGGCGCAGTTGGAAAATAATTGATGGCAATGGAGGAATACAAGAAAGGCTTGGCTGGCCCAGCACCAAGAAGTCAAGGCCATTGTGAGCTTGGTTGTCCATCCAGTAGTTACATGAACGCGAGAAAGAAACTAACTTCTGTTTGAAGCAGTATGAAAAAACAATGAAGGCATCAAGAGTTCATCATTTAATAAAATTAAATGCTTCAAAAGTCGCGAAAGAGTGGTCTCCAAGTTACATGGTCAGATCAAAATAGACATTGGGCCGAGCTATGCCGAAACCAAGAAGATACTCCCTTTTATTCTCAGGCACAGAGAGCTTCTGCAAGGCCAAGTTCAAAGCCTTAATTGACTAGCAGACTGTAGGAGTGATGATAGATGTGGGCTAATTGGGTGGGGAGGCATGAGCACGCCGACCATCCATGCACCTGGGATGCTAGCCTGCCTGCTGCTAGTGTGTGGAATATTCCAGAAGGGTACAAGTGTGTCAACCAATTGTAGAGGGCCATGTATGAAAGAGCCCTATAGTTTATGTAACCAATTAATCGTCGTGTATTTTATGACTATGAAGATGACCTGTCACTAGGGATGGGCTTAGTTGCCCACCTGACTTAGATACCCAATCACTACCCCCGTTAGTATGGAACGTATACTTAGATGTTCCTTGTAAACCAACCACAACTCTCTGTAGGTTTTTGTAGTTTGCCACGTAGTGTGATGTCGGGTATGACGAGTTTTTGATTTAAAATGACTGTTTTTTATTCAATTCTCAGAGACCACGCTGTGCGACGTCGGATGATTTCTGTTGCAACTCCCTGTTTAATATAATTGATATTAAAACAGAACCAAGTTTTGCCAACTTCCTGAGTCGTTTTGATTATTGATGTTTGAGTAACCTCTGCATCCCCATCCACCTCTAAGTATTGCTGCCTTGTCTTAAATGACCCTATGTGTCCGGGTTCAGGGATTCTTCCAAAAGGTTCTCACTGGTAAAACCCCTGTACCGCCTGGTCAAGTTTAGGCTTGCTCGCTGCACTCGCAAGTTTAGGCTTGCTCGCTGCACTCGCTAGCTACATTGTATAGTTAAATTAATTATGTCCCACGACTTCTTAAACCCACTAGCTATCCCAGGTCAGTTTGTCAGCCCAACAACCAGCAGAAAGCGATTGTGTGGCTAATGCGGCAAACAGGTCTCCAGCTGCTGCTTAAATATAATTTCTCAATCCACAGCAAGTATTTGGCTGTCTTGTCCAAAGGCCTTTCTTTGTCTTATATAACCTCATAAAGTATTACCTAGCACTTTTGGATGAATGTTGTTCAAACTTTGGAAAGGCAGCATAGCTACATCACATTTTAGCAGTACTTCCAAATGAGTATGAGCTCTAAAGCGTAACACTGCACGTGCGTTCATATGATATAGTTATGTGACGAGTTATGTGACATCTAAACTTGCCATGGGCTCTAGCCCCAGATCTTTTACAAACCTAGCAACGCCCCTGGCACAAACTCCTTTCACAAATCATCTGGGAAACAGAGACATGGAAACCGCGTCAAATGCAGATGCATGGATATTGATGGATGGAAATCGGTGGGTTACTCTATAGAGATGGCACAGGTGGACCGAAAAGGGGGGTGAAGGGGCGACTGCCCACCAGGCTGGCTGGACTGTTGCTCCCAGGGATAGGGGTGAAAAGTGCAACAAACAAAAAAAGAGACAAAATCCTTAAAATTCCAGCCTGCCTAGAATTAGTTTTGAAAGGCTTGCTGGCTTCTATGTAGATCTAGTCAAGCAATCATCTTGATTTCAGCAATGGTGCACGCACGCCTGGTGGCCTCCACGTGTGGGCCTCCACGATGAGATGGAAATGAGCATAGGCCTCAGACACATGTTCATACTGCACACCGCGAAAGAAAGCATTTAAATGAAATATTCTGTCACCCGGGATGTCAATGTTGGCTAACACAGTGGTCCATACATCTTTGGTTTATTGCAATCCGCAGCCACTTGCCACAAACCCTACTTGCCAAGGAAGTTAGAATCCATTTTGTTTAAGAGGTTTTCCTTGCTTTGATTCTGTGTGACTGCTTCTCCTCTGTTCTGATTAGCACTTGTGAGTTCATTACAAAAAAAAGAGTTAAATAGCACCCTGAATAATAACCATGAATATTACAAGTGTGGTAGTTTGTGCTACTCACTTTTGGGTACAAATGAATAACACGCACAGAAGGATGTAACAGTCAGATATGCCTTAATAGTAGAATCATTGCTCCAGATAGGATTTTACTCCCTATTTTAAAACTTTGAGAGTAAATGTGATTTTAAGAGAGTAAAAATGACTTTTCTCCTTTGCAAGAGAGTTACATGTATGTGACATCCAGCCGACATGTGCAAAAACTGTATGGAAATCATTACTATGCAGCAGCTTTCTGCATTGTGACAGAATACACCTTTCATTATTACTGGCCATTTGATCTCTCCTATATATATTTAAATGTTGAAACACAAAAACCCAGCCAATTACATAGTAAAGCAAGCATGGATTATATTGTGTGTTTTGAGGTTCGATAGCGGATTGTTCTTTGATGTTAAATGAAAGTCCTCATTTCCTGTAGAGATTACTACCTAATGGTATGCCAATCATATGATACAACAGTGCAGAGAGGCAAGGACTCCATGCTAAATTCTATATCTAATCTCATGTTTAAATGGTTATTTATATAGCGCTTTTGGCAAAGCGCTGTACATAGAACATATTTATCACAATTATCACCAAACCGAAGTCGGTACTCTTTTATCGACCATGAACAGATGAAAGGCTAATTTGGCTGTGCCGGGATTCAAAACCTGCAACCTATTGATAACACACAGATCACAGCAACAAGTGCTCAACAAGCTGAGCTATCTTATTGGCTAACATTCTTCAGAGGTCGGTTAACTGAGTATCAATTGAGGTATAATAATCACAGAGCCTAGATGTTGGATGAACCATGAAGCACTACATAAAGTTAAATACCTATCTGGACTATCAAAGGGACCAGTTTTGTTGAGTTTCTATTTCAATTATGTTGTAACTTGGATGAATCAGAGTGACTGTCTGTGTGGATACTGAGCCTCATAGAATGTTGGGTGGAACCTGGAGTGTTGGAGGCCTGGGGGTTCTGCAAAGTGACGGTTGGGACTTGGAGGATTGCAGGGAACCAGAGCAGATGCTTAAGTCCTTCTCTCCTACCATCATGAACTGCATCTATGAAACTTAAGACAATAAAGCATCTTTCTGTTTTTACTTACCTGGGTCAGCCTGGTTCCTGCTCCATGTCATCTCTGATCCAGGCACATCTTGCGGGGGGGGGGGAGATACAACAAATTACAAATGTAACTTTCATTTGTTTGTTTTTGAACAGCGCTTGCCTTTCCTGGAGAGTCAGGTTTTGGATGTTTTAATTGTCTAAGATTTAAGAGGCTTGAACACCTGTGATTGGTGTAATGACAATCACGCACCCTTGAGCAAAGACACTGCTGCCACTGACCATGTACCCCATTGATTGCAAGAACGTACATACTCATCATTTTACACACTGTTTTTATAAGAGTGTAAATTAAATTATAAGTGTAAAAATGATCTGCCTCCGCATGATTATTCACACAGCACAGGCACTCTGAAACATATAATTGTATAATACTGGTTTGCTTTCACTGGAAAAAGCATAATTCGCTACAAAATATGAATTCTCAATTGAAACTCTGTTTTCCATCTTATTAATTTTACAGTCCTAAAATGCTAGGAAAATAAAAACGCACAGTGATTCTGTTTGCTCCATGAGCACCAACAAAGCAGAAACTGAATGGAAAGAAACCATTCCTTTTATCAGAGTGTGCAGTTTCTTCTTTGAAAGGCATCTGAGCAATACGTTCTGTTTCAGAGGTGTTTATCCTTGGCTTGCACTTACATCCATGTAGATAAAAATCAAAAGAAGCATTCTGGTTTCTGTCACGTAACCTGACCTTAGCACTGTCCTTTGCTCTAAACTTGTGTGTAAATGTACACAGGAAAATAATAAAGCTGTCTTATTTACAAGACTTTCATGCGTAAAAAGGCCTAGTACACACCTTATTTTGTGACCTGAGTAGAATTATACCATTATTGGTCATATTTCATGCACATAATAGTCAATATTGTCCCCGTTAAGCATTTCCTGTGAAAGGCTATGAGAATGTGGCCATCTGAGGTGCCATCCTTTTCACCCCTTTCCATGGCCCATCTTAAAAACGTTAAATGTATTGAAGGAAAGCACCTCTGTTTCCTTCAAAACACAAATACACATTATAGGTCACTCTTACTCCCTCTCCATTTCCCAGGATGACACCCTTGGCAGTTACTACTACATCCATGAATTGAAATCTGCAGCAAACTTTACAAGAAAGTGCCACTTTTCAGCACAATAAATGTGAAGTCCACTCAGCGTCTTTTGGTGTGTTGTGCATCAGCCTTGTTGTGGCTTGCAGAAGATGAATGGCAAATAAATGTGATGTACCAGGTACATGTGAACCAGACCAATGGAAGGGGGCGAGTTACAAGCAATTAGTCAATGAGCAGTGTGGGCAAAGGAAAGGGGTTGTGTGCCAGGTAAGGGAAGGAAATTGAGTAAAGGCATGGTGCAAAAGGGTAACAGATGTATGAAACTTAATTAAGTAAGCGGAGGATGAAGGGGCATCAAGGATGTGATGCATTGGAAGAACACCATAGGGTGATGTGTATGGAAAATAGGGTAAATGAGACTGAGGTATAAATCATGAAAGGAGGGTCATTAGATTGAGTGGCTGTTGCAAAAGATCTATGCCTGATTTGCAAGTCAATGCAACACCTTGGGGAACTGGCTCGACTCTTTACTTGTTCTAACAAGGTGATGCCCCTTCATCCTCTGCTGTGAGGAACCTGAAGGTGTCTCTCTTGCTAGTCTCCGGGGATCTGTCATCGAGGTGGCCAGGACACATCCATCACTATTGGATCCAGTTCCTGGGGGTTGACCAGTGATAGAGGATCACCTGGATGGGGGTCCTTGGGAAGTGGGAGTGGGACACCGACGGGTGAGACATGGTATCCCCCTTTTTTCAACACCTTTTCCCCATCCTAACACGTAGGATATTCCAAAACATTGCCCCCCTTTTCCGTCACAAACACTTTCGCACAACATGAAAGACAATGGACTAACACCAGAGCCATTTACCTGACATGTCCCAATACAAGGGTCAGGCAATTGACCAGAATCACACACATCTGAAGGCCCTTTCCATTCCCCTCAGAGATAAAAGGTGGAGCACAAGAGTACAGGATGAGAAAGGCAGACCACATGATGTGAGAGCTAACTCAACATGACAGTTGAAGAGGAGGCGAAACACAGTGAATACCGAGAGGGTGACAAGGAGAGAAGCGACCTTGCCCTTTCCGATCAAGGCCTGTGAAACCTATATAGACGGAAAAATAAGGCAGCGAATAAAAGCCAGCGTGTGTTGCAGCAGATGTCAATGGTACGCAAGACCCTCCTCTGCTGATTACAAAGCCAGGGAGAGACTCTTATCTAGGTGGTACCAACCGTTACTCCAAAGAGAAGAAAGGCCAAGCGGTTCATCACAGCGGGTGAGTCAAGGGGAGAATCGACAAGAAACCGAATTGTGTTGAATGAAAAGTAGCCAACGGCTAATTTGAACTTTGAAAGGATTAAAGAAACTATTTGATGAAAGAGGGGGGAAAACCAGCAACAGAGGCGTCTGGCACCACGTGGGTGCTGACGCAGGAAACTCTGGGGGATTACCCGATGGTAGAGACTACCATAACCAGAAGGCCTTGGGAAGAGGCGAAGAGAGGTCAAAGTGGTCATACAGGGATCTTGTAAAATCCTCTGTACCGTCGAATGTCTTTGACCGACAGTTGATTGCGAAGGAAAGGGAGATGAGTCCCATTTGGTGAAACTAGCATATGAACTGTGTGTCGTAAAAGATGGCAAGAGTGAACCCGGTGGAGGGATGCTAACAAAAAGGGGCAAAGTCTAAAAATCCCAAAATACAGTGAGCAGTTTAGCAAAGTTGGCAGAAGTGAACCCGGCGGAGGGATGCAAACAAAACGGGGCGATGCCTGAAGTGCCTAAGAACAATGTGTTGACAGGAGTGAACCCGACCGAGGGATGTCCACAGTAAATTGTTTGAAAAGACATTAAGACTTGTGAAAGTGAGAAAAGCCATTTTGAACCCAAAGAACGGAGGCTAGCGTTTGAAAAGGGGTCCAAACCCAAAGAGGGAGATCCAAGGGTGGAAATTCATCACCCAAAGTTAATTTAGAAAGGAACTGTTTAATTGATTTGTTGAATATGACTTGTGAGGGGTCTGCGTCCAGGGGAGGGTGTGGGAGGGGGGGGAGGGCAGGGGTGAAGCCATCACCCAAAGCCTTACGTGGAACAGAACTTTATGTTTCTTTGTTGAAAACATCAGGCCCTCGAAGGCAAGAGACTTTTGATAAAAGAAACTTAACCATCGAGGAACCTGATAGCTCAAACAGAACTGTCGACTCATGATGGGAAAGCTCGAGTGTGTGCTGTGCTCAGGAGATCCACCTTGTCCCGTGCTCAGAATGTGGGAAAGGGAGACCCCTGGCAATCACATCCAGACTTATTATTTATGAACACTTTTTCCTTTATTGAAAACTCTATTCCACACTCTTTCTTTAATTAGTTGTAAGGATTTGGCAAGAGTTTTTTTTTAGTTCAGGCCTTTTTACTTTGACAAGATACTACAAGGACTGCCTTGTTTTTCATTTGATGGTTGAAGCTTGCTCCCATCTTAGATTTAGGTTTTGATTAGGTGTTTTTCCACCCTGCATTTACAGTTTAATAAACACCCTTGAACTGTGATCATTTGTGTCTGTCTTTACTGTTGCCACCATGAGTTCCTTACAATACTTGCATTAAGAGCATATGTTTCAATTATGACTCGTCTTAATGACTCATCTTTATGCAATGCGACAGAGAAGTAATTTTCTTTATAGATTAGAATTTAATGCATCTTTGTTGCATGCTAAAATCCATACATTGTCAGCCTATTTGCTCAGTGTTGTGCATGGTCAGACCACAATCCAGTGTTCAAGTCCCAAAACAAAAGTTTGTGGACTCATTAACATGCCAATTAAATTCTGTTTCACCAGAAATGAGCATATGAAGGTACCTTCTGAAAAAAGTAGGGGGACTCCTGAATACAGTGGGGCTACTACGTCCGCACTTGTGTCCCCTCGACATCAGTCATGTCATAATGCTTGATTACTATCAACCACACAACTAATAGACATTTTCCTGTCAATCCATGCTCTGGGTGCAAGATACATTGTAACAAATTTAATATTACATCTGTCATCTGTTTTACTGTAAAGATTAAATTTAGTCAATGCATTACTTTCTATCAATGTTCCATTTCTCGTAACGGACATTTTACCATCATCTTTACCATAATCTTATCTACATTTTTTTAAAACATATGTATAAAAACATATGTATAAAGAATTTTAATTATAAAAGACTTTCCCGTGATTTTTCCATAAAGGCACATACTTAAAATAATCCCATTGTCATTTATTGTTGTAATATAAATCAATGATACTGAGGGGAAAATATAAAGAAAAGGACAAGTAAAACAAACATATTAATGCACATTTACTAAGATTACATCACAAACAATAATTAAATAAAAAGAAATTCTTCCACAATTACATTTCAAGTGTTATACTATTATATTATTTGTGTGATCAATACCGTTTCCAAAAATTAGACAAATGATTGAAACTTGCTTTGAATAAAATTGTAAAGACACATCATTTGAATCTTGAAGTCAACCTTTCAACAAGTTCAGGTTTTGGAATACAAACCTCTTTTGCAATGTTCTGTGGCAGAGACTGGGCCCTAGGAATAAAATCTGGAGTCATTCCATGCGTATCCATGGCCAGCACAGTCAATGTCAGATCTTTAACAAATTCAAAATCCAATTGCTGGAATATTGGTTTTGCCACCCACTATGTGCTTCTTTTTATTAACACCATGAAGTACCAAGCCATCCCAAAATTTCCTGCAGTTTTGGCTTTTTCCCTATCAAAGTTCCCGTTGTGCGTAAGTACAGCCAGTCTTGTTCTGGCATCCTTAACGTCTACCGAATTGCAACCATTTAGGCCTGTACTTTAAGCACATATTATGGAACATCTCCAGTGTGGCAGAATTCTGTGAGTCCCTTGATGTCTCTTGAAAGTGTTTTGTCGCACACAATCTTCTCGAGTGCTATTTAAGGAGGGGAGCCTGGCACCAACCACTTTTTCTTACGCTCCTGCTCCTTACTCAAAGATCCATGTATAGATTTGTGGAAATGTTTGTTTTCTTCCCAAGAGTGCATGCTTGAACAATGGTGCAGCATTGAACGTCACTTTTCAAGAAGAATATCTACAGATCCCTCACAAGTTTTTGAGCTCCACCAAAGATGTTTGCGGATAGACTGTGACCAATTCAAAATGTTTTCTGTACCCTTTTTGTACCAGCAGCTGCAATTTTTTAGATATTGATTTTGTAATGTTCCATATATCAAATTGATGCTCTATGGGTCGGAACTGCTCTTGCATAGTCTTTGCTATTCCAACGTGCCCATCAGTGGCTATCAGGTCTATTTGCAGTCCGCTGGACTGCAGAAGTTCGATGGATTTAATTAAACCATATTTCTCCATGGCACCAGAAGGTGTACAACAACTGAACTCACTATTTTTTTGCTTTGCATGTCTTTGCATGTCTTGGAAGTGGTAAGTGCAGTATTTAACAGAAAAACCAGGACTGTCGCTCTGTCCATCACCAGCAGTCTTGAGCCTTTTGTCTACAAGAGCACTTTGCATTGATATCTGTTTGGGATTTCAGGTCGGGCTAGTAGCGGGGAACAAGAAATTGCTCTGATATTTGTAGTATGCAGTTTTAGCAAGGAACTCAAGTCCCACAAATGTACAGAAATGTAGTGAACGTTGATCCACTAAACAACAAAGCAGATGAACAAAGTAAATTTCCAGCAGCAATCTTTCCAAGGATAGGTTGAGCAGACCATGAAAATGTGTTTTGTTGGTTGCCAGAGCTATGCTTGATCTTCAAGTTGGTGCCTTTGATTACACAAGTAAACCTCACCAATGGCTCCCCACAAATCCTCCTATGTAATGTATGATCACATGTAATCATGTTGATCATCTCTAGCCGGCAGCAGTCAAATAAAAGTATTTTGACTCCCTTAACAGACAATCATCCTGCAATAAATTGGTTTGTGATTTCGATGGTGGAGGACAAGTCCTCCACACTAGAACGAGTGAATTCCAGATCATGAACACATTAATTCATCAATTCTGAAGATGCTTCAGTTATTTCAGTCTGATAGTTCTGGATTTTCAGCATGTATTGGGGAAACAGGGAACATTGTCTCTTTCTTTGATTACATTTTTTTAGAAGGTGTGGATTGTGTGAGCGGGTCTGTAAGTAATTCTGAAAAATCCTATGTGGTGTCTATCTCTTCTGGAGGACGTTGTGTGCTGTAACAATGATCCATGGTTATCTTCCATGGGTCACTGATGACATTTAGTTCAAATTCAGGCCCCTGAATCTTGTGACAAGCATGCTGAGCCTCAGAATTTAGTTGTTCCCAAGTGACGTCAGTTTGGCAAGCAACATTAGTTTGGGTTGTGATCTGAGTCTTTCTGCACCTCTTCTCCCTAGGCCTTTAATCAATTAAGAACAATATGCTTAATTTATAGCACACACATAGACTATATGATTTACAACCTCAAAATGCAATATCAGTTAAATAACTTCTATACAACCCCTTTACAAAAACATGTTTATTATTTACCCTTGTTGTCCTAGTGTGCCTTGATACAGTCAATCTTGATTTGCTGACTTCAACACCCAGCTGAAAAAGAGCATTTTGAAAATGTATAAACCAAGCATTTTACTCTTACATTTCAAGATACATTTATACATATGTACAAATCAAGCCTACTTTCTGTATGTAAACCTTTATCACATGATAAAAATTACATGAAAAGAAATATGGATAACTGTTATTTTACAAAATCATATTATACCTCAGGTCCATGTGTCTCTTCAATCTCAACTACTTCAGTAGTACAATTTAATGTAAAAATCTTTGATCTCAAAAAGTACTTCTTGAGAATGTTGTTTTTATGATAGTCAACTTTACAACATAAGTTAAACATTGAAAACAGAGACGGTAAATTGATGGAAGACATTTTTGATTGAAAACCTTTATAAAACATACATTTTTAATAAGATAAAGTCGTACACTGTGTAGATGTAACATTTAAAAAACGGAGGCTGTCTTACCTGTTTCCGTAGATTTCTTCAAATACCATTTCACCTAATGAGATTTCACCTAATTTATTTCACCAAAAATGGTAGAGAAAATTGTATATGTGTACTGCATAATAGGTGGGGTGTGGGCTGATGGTATAAGTTAGGGTTGGGAGGGATAAGGGGGCTGCCGGGGTCTCCCCCGCATACTTTTTAAAAAAAGGAGAAAAAGTAAAGAGAAGATTTAATTTTTTGGTGAAATGGATTCAGTGAAATCTCCATTAGGTGAAATATTTTCGAAGAAATCACATACATCCCTCTCACCCACTAGTCCCTGGTGATCTCTCCCTCAGGTGGCCATGGCATGGGCATCGCCTCTGGACCCAGACCATGGAGGTAGACCAGTGCAGGAGGATCACCTGGGTGAGGAGTCTTCGGGGAGTGGGGGTGAGGCCGCTGATGGTGAGATGCAGTATTTTACCCTCTTTTGTTTATCCAACCCATCCTATGTTTTAGGATGCACTGAGGTCCCAACTCTCCCCTCCATTTTCACACAAACACTGGACTGAGGAAGAGGGTGATGGAGAGATACAATATCCACTTACACACGCCATACTGGACTTGTCCCGCTAATCGGGTCAGGCAAAGTCAGGCACTTGATGCTAAGTGCATACACTTGATACCAATTAGCTATCCTCACACAAATAAAAGGCAGCACCCAAAGACACACTCTGAGCAAGGCGGAACACGAGAATTAGCAGGACGTCCGGGACAAGGGCAAACTTATTGGAGCAGAGCGATGGAACAGGAGACGGGAGCAGCAGGTTGAAAACCCCAAGAGTTCCTTACTGGAGGTTGTTTCCTCCGACAGGCCGTGAAAGATACACGGAGAAGGCTAGATGCCACAAGTGAAGATTGCATTGGGTTCCAAGGCCACCAGCGACCCTCCAGGGTGAACGGCAGAGTTGGGGAGGCGAGGTCAGGCCTGTGGTACTAACCTTGACTTGTGAATTTTGAAACATAAAACCAAGAAAAGACACACACAGCTGTTGAGTTGGGAAAGAGATCTGAAAGACTGGTGAGTGTTGTGTGTTAGAGGTTTTGAAGTAGCAACATTATCGCAAGTGGTGGGTGCGTGCAGAATGAACTTTGAAGCAAAAAGGCAGCACCGAAGACAGCGATATTAAGTAAAAGAGTGGTCAAGTGACAGAAAGTAGACCATTCGGAAGTCTCTGTGAAAAGTGAATTGTTAAAAGCGATAAAGCATTTGAACAGTAAAGTGAAAAAAGAAAGTGGGCTCCCAGAGAAGGGGGAAAGTAAAAGCTGAACTGTGAACATATAGTTGAAGTTGTCCTGTTGTAGGCTATGAGGAAGACCACACACATTCGAAAGTCTTCGACATCCGAAAGGGGTCCGAGCCCGGCAGAGGGGGACCTACGAGAACTGTGTGAACTGTTTTGATGAAACATTGTTTTTGAAGCAGAAGAAGAGCGACTTGAATGTGGAAGGCCAGGCGGGCCTCGATCTACATGTTGGACTGTGTAATGTGTTAGAAGCTGAGCCAGAGTGTGTCATCCTGCCTATAGGAACAGCCTTACCTCGTGAGGTCTAACGTAGGGAGAAGAGCTCGATCAACCACATTGATTCATTTGAATACTGATTTTTCCTTTTGTTTACATTTCTCCATTTTAGACTTTTTTGTACAAGAAATAGGGCAGGCATTAGGTTTTGTTAGCATAGACCATTTTGATTTAAAAGACTCCACTGGGACTGCATTAGTTATTATTTGATGTTCAAGGCTACTCCCGTCTTAGTTGTAGGGCAACGTAGGAGTTTCTCCAACCCAAACAATTTCAATAAAGGTTTTACAAATTGTACCCATTATGTCAGTGTCATACTTGTGATACCATGCCTCCACTACATATGGTGCCAGAGTGGGATACGACTCAGTTGAGGCAAATTGGAGGAGCCAAAAATTCCAGAAACATAGTCACAGAACCTCAGACCCCTCTACCGCCACAAAAGTATCCATAGGCTTTGATATTTGTAGCAGCAGAGAAGCCACTATCCCTCCAGAGAAAATAGAGATGATTCCCACAGACGTAGTCCTAATACCCCCTGCAGGTTGTTATATAAGATTGCCCCAAAACCTGGCCTGGAAGTTTGGTTTAGATGTCCTGGCAGGTGTCATAGATCCAAACTTTCAGGGAGACTTAAATGTTCTCCTACTAAATCATGGCAGAAACTCCATTTGAGATACACTGTGGGGACAGAATTACACAAGGAATTCTTGAGAAGGCCCTATTTCCCCACTTTAAGGAAGAAAGTGAACCAGAGGAAACTGAGAGAGGTAGCTTAGGCTTTGGAGAGGCTGATGAAACACCTATCCCTGAGGTGAAAAGGGGAAGAGAAACCTACCATCCTTCCCAATCCAGCCATCACCCAGCAAAATGATCCAGCATTTGCAGAGGCTTTCTTACAAGTGATTCCTGAGGGAGAAGGACAAGAAAAGGGAAGCCCCTTTTTCTTCCTGAAACAGGGGTAATTATATGGAAATGAAACTGCCAGGGAAGGCCTACGTAAAACCCAGTTAGTAATACCCAAAACCCATATTAAGATTGTGCTCGAGATTGCACATTCTCATTTGAGTGGTGGACATCTAGGACAATCTAAAATCTAAGCTCACATCAGTGGGAAATTCTACTAGCCAGGTATCATGCTGACATAAAGAACTTCATTCAGACATGTGAAATATGCCAGAAAACCAGCATGCATATTCCTCTACCTGCCCCTCTAAATCCCTTACCGATAATAGACGTCCCTTTCTCCCAAATTGGGATAGTTATCATTAGACGGTTAGAAACCTCTAGACTGGGTAATAAATATGTTCTCGTAATCGTTACTACCGCTACCCGATATCCAGAGGATTTCTCCATGCGAAACTCAACCCAGCACATTTTAAAACACATATTACCATCTGCTTTCCAACCTTGACTCTAGCATTCCCTCTGTCCTCATCCTACTCGATCTCTCCTCTGCCTTCGACACGGTCAACCATACCATCCTGCTCAACCGTCTCCGTGATAACCTGGTCATCACCGATCAGGCTCTGGCCTGGCTGACCTCTTTCCTCTCTGATCGACCCTCCCAGGTCCAACTTGGGTCCTTCCTATCATCTATATTCCTCTCCTCCTGTGGTGTTCCCCAGGGGTCTAACCTCTCACTGTGGCTTTTCAACCAATACCTAGCAACTCTCGCCCGCTTTATTGCCATTTTCTGCTCAAACTTCCAGTGCTACGCAGATGACACTCAGCTCATTTTCAGGCTGCCCTCGGCCACCTCCTCCACCTCACTCATCACTGATTGCCTAACTGCCATTCAAGATTGGTGTGCTGCCAACGATCTCTGTCTGGATGCCAGCAAGACTAAGATCCTCCTCATCGGCACACCATCACCTTCCTTTCCCCTCACTCTCTGGCCGGCCTCCCTTGGCCCTCCTCCTATCCCTATCTGCGAGGCCAAGAACCTTGGTGTCACCTTTGATTCCACACTCTCCTTCTCCGCCCACATCGCTGATGTATCAAAAAAGTCAAACTTCCTACTGCACCTCCTCAGAGGTACTCTTCCTTTCCTCTCATTCCCCCAGACGCTCACTGTCTCCCAAGCTCTGGTTCTCTCTAAGTTGGACTATTGCAACAGCCTCTTTCTTAATTTACCTACCTCTACTCTCCGCCCTTTGCAACTTATCCAGAACAGGACTGCGAGACTTGTCCTTGGCCTCAAGCCCTGGGATCGTATCTCTCCAGCTCTGAAATCTCTCCATTGGCTCCCAGTGGATGCAAGGATTAAATTCAAAACCCTCTGCATTGTCCACAAGGCTTTCTGGGGCCTGGGTCCAACATACCTTCAGCTATCCCTCCGCAAATACCTCCCATCTCGGGCACTCCGCTCCTCTACCTCTAACTCCCTCAGGGTCAGTCGTTTCTCAAAGAAACAAGCTGGGGGTAGATCTCTGTCTTCGGCTGGGACCTCCCTCTGGAACAGCCTCCCTGCCACTCTAATACTTGAGGAGAACCATCTCCGGTTCCGGAAGCACCTCAAGACCTTCCTCTTTGCTTCTGCCTTTGCCCCCCTCTCCCCTGCTGACTCTACTCTCCCTCGGCACCATGCACCTGGCCACCCTCTTTCCTCTGGGCCCAGGTACCTGCTCCTCTTGCCACCGGCACACGTTGCCTCCGGGCCACCCCTTGTACTGGGGTCTGTATCTGTACCCATACAGCCCCCACCCCTTTGTTTTGCTCTTCCTGCACTTAACAGACCTACCCAGCCTGCTGCCTTAAACCCAGCACTGCCACTTGCTGGCTGCACTCCCTTTGTTTGTTGACTTTTATTTATTAATTAATTTATTATTATTTATGTTTTTTTCCTCCTTTTGTTCCCCCTTCCATGCACTTCTCCCTCTCCCCCTCTACCATGCACTTGCGCATTCTCAATGTCACTGGGCCTAGTAAGATCGCTGTTTTTGTTTCTCCTCTGTTCCCCTTCCCTTGCCTTGCCGCGCTCTGAAACACTTGTGTATGAGCGCGATAGAAATAAAATATCAATATCAATTCTTTTCTAGGGTTGGTTTCCCCAAGGAAATCCTCACGGATCAAGGATCCAACTTCATGAGTAATCTAATGGGTGAAGTCAAGGAATTACTACACATTACCACCTTAAGAACCTCAGTTTACCACCCCCAAATGGACGGATTGGTAGAGAGATTTAACAAAACCCTTAAAATGATTTTGAGAAAATTGGTAGATGAGGATGGGAAGGACTGGGATCGCATGATCCCATGGGCCCTATTTGCAGTAAGAAAGACCCCTCAAGCATCCACCGGATTCTCTCCTTTTGAATTACTTTACAGTAGAGACCCAAGAGATGTCTTAGACATGCTCCGGGAGACCTAGGAAGAGAGAGAAGAGGCACTTATTCCCCTCTTACAGACAGCTACCCGATTGCGAGAACACATGCAACTCATCCGGAGTTTAGTCTACACTCACATGGAAAAATCTCAAGCCTAGCAGAAGTCCACCTATGACAAAAAGGTACATTTAAGATCTTTTTCAGTAGGACAAAAGATATTAGTCCTCTTACCGACATCTGAAAATAAACTTGTCTCAAAATGGCATGGGCCATATGAGGTGTTAGAGCAACCCGGAACCTTTACCTATTAAATATGCGAACCAGATAGAAAGCAAAAGACCCACCTCTACCACTTAAATATCCTAAAAGAGTGGAAAGAAAATCCTTCCGCTGCCACCTCCTTGATATTGTCTTGTTTGGTACCGGAGGAGATGGACAAATCTGAGCTTATTCCCCAAGAACTATCTAGACAGAAACAAGAAGATTTGTATGACCTTATTATGGCAATCACTGATGTATTCTGCAAGAAACCAGGGAGAGTAAATGGCACTTATCATTATATTAGAACTCCAAAGGGAAAAGTGGTCCATTTGAAACCATATAGACTCCCAGAAGCACAAAGACAAATAGTGGTTGAGGAAATTAAACAAAATGGTGAAAGCAAACATTATCGAGCCCTCTTCAAGTCCACAGTCCTCCCCTATTGTGTTAGTAACTAAACCCGATCATTCTTGGAGGTTTTTCAATAGACTTCAGGCAGGTTAACGTCATCTCTGCCTTTACTGCCTATCCTATGCCATGCATCGATGAGTTAATAGATAAACTTGGAAATGCCACATTCCTATCAACCCTAGATTTAACAGGGGCGTGGCTAAGCGGCCGTGCAGTAGGGACGCTTTCCTTTCAGCTCCCGCCGATCTGTAAAAATACTGGCCTACAACATGGGCCTCAGAAAGTTTAGACCCCTGACAGCGCTCCGGTAGATGGATGAAGGCGGCTGGCACAATTGTGTGCAAGCATGACTCAGACAAAATGCGTATTTGGTAGTACTAGCAGGCAAAATAGGCATCCCGGCCAGAGGCAGCGAAAAACAAAATGGCATACGTGAGACAAAGCTGGCGTTTGCAGTAGAACACTGGGGTGTAATGTGGGAACAGTGCGATAACTAGACCCTGTTGACCGGCTGGAGCCTGCTCTGGATCCGTGGAGTGTCAGGCTCTGTTGGGCTGTGGGTCGGATTTGTGTGAGGCTGCTGCCATGGAGTGAGAAGCTGCAGCGCACAGAGGAGGGTGGATGAACCCTATGAGCCAGGAACAAGACAGACGGAACTTCAGAGGACTGCCAGTTGAGCCGTGCACAGTGCGTTAAATCGGGTAGAGGCAGCAGTGGCATTTGGTACATGTTGCCGCGGGCACGACAGTGGAGGAGAGTATAATTCCAAGCACCTAGCAAGATCCTGGACCTACTGGGGGTGTAGCAGCTCTGTGACAACACCCAGGCCCCCACCGCAAGACCCCATGCACCGTGAGGACCACATAAAGCAGAAACCATCTGCAAAGGGACACAGCTGGCGGGAAGGGGGGCAGCCCCGGTCCATAGCAGCATGAAAATAACTAAATGCACATGGAACAAGGCACCGAAGCACTCCACACAACATTGCGTAATCCGACATCCATGAAGACACTGCCCAACAGCAAGGTATAGGAATAAGACACACGCTGCAGCAGAAAATGCATTCCAACAAGACACAGATAAAAGCAAACTAGTGCCGCTCACGTATTAGTGCCACACAAGACAATATACCCCAAGGAGCTGGGTGTGCTGCAAAGTGTAGACGACTACCCCAGCAAAACAGGGGGCCCAGCTAGGGCATAAGCCTGTGGTAATGAGCAAGAGCACGTACATATGAGACTGAGGTACGAGATATAGGAACAACATAGGCAGGCGACATCCAAAGTAGCAACAGCAAGAGTGGTTGATGGGACAACAACCCGCCTCCAGTAGGTACGTGTGGACCCTGCAGGGGGGGGCCCGGAACCGACACATGATCCAGAGAACATATATACATGGGGACTTTGCTGGGAAATGATAACCAGCTCGGGGCACACAACATCAGGCATCATTAAGGGCACAACACATGAGTGTGCAAGAGGCTACCTGCTGCAGTAACACATTGATGGTACCAACAAGGCAAATATCGATAGCGCCACCCATCGCAGTGTACTTCGGAGGCATTTATGAGATAGCATTGTTGCCCAGAAATACAGCAAAGAACCTCCACATATTATCAGCTGGCAACCACCGGAACAAACTACAGGCAAGTGAGTAATTAAGAGTGGGAAAAAGTATTGGTACAGAGTGAACTATCCATGGCATCCAAGGCCCAAGAAAATAAGTCAAAGCAGCCCACGTTGGACATTTTTACTAAATTTAGGAACTTAGCTGCAAACACCATGCTGTTGACTCCTGCCCCACAAGGAGAGCAGATCAAAGCGAAGGGGGACCAGCAGGTCCTGGTCGCCATAGCCACCTTGAAGATTGCATTAGAATCCAAAATGGATGCCATCAGCCTGGACGTGTACCTCCTGAGGCAAGATGTTCGGTCACTCGCAGAATGCACAGGAATGCTGGAAAAGGAAGTTGTGGCGAGCGCAGCCAGCCTGAAGGACACCTCAAGTGATGTATCAATACTGCAGCAGCAAGTGCGGAATCTAGAGGGTAGAGTTGAAGATGCAGAACGGCGGTCCATATGCGATAATGTGAGAATCATCGGACTACACAGAGGGGAAGAGGTTGGGAACCCCACCAACTTTATAGAAAACCTGCTGCTACAAGAAATTGGCCCGGCTGCCCTCACCCAAGGCTTCACAGTGGAAAGGGCACACAGGACCCTGACGAGGAAACCGCCACCAGGATCCCCGCCACAGCTCATAATAGCCTGGATTTTAAATGACAAAGACAGGGAAAAGATTCTCGAACACTTCCCAAAAGGCGGCACGATACAACGAGCATCAGCCAACATCACTGCGTACCCGGATTACACCTTGCAGGTGCAAAGACAGAGGATGCACTTCACATTGGTCAAGAGGAAGCTGTGGGTGGCAAATCTTAAGTATATGCCACTATATCCGGCAAGGCTTAAAGTAATAAGTAAAGGCAGATCCATCTTCTTTGATGCCCCCGAGGATGCACATAAATGGATGCACACAGAAAACCTGTCAGCTGAAGCTGTCAGTCAGATGACGGAAGAGGGAGATACACGCTGAAAAGCCCTAGGATGACCCGTAAGGATTAAGCCGGGCATGGCGAGCTGATTGAAAGGGGGTGTAACCTTTTTGCAAAAGACACAGGCACTAACACCTCTGTGGACTGCGGGAGCCAGCAGTGGGGTCTCCAACCAGGAATGCAGTGCAGGGAGGCGTCCTTCAACTCAGAGAGGTTTTGTTCACATGTATTAGATGTTTTATCCACCTGCTGTACTCCAGGCACCAGGATAAAGCAACTGGGGCGGTAGTGAGAAGCGGGGATACCTGAGCACAAGGTACTGAGCTGGGCAATTGTTGGGAGTGGGGTATGGGAGTTGGGGTAGTTAGTGGGGAATTAGCCTATATATCCATGCGAGTAATGTATAATATGTGCGTCGGACTATTGAAGTATGTAGCAGTGCTTATTTGAGATGGGGGATCTTAAAATTGCCTTGTGGAATGTCAGGGGGCCAAACAGTTCTATTAAACGGACTAGGATAATGACGCATCTAAGACGCCAGAAAATTGACATAGCACTGCTTCAGGAAATGCACCTCACAGGAGAGAGACAAACGGCTCTGGCTGGAAAATGGAGGGGTACAACTCTGGGCTCATCATACTGAGCATTCGCAAGAGGGGTCTTGATATGGGTGGCGCCATCTGTACCATTCAAAGTCCTCAAGACTTTTAAAGATGAAGAAGGTAGGATGATTATAGTGCAGGGACTTGTGGAGCAGAGAGAGCTCTGATCATCAATATATATACACCAAACCACGATACAGCAGCCCACTTCCGTTCACTATACCATAACTCTCAACTCACACGCTTTTGACGGGTGTCACCCGCCTTGTAAACAGCGGACTCACCAGCCAAGCCTCCAGCATGCCCATTTGTTTCAATGGGACTCTCACCCCCAAAAATAAAATTGGGTGTTTTCACCCGCTTTTACAACACAAATGGTTGAGAGCTATGCTATACCCCCAAATTAGCACATGTAGGGATGGTACATTAGTATGCAGTGGAGACTTTATTTGCACACTGCAACCCCAAACTAGACAGATCGGATGCCAGGCCCTTCAGCCAAAGCCTTGAATACACTACTGCATGCATTCAAATTGTCCGACAAATGGAGAACCCTACACCCGCATGCTCGGGGTTATTCTCATTATGCTGCCCCCAAAGATTTATATACTAAACTGGACTTTGTCTTCACAGGGGAAGAGACACTAGGGGAATTTAAACTGGCAGAATGCAGAGCATGGGTGCTATCAGACCATGTCCCCCTAGTAGTCAAATGGCAGTACTCCCCTTCCCCCCAGGGCACACATCCTGACTTGGAAGCTTAGAAGCAAATCTCTCAGGGATACAGTGTTTCAAGAACATTTAAGAGAGGGGGTGAAAGACTACTTCGGATATAACACAGGGAGTGTAAACTCAGCCGGCACACTGTGGGAAGCCTTCAAAATAGTGATTAGAAGGACGGCGATAGCTAAAGCAAAGGGACTGCAAGCCACGATGGAAAGTGACTTAAGTAAGCCAAAACAAAGTTAGAAGCTATGGATTACTCACCACCAGAGAGCAGGCCCAAGAAGTGGCCCGTTTGCAAAAGGAATGTTTGGAACACTGGAAAATATTAGGCAGGCTGAGCTATAAGAAATATGTAGAAAGGCAACATGTGGAAGGCGATAAGCTGGGACACTTGCTGGACTGCCTATACAAAAGTGAGTCTAAGCGTGATATAATACGAGCGGTTACAGGGAGAAACTGGGAGGTTTCTATGATGCAAGTAGACATAAACAAGTGTGTTTATGATTATCATAAGGAGTTATATGCAGAGACATCAGCAAAACATTTGTCAGAAATAGATGAGGCCCTGGCGCCAATAGATCTCCCCAAGCTAGATGCAGAGACGGTGAGCGTGCTGGAGGCTCTCATAACCATTGAAGAGCTAGAATCCCTGATAAAAGGGGTGCCGACTGTTAAAGCCCCAGGTGTAGATGGACTTCCCAGTGAATTTTACAAGGAATTTATAGCAGATGTTACGCCCCCGTTGATAGCAATGCTGAACGAAGCACTAGACACGGGCATACTACCAGCATCACTGAGGGAGTACATTATCGTCCCATTATTACAGCCCAATAAGCCGGACACTGACTGTGGATCTTACAGACCCCTGTTGTTGCTTACACAGGACAGGAAAATACTTACAGCCCTAATGGCCAATAGGCTTAAGCCGGCAATATCCAAACTGATACATCCGGAGCAGATGGGATACGTTCCAGACAGGAATATCACGTGTAACCTAAGGAGATTGCACCATGTAATTGATCACACCCAGGCCAGTACACATCAATATGCCATGGCCTCGCTAGATGCGGTTAAGGGATTTGACTCGGTCAGATGGCCATGGTTGCTAGTGGTACTGAGGAGATTCGGCATGGGTCCAACATACATAAAATGGGTACGGCTACTGTATAGGAGTCCAATAGCGAGGGTCAAGACAGGCACCTGTATATCAGACCAATGGCTGCTGGAGAAAGGCACCAGGCAGCACTGCCCATGGGCTCCTACGCTATTTATACTGGCCTTAGAGCCATTGGCGGTATACCTCGGGAAGGAATACCAAGATGCGGGCATAGCTATACAGGCCAGTAGTAACTTAATTTCTCTATATGCGGATGATATGCTTTTATACTTACATCACCCAGAAACAAATTTACAGTATATTCTAGATGTGTTTGAGCGCTACGCAGACCTATCTGCCATCACAATCAATGCACAGAAATCGTGTTTGTTCCCTTTAGCAGGGTACAGGGAGTGACCCCTGAACACACTGCCTGCGCTATCTATTAAGTGGGAGGTGACACATTCCGATATCTACTCATGACCCCAAGATAGAACATCTACAGAACACACTAAAAGCGGTGGATAAAATTGAGACGTCCATGGCTTTCTGGGCCAGATTGCCACTCTCACTGATGGGGAGGGCTGCGGTGTTAAAGATTGTGGTTCTCCTGAGGCGCCTTCATTTGTTTGCCACTGTCCCATACAACATATCTGAAGGCTTTTTTAATAGACTTGACACCATATGCCATATGCCGAAGCTTCCTGTGGCATAATTTGAGATGCCGGATGATGCTAACGAAATTGCAGAGGCCATATGATCAAGGAGGTATAAAAGTGCCCAACTTTGAAGTATATTTCATGGCCTGCCAACTGCAATTCATCACAAACTGGCAATCGGATGAGCAGACCCAAGACACCTTGCTGCGACAGCCATTATGCACTCCATTCTTTTTGAAAGAGGTGATATGGACCGTGGCGTTGCATGTCCCGAAACCTCCACTATTGCTGATGCTGGGTAGAACAATATGGCATAGGGCTTGTCACATTCTGGAGAAAGAATCATCCTACTCCCCCCAGATCCCATTAGTGACACTAAAAGCGGAGGATCCACAACATAGACTAAATGTGAGGAAATATTGGGAACCCAAGAGAGTAGACCATTGGACTTCAATGTACTCACCTCAGAAATAGGCATCCATGGAGGACAACACATAATACACGCTGCACTCCTCAACAGACTAAAGCAGAAATGGCTGGGCACAGACGGGTTACTACAGGAAGATGATATAATAAAAACATTTTATGATATTTTGGGAGGGGCACACAGTGTCAAGAATATCCGAGTGCCTAATGTCACGGTGGGGGGGATTTGCTTGAGCAGACCAGGTGCAGCTGGGAAGCAGACCTGTAGAAACAATTGACAGATGCAGCCTGGGGTAGAGCATTAGCTTATCATATACATGTGTTCAGAAACGCTATGCTCCAGTTGATTCAGTTGTACTTAACTCACAGGGTGTTTCTAACCCCAAAGAAGATCGCCAAATTTAGTAAGGCAACAGAACAGGCCTGCCAAAAATGGGTAATGCTCAACATCGACCTGGTACACATGTTCTGGGCATGTACAAAGATCCATCAATACTGGGAGGAGATAGCCCAGGCCTTAGCCAAGGCAGGTATAACATTAGACACAGGTTCTCCCACAGCCTGCATGCTCAGCATTTTTGCTCGTCTGAAGCAGGCAAAACATGTTAGCAAGTTGAAAGACCTAGCATACACCCTGGCGAAGCGTACGATAGCAATGGGCTGGAAGGCGCACAAGGGTCTGAAAGTGCGCCTTTGGTGGAATGATCTCCAAAAATGTACGCTGGCAGAAACCTCAGTGTAGGCAGCCCGTTGGGGCAAAGGAGAACAAACATAGACTTATATTCCTGGAAACATATGGTGCAGGAATAGATGACTTTGGCGCACAGTGATGAGGGTGATAAATGTCCCATCACAAGAGACAGACTAACGTTAATGGGCATGCCTATACAGTTGGATGTAATGTGGTAAAATAATGAAAGTGGAATAGGGGATTGCGGATGGGGGTGTTGGGTGGGTGTGGGAATGCACAGACGCAATCGGCTGTACATTGTCACGCAAACGTATACAAGAGAGTTACACTGTTGTTAATGAATTCATTAAATGTTTTTTTTTTAAACTAGATTTAACAAGAGAAAGTGCAGGTCTCAGTATATGAACCTGATAAGGAAAGGACAGCTTTCTCGACACCCCTGGGACTATTAAAGTTCAAAGTCCTTCCTTTTGGCATGCATGTGGTCCCAGCTACTTTGCAACAATTTATGGACAGGATATTACACCCCTACTCTGATTTCTGCAGGGCCTACATTGACAACATAGTCATTTATAGTAAGACATGGGAAGACCATCTTTTTCATCTTTCTACTATTATGAGGACCCTCAGAGAGGCCGGCTTAACTGTCAATCCATCCAAATGTAAGCTTGCTCAATCGGCTGTGAGATACCTAGGCTTCTTTATAGGGAAGGTAGTGTCCAGCCCCAGCAAGAAAAAGTGAAAGACCTCCTAGACGCCACCACACCTAAGACCTAGAGAGACCTCAGGACATTCCTAGGATTAATTGGTTATTACCGTAGGTTTATCCCAAATTACTCAGATAGAACAGCCAGGTTAACAGACAAACTCAGGAATGCTGAACCCCAGAAGATCCAGTGATCTTATGAGGACGATGCATGTTACAACAACCTAAAACAAACCTTGCATCAGAACCCAATCCTAAAAGTAGTAGACTTTTCAAAAGAATTTGTGCTACAAACTGATGCCTCTCTCTCAGGGTTAGGTGCAGTATTGTCACAAATATGTGTTGGTTTAGAACTTCCCATCCTATTTACTACTTGTAAACTCTTCCCACGTGAAAATAACTATTCTCTGTTGAAAATGGAGGTCCTTGCCATCAAATGGCAATCGTCCATCTGAGGTACTATCTTCTAGGAAGATAGCATAAACTTGTCACCGACCATTCACCTTTAGTATGGATAAGCCAACAAAAGGACTCTAGACCTCGAGCCACGCAATGGTTCTTAGACCTGCAACCCTACTGTTTCACTGTGGAACACTGAAAAGGTAAAGAACAGGAGAACGTTGATTTCATTTCCCGGTTTCCCTGTGAAACAGATATGGCTGCATCACATAGGGGAAGGGTATGTGAGAAACCAGAGGCTGTCTCACCCGCTAATCCCCAGGGATCTCTCTCTCAGGTGGCCAGGGCACGGCCATCGCCTTTGGATCCAGACCCTGGGGGTGGACCAGTGCAGAAGAATTAACTAGGTGAGGGGTCTTCGGGGAGTGAGGGTGAGGCCGCTGATGGTGAGATGCAGTGATTTCCCCTGTTTTATTGGTTTCAACAAAGACCTTTCATCTAAATATGTTACTACGCTGAGCATATTTCGAAAGTCATTTCTCTGAGGCAGTTCTATTTTCGAACTTGAAAGCCTATCTTAAGCACTTAGAAAATGAAAGTCAGTGAAGGTCAGCTGTACATTTCACAAAGTAAACAGAGAAGGCCTCTGTAAGAACAGTGATCCATTTCTTGCCATGGGAAAAGAGTTGAATGGAGCTTGTAGAAAGCAAGATAAAAGACAGTTTAGAACGTTGTAAATTACCTGCCTCAGAGAGTACATCTAACAGAGGTTTTGATAATGGGGGTACCGCCATAACCCCCTTCATTTCCCACTTGAGACACTAGCATGTTGTTATTTTTAAACTTTGGTTTTTAATGGCATTTTAACTGACACAGTCAACAATAAAGACTTTTTGAATACCTCGTAACGGGATGTCTTCATTCCCTCCCCACACACCTACGCCCTTCCCATTGTCAGTGTTTTCGGGCAGCATTTAAAATTGTTCATTGTAGACTCTCAGTGGTGGTGAAACATGTATCTCAAAAACAACAACGATTGTCTCCCCTTCCTCCATGACCAGCACTGACTCCTTCCATCCTAGCGATCAGCATGCCCGATTCCTCCAGGCTGGACCCCTTGTAATTGCTAACAATGGGTCCCTATGCCACCCTTGTAACATCATGAAATTGTATTCTGTGGTAGAGGTGAAGAGGTTAATATAGAATAAGGAGGTAGGGTGGGCACTGCTGAATTTCAAAGTTTCGCTAGTTCATTCACAATTATTTATGGGGGCTCACCCTTTAGCCTAGGCACCAGGTTTAAGCAATATCCACAAAGTAGGGATGGACAATTTCCATCCTTGGATGAGCTCGCTCTCACTTCCCTTGTTGGGTTCCGATTAACTCTCAAAATACGAATTTCTTTGTGTTTCTTGTATTTTTGCATTGTTTGAACCCCACTGCGGATAATAACCATAACCTGGTATGTGTCATTTTCTTTACAAATGTTTTTACGGATTTCACTTCATGGTGAATAATTGGGAATGGATTATAATGGTGGATATGTCACTGATTTACAAATAGTAGCGTTAATAGCCCTGATGATGGACGGAGGTCCGAAATGCATTGGCAATAATATTGTGACACTGACTGGTCAGGAATAAATAAGAATACTTGAAAAAACTGTAATTGTAAACACAGTAGTGTGGAGAAGGGGCGTTGCAATATTGACAGAAATACAGGTAATGGTTATAGAGATTTTCCCAGGTGTGGATTAAAGAGAGACATGATATATGGGACCCAAGCGCATGCTTGAACCCCCTATAGTATAATGGACGAAGAGCGCGCACGCGCATTTGACCAACATGTATATTAATTAGTAAAGATATGCACGTAGCATCATCAATAGTTGCTTTAATTTCCCAATGTAATAAATAAACGAGGCAGGAGTGACAGAGTGCACAAATGTACCCGTCACAATCCGTCCTTGGAATTAGAAGATCAAGAGTAGGTGGCAGAATCACGCGCGCATGCGCGAGAGTAATTAGCAGTACAGAATAGGACATTGCGCTCACGCGCGTAATTGAGTAGCGCTCATAAACGCTACCACAGACGGTGGCAGCTTCTTTTGGAAGCCAGCACGTCAAGACAGTGAAGCAATTAAGAGGTAAGAATGAGGGGAGTAGAATAATGTGCAGGGTTACAGGAGGGCGGTAATTCAAACTTATGGTAGAAATGAATACAAATATTTAACTTACAGAACACGTGCTGCATAGAAATACTTTCTACAGAGATGAACATACGCTCTGGGGGATAAAAAGCCAAACAGGTAGAGAGCTTTAAGTGTATATTTTGAATTAATATAAGAAAATAGTGTCTACAATGGTCTAAAATGAATTTCTTTGAGTTTCTTGTATTTTTGCATTGTTTGAACCCCACTGCGGATCATAACCATAACCTGGTATGTGTAATTTTCTTTACAAATGTTTTTACAGATTTCACTTCATGGCGAATAATTGGGAATGGATTATAATGGTGGATATGTCACTGATTTCCAAATAGTAGTGTTAATAGCCCTGATGATGGACGGAGGTCCGAAATGCATTGGCAATAATATTGTGGCACTGACTGGTCAGGAATAAATAAGAATACTTGAAAAAACTGTATAAAGAACTGTGGATTGATAATTTGGATCATAACCACTGAACAAAGTATTTCAAATCATTTTGAGAGTTAATCGGAACCCAACAAGGGAAGTGAGAGTGAGCTCATCCAAGGATGGAAATTGTCCATCCCTACTTTGTAGAGGTGAAGAGGTTGCCATGAAATGTTATCCAGAAAATCTTCACCCAGAGCTCGTCTGTGATCTCCCTGTCCATGAGCTCCACCCAAAACCTTTTGAATGTTTATCTCCCAACCTCCGGGGTAGAGACCAAGAATTTGTATATGCTTGAGAGGGAGCCCTTACAGCCAACAGAACCGTCTAACCATTTCTCAAAGGGGTGAGATCCCGGGAGACCTTGGCGAGCCACCTTGTGTCTGTAAATATCCCCTTTATGATATGATATGATATGGCATTTGTAACGCGCCTATACACAAGTGTTTCAAGGCGCGACGAGGCAGGGAGGGGGGAACAAGGGGAGACAGACAACGATCCTACTAAGCCAGGTGTCATTCAGATCGCGCAAGTGCATGGGTAGGGGGGACGGGAAAAGTGCAAGGGGGAAAGGGAGAGGGGAAAGTGCAGTACAGGGTTAGTAATGAACAAGATAAATAATAAGGGCCAGCTGGTGGCAAGTGCAAGATAAGTGCAGACAAGTGCTGGGAAGGGGGGCTGTAGGGATACAGAGACAGTCCCGCAGTGCAGGGGTTGCCAGGAAGGCAGTGCAGGGGAGAGTGGCAGGGCCAAGGACCGAGATTGGTGAGTGGCCCAGTTGCTGATTAAGTACAGTTTCAGTGATTTAGCAGGGGAGAGGGAGAGAGAAAGCAGAAGCAAAGAGGAAGGTTTTGAGGTGCTTCCGGAACCGGAGATGGTACTCCTCAATTTTCAGGGAGGCAGGAAGGCTGTTCCAGAGGGAGGCCCCTGCTGCGGAGAGAGATCTCCCCCCAACTCGTTGCTTGGAGAAGCGGCTGACCCTGAGGGAGTTGGAGGCGGAAGAGCGAAGTGCTCGAGAAGGAAGATATTTAGGAAGGGAGAGTTGAAGGTAATTTGGCCCCAGGCCCCAGAAGGCCTTGTGGACAATGCAGAGGGTTTTGAACTTAATCCTCGCAGCCACAGGGAGCTAGTGTAGCGATTTCAGTCCTGGAGAGATACGGTCTCTGGGCTTGAGGCCAAGGACAAGTCTCGCAGTCCTGTTCTGGATGAGTTGCAGAGGGCGGAGAGTAGAGGCAGGCAGATTTAGATGGAGGCTGTTACAGTAGTCCAGCTTCGAGAGAACCAGGGCTCTGGAGACAGTGAGCTTCTAGGGGAAGGAGAGGAAAGGAAGGATACCTCTGAGGAGGTGCAGCTGGTAGTGTGACTTCTTAGAAACGTCAGAAATGTAAGGAGAGAAGGAGAGTGTGGAGTCGAAGATGACCCCGAGGTTTTTTGCCTTGCAGGTAGGAGCAGGAAGAGGGCCAAGAGAGGCCGGCCAGAGAGCTGCAGGGAAGGAGGGAGTGGGTGTGCCGATGAGTAGAATCTCGGTCTTACTGGCATTAAGGCAGAGGTCATTGGCGGCACACCATTCCTGGATAGCAGAAAGACAGTCAGAGATGAGGGACGGAGAAGAGGAGGCCGAGGGTAGCCTGAAAATGAGCTGGGTATCATCCGCATAGCACTGAAAGTTGGGGCAGAGAGCAGCGATGCGGTGGGCGAGAAGTGCCAGATACTGGTTGAACAGCCAGGGAGAGAGGTTAGAACCGTGGGGGACACCACAAGTAGAGAAAAAGATGTCAGACAGGAAAGACCCCAGTTGGACCTGGGAGGGTCGATTTGAGAGGAAAGAGGTCAGCCAAGCCAGAGCCTGACCAGTGATACCCAGGTTATCACAGAGACGGTTGAGCAGGATGGTATGGTTGACAGTATCAAAGGCAGAAGAGAGATCAAGCAAAATGAGAACACATGGAATGTTAGAGTCAAGGTTCGAGAGCAGGTCCTCACGGATGTTCAGGAGAGCAATTTCCGTGCTTCTGGCAGCTCTGAAGCCAGACTGATGGTCATGAAGGCTACCAACAGATTCAGCATGGAGATTAAGCTGGGAGATGGCAAGTTTCTCCAGGAGCTTGCCCAGGAAAGGAGTGATAGAGATAGGGCGATAGTTAGCTGGGCAGGACGGGTCGGAAGAGGGTTTCTTAAGAAGGGGGTGCACAAGGGAGTGCTTGAGAGGGGATGGGAAGACTCCAGAGGCGAAGGAGTGATTGCAGAAGTCAGCAAGGGCAGGAGCCAAGGAGTCGATGTGGTCCTTAATAGTTTTGGAGGAGCAGGGGTGGACCTGTGTTGACGAGACTTTCATAGATCGGACTTGTCTCGAAACCTCATCAGCAGAAAAAAGGGGAAAGGCAGAGAAGGAGAGAGGAGCGGTGGCTGCAGAAGGGCCAGAGAATGGGCAGGGAATAGAGGGGAGGAGGTGATGGGAAGAGAGTGAGGACAGGATGTCCTGAGTTTTTGAAATGAAGTGAGAGGCCAGTGCCGTACAGAGGGCCTGGGAGGGGACAGGAGAGGTAGAGACTGCAGCAGGGTTGGCCAGCTCCTTGCAGATTTTAAAGAGTTCAGCCGAATTATTAGATGCTGCAGTGATGCAAGCTTGGATAAGGGCTCTCTTCTTGGTGAGAACGGAGAGCCGGTATTGCCTTTGGAGCAGGCGACAGGCCAGTTTGTCAGAGGATGAATATGAAGCACGCCATTTCCTCTCTGCCACCCTGCACAAGCGTTTAAGGGTGACGAGATCCGAGTCATACCAGGAGTTACATTTGGCTTTGGGCTTCAGGCGGATTCTCATAACAGGGGCAAGGATATAAAGAGTATCAGATATAGCAGAGTAGAGAGTGGAGAGGGCTGTGTCAGGGTGGTAGTCAGCCGAGGGGGGAAGAGGGGGCGAGAAGGTGGCAGCGAAAGCCTCAACTGACATACGCTTCATGGGTCGGATGACCGAGAAGGAAGATGGCAGTGATGAGGGTGGCTTTGCCTATGGGGTAGGGAGGGTGAGGTGGGAGGAGAGGAGAAAGTGATCACTACAGGAGAGAGGAGTGGAGAGAGGGACAGAGAGGGGAAGGTCAGAAGAGATCAGGGCATCTTTAGAATTTAGTACTCAAAGATCGGGATTCTGTCCTGCCCCAATCCCTCATGCACCTCCTCAAGCTCTTGAAGTGGTCCCACTTGAACAATTGGCCCACCCTCTCAAAGCCCTCATCTGACCCTTGTTGTGCACATTTCATTCCTCGCCAGATTGAATGGGGGCCCCAGACCGATGCCAAAGGAGAGGGCCAGGATGAAAGGGCTCTATTAGCTCTGCTCTCCCTCTTAGGGTTCCACAGAGCTCCCGAGGGTGCTCCCTAGCCACAGCCAGAATGCGCCAATAGGGGGCCCACAGGCAGTACCTCACCTTCATGGATGCATTGCTAGGTCTTCCAGGTAGGTCCAATATGTCAGCAGATCCTCCTTCGAGGGCTCCAACACTCTTAATTGGGCAGCCTTGTATTATAGGAAGGGGTCTGGGAAGTCAAAACCACCCTGGTCACGTGGGAGCTTGAGAATTGCCCACTTCACTCTCGGCCTCTTGTTCTGCCATGTACATTTCAATAGGGCACTTTTCAAGTCATTGAAGAATGTCACTGGAAGCCTCAATGGGAGGGCAGAGAACAGATAGAGCAAGCGGGGGAAGACATTCATTTTTACTGAGGTCATTCGCCCATACCACGAGAGAGTGCGGTGCGCCCATCTTCTAAGGTCTTCTTTGATCTTTGCCAGGATTGGGTCGAAGTTGGCCTTCACTAGCCCTGTGAGATCTCTCGGCAGGATCACCCCTAAGCACTTTGTCTGCGTCTGTTCGACCATGTATCGAGACTGGGTGGCCAGGCCGGAGTCGCTTAGGCTCATGGGCATAATGCTGGATTTGTCCACGTTTATTTTCAGGCCTGAGAGGCATCCGTAGCTCTCGATCTGTTGCAAGAGCTTGGGGAGAGAGGCGCCCATATCTGTGCGATAACCCAGAATGTTGTCTGCAAAAAGGAATCGTTTAAACTCCACCTCTCCGCTTCGTATACCCCTGATCTACTGGTTCATCCTGATCGTGATAGCGAGCAGCTCCATCGTGAGCGCATACAGGAGTGGACACAGCGGGCATCCCTGTCTAGTGCCACGGATCAGGCTGAAGGAGTCAGATAGGCCATTACGGACCCAAACTCATGCCGTGGGACGCACATATATGGCGTCTACCCACATCAGAAAACCTTGCCCCAGGCCCATCCTACACCAACACCATCTTCATGAAGGGCCACTAGACCCTGTCAAAGAACTTTTCTGAGTCGATCGAGACCGGGCAGGTGTCGTTCCCTTGGGAGTACACCTGATGCATAAGATTGATGGGTTTTCGGATATTGTCTGGGCCCTGTCTCCCTCGTATGAAGCCCACCTGGTCCCCATGGACCAGGGATGGAAGCAGGGTTTTGAGTCTGGAGCCCAAGATTTTGGCCAAGATTTTAATGTCAGTATTTAGCAGAGAGATTGGGCGGCAACAGGCACATCTCGTTGGGTCCCTGCCCTCCTTGTGTATTGCGACTATCGTGGCCTCTAGCATTGAGCTTGGAAAGGGCCCCCCCCCCAATAACACCTAATTGAAAACCCTTGCCAGGTATGGGGCTAGCGTAGATCTGAACCTTTTGTAAAATAGGACAGAGAACCCATCACTCCCACGCGCAGTCCCTGCCTTCATTCCCTCGATTGTCCATACAATCTCGTCCTCAGAGATGGGAGCCCCCATACCTTTAGAGTCTCTTCTCGATATGCCCGGAAGAGCCAGGGGGTCAAGGAATTCGGCAATTTGCGCATCACTGCCATTACATTCAGATGAATATAGATTTTCATAGAAGTTGGTGAAGTCCTTCCCTAGTCCTACCGCAATGTGATCCACGCTGTCCCCCTCTTCCCTGATAACACCTATTGTCTTTCTTTTTCTTTCCTCTCTTAGCTTCCAGGCAAGGATTCTGCCCGCCTTCTCCCCCGCCCCCCACTCATGGTATTTCTGCTTCAGAAATAGCAATTGCTTTTCTGTGTCTTAGACTAGTCTCGCCCTGTAGAGCCGCAGTTTAGCTGCCTTGCAGGGTGTATGGAAGCCCCCCCCACCCCCGCCTCCCGGCTGCAGTTCCCTAATCTTCCCTCTTAGCTCATCTTCTTGCACTCTAAGTTCTTTCTTTTCTGGGCTCCTATGCTGACGAGGACCCCCCACAAGGTGGCCTTGAAGCCTTACCAGAGAGACTGAACCCCAACCTCTCCATTGTCATTAAAGGCAAAACAGTCTGTAATTTCTGACAGTATCATCTGGAATAGCTCTATATCCTTTAAAAAGTAATTGCAGTGCCACCCTCCTGCAGGCTTCTGGCCAAGTTCATTCCCCAACACTACTATAACCACATCGTGGTCTGACCATGGGACTGGTTTGACACAAGAATCTCTAACTTGGGCCTTCACCTCAGTTTCCACCAGTGTTAAATCAATCCGAGAGAAGGAGTTGTAAACTGTCGAGAATAAAGGGAAGGTTCCATCTCCCTTGCCTCCCTCCACTAGTGCATCTGTAAGACCCAGCTACTGGTTGATCTCCATAAATCTTTTGGAGGTTGCTTTTTCCATGTTATCGCTTCTCCAGTCACCCATCCTCTTGCGATCTCTGGCCGGGTCTAAGGCCATGTTAAATTTCCTACCCACCACCAGTCGACCCTCCACAAAGAGCTGCAGGTCATTTTTGACACCCTCCAAAAATTCCACCTGTCTCATTTTGGGGGTGTATAGCGAACACACAGTCCACCTTTTGCCATACTGCAAACTCTTAATGAACAGGCATCGTCCCCCCGTGTCCCTCTGTATCCCGTCCACCACCAGGCCCAGCCGGGCTGAGAGTACAATCGCCACTCCACTCTTCTTCTCCTTGCTCAAGGCCACGAAGACTTCTTCTCCCCACCACAGCCCTGGTTGGGGTTCCCTCCCCCTCAGCCAGTGCATCTCTTGTACCATTAGCAGATCTAACTTGGCCCTGCAGAGTGACTGCATGGTCATTGACCTATTAGCAGGAGAATAAAGCCCTGTAACATTAAGGGAGCCAATCACCAGGTCACCCCCCAAGGCTATGACTTTGATCTTCAGCCTCATCTTGGCCCCAGACCATCCTGAGACATGCTACCATATCGCTGAAAATGCTGAGCCCCCTGTAAAGCTTTTCCCCCAAACTCTAAACCAATAACCCACCCGTGCTCTTTCCCTCTTGCATGGCCTAGGCCAGCCCCCTTCCC
The DNA here is from genome assembly GCF_040938575.1 of Ambystoma mexicanum. Taxonomy (NCBI): domain Eukaryota; kingdom Metazoa; phylum Chordata; class Amphibia; order Caudata; family Ambystomatidae; genus Ambystoma; species Ambystoma mexicanum. The sequence goes on from NC_090933.1 coordinate 71,543,146, forward strand.
CCGATACACCTCCCCCACCATCCGGCATCCGATCCTGACACACTCCCCACCACCTTCCAGGATAGGATCACAAAAGAGGTCCTGAGTCAACAGGACTCATTTAACAAGCACCTCATTGATCTTGAGCCCCCCTCACAAGAACCTCAATAGGACATTTCCTTCAATCTCCGCTCTCCTCGGAACTACTCCCTTACCTCACCCGACCACATTATCTCAGGTCAAGGGCCGGAGGGGCCTCTCGGAGGGGTATTCAACTTTTTATATTTGCTGTCCCCCGCTACCATGCGTCTGTTTCGGGTGTCTGCAGACAGTGGAAGCGGGCCTGCGGTCTCTCCCGAGCCTGGTGCCAAGAGCCGTGAGTCCCCATGAGTTCTTCTGGCACTCGACTGATGTCGTTCTCTGTTGCCAGCCGGTAAGTCTGGCCGTCATATTCAAAGTTTAGTGAGAACGGGACCCCCCAATGGTATCGCACCCCCTTGTCCGTCAGCCACTTGGTGAGGGTGCCGTACATTCTTTTCATGGTGAGGAAGAGAGCTGAAAGGTCCTGGGAGATGGTAATCTAAGCCTCACTGGGGTTGATTGGGCCCGCCTTCCTAGCCCGCACCAGGATCTTTATCCTCTGCTCATAATAATGGAAGCAAGCCAAAACTGACCAAGGACCCCAGGAACCACCCCCGCTCGATGAGCTCGGTCAATGGTAGGTTCATCCATGGTATTGTCTCTGAACAGCGTACAGATCACCTCCCAGATGGCTCTCTTGATGTCGCCCTCCGTTTCTCCCTCTCTTTCTGGGAAGCCAAAGAAGCCTATGTTGTTTCGGCGTTCTCTGTTTTCTATGTCATCCAGTTCATCCAGGTTGAGAGTGGTGCCCACTTCCCTGTTTTCCAGATAAGCTAGCCTTACCGCCGTCTGGGGCTCCAGGTGGTCCACTGAGGACTGATTGGCTTCCAGCTCTTGTATCTTGTATTCTACTGAGAGGAGTCTCTGGTACATCTTGTCCAGCCTCTGGTCAAGGGCTGGGCTGATTCCCCTGATCTCCTCCATGAAGGCCACCACGTCGGACTTCGTGGCAGCTGGGTCCCCCTCTAAGGCGTCTCCTGGGGGTACAGAAGCCAGTCTAGCCTTCTCCCCACCCGCAACTGGAACCTCTGCACGGAAGCTTTGCAGCTCATGGGCCGGGGGGTGGGTGGGCAACCCGAAGGCAGATGTTCCGTGGGTCCATGCTGTTCTCCCTCTGTGCTCTAGTGCCACCAGATGGGTCTCCTCCTCCTCTCTGGGGGCTCGATCCTGCCCATCTCCTCTGGCGGGCCCTCTTTCCCCATGCAGCGGGGGAGGCCCCTCTGCTACTTCTCCCTCTGTTGTGGGGTCCGCTGATGTGGTTAGCGTGGGACCCTCTCCTGTCAACGTAGCGCAGAGTGGCCCCTCAATCGTCCAGGGTCAGAACCCAAATGTCTGGATGGGGGCAGTGTGAGGCGTGCAGGGCCATGCCTGGGCCTCCACTTCCTACTGGCCCGCGGTGCCTCCTACTCCTCACTGGGGCCCTGCAGTCTGGGCACCAGCCCCTCTCCCCTGGGGACCGTCTGCCCTCCCCTCGTGTCCGGTAACTGTTCTTCAATCCCCTTCTCAGGCTGTCATATGAGGGAACCCTGGCAGCAGGGCTTCCAGGGTGAAGGGAGCCCCCAGGGCCACAGTCGCAGGCCACTCACCCATCTAGGGGTTTAGCAAGCACTCACCCCCGGGCTAGCGGGTGAAGCCACTGTGCGGGTCTAGCTGGATGGTGCCTCCCAGACCTTCCGCATGGGGATCATCACAGGTCACAGTGCCAGCTCTTCCTCCAGGGTTGCTCAGGCTCCTGCTCTCCCGAGCCCTCCAGGGCAGTGCCTCCTCTGTTCTCGCCAAGCTCCACATGACTGCCTCCTGTTACCACAGTTCGGGCTGAGGGGCCGTGACCAGCGAGCCCCCAGTTCACAGTGGGGGCAGGCTTCACAGTCCTACACAGTCCCCCTGCGTCTCTGTGACCCTGTATGTGGGGTCTGCCGCAATCTGGGCCCTGTGTTCCTTGTGCTGAAACACCCAGCGGGCTGGGGTTCTCTGATTCTCCTGCCTCTGTTTCCTCTGTGGCTAGCTCAGTCGCTATGTCTCCAAGTCGCTCCAACCCTGGAGTGGGTGGAGTGGGTATGCCCCGGGTGCTCCCCTCGCAGGGGCCACCAACAAAATCACTTTCTGGAGAGGTTAAGGGGGGGCTCAGTCCCCTTTTATCTGCTGCAGACTCGGAGCGCACAGAAAGCTCAGCTTACCTACATGCGCCCCCTGGTGACATCTTCAACATTAGAATTTGTATTTCTTGTTATATATTTGTTTCTTTTTTTTAAATGTTTTATTATTGGCTTCAAATGGTTTACCAAAATTAAAAACCTTAAGCCATTACTAGAAACATACAAATGAAAAAAGAAAATGTCCATAAATTCTACGTTCATGAAATCCACAGTTACTGTTTTCTATCCAGTCATATTAACTCAAACTCTACTGTCGCCTTCCAGCTTGTAGAGATTAGTTCTACCTTCGCTCGTTCAGTTGACATTTGACCAGTTCTCATTCACCAATAGAGTCTCTGGTAATTCTTTGATTCTTTTGAATATTGCTACTAGCAGTCTAACCAGAGCCAAGTTGATATGTATTTTCTCCCCTTCAATAAAAACGTGCCACCATTCTGCAGTTTCTCTGTTTACAGTATTTTTCGCAATCTCCCCCAAGCAATGGTCACGTTCATTAATTAAACCCTTGGATTTGAGTGTCAAGTGTTTCAGAGATTCTACTGAGTTTGGATTTAAACATGCTCTACATTTGTCCGTACCACCTGATTTTAATCTTCTGTATGTTACTTCCCTTGTGGGCAAAATGTTCAGGCGGAACCACATGAGTTGTAAACACTAGTGCCAATTTGAAAAAGGTTTTAAGTAACCAGGTGGTGTATTTAGTTTTCTTGGGACCGACCAAAAGTCTTTGTAGTTTTTATACTTCCACAAGTCCTCTTGAGTCTGTATCCAGTCTCTTGTGTAGAGGTTTTGTATTGTTTTAGAGGGATTTTTTAAGAGGTCCTCTAGGATGGGCCACATTTTGTCTAGTAGACCAAATGCTGTTTAAGCTCCATAGGCTAATATTGGGATTACTTTCATTCTGTAGAAGGTTATTAATGGAATTAAGGTAAATCTACAGTATCTCCGTAATAAGATCTTCCCTTGAGCCACCAGGTTTACTACTTTCCTTCTCATCTGGTCTTCTCTTGGTGCCTCACATTTACTGTTGTTAGCGCATACTCCTAGGTAAATGATGGAATTTACCTCCAGTATTTTTGTTGCCTTTCAAAACCCAGTCAAACTTGGTCTTCTTTTTCTTGTTGGTTTTAGATGTTGTCACATGTCTACATGATTGTCCGGGTGAATTGTTAGGTCGTTTGCGTCAACCTATACCTGTAAAGCTTCTAACTGGCGCTGTAGTCCTATTGGCATCTGGTCCATTAGGACTATGTCGTCTGCATAGAGGAGCCTCCCGATTGGTATTCCTGCGACTTTCGGAGGAAATTAACAAATTTGTTCAAATGCTTCGTCTATGTCAGAGACGTAAAGGTTGTATAATTCTGGGGCTAAAGGGCACCCTTGTTTTAGACCCGTGGTAGTACGTATCTGGTTTGTTGTTAATCCAGTTTTATCAAGTCTTACCCTGAGGGTCGTGTTAGTATATAGATCTTTAACGTTCTCCAAAACTGTCGAGGGACAATGCCATTTGGATAACTTGCGCCATATGTTTTCCCTCCTGACCGTGTCGAAGGCCTTTGATAAGTCGACAAAGGCGACACATGTTTTCTTGTCTTTAGTTTTGGCAGTTCTGGCCTTAAGTAAATTGATCAAAAAGATGTTGATTGAAGTCCTTCTCCCCTTCACAAAACCTAACTGCCGGGGGACTCCTCTTCCTACCGATACACTCCTTGTGGTCAGAGCTTTCAAGAGGATGGCCGCATGGATCTTTCCTAACACGTCCAGAAGTAAGGATTTGGCAATAGTAGTAAGGATTTGTCCCGAACCCTTTTTTAAAAATTGGGATGATTATTGCGTCTTTCCAAGAGGTTGCCACCTTGGCCACTGATATTATGTATTTATTCAGGTGATGTAGGAATGTTGCCCAGGCTAGTGGATTGTTCTTCAATATGGCGTTTGTCAGACCATCCGGTCCCAGAGCTCTTGAGTTTTTAAGTTTCTTGATTATGGCTTCAATAGTGGTAATGTCTTTCTAATTGTGCATCCTCTGCGGTGACGCATACCTTAGATGTCATCCCTATGCAAGTCTTCGGTTTCAGTTGTGTGTAAAAGTCGCACCATGTTTTTGCTGATATGGGATTCGTCATCAAGTCGTCTTGTGGTGCCTCCATTTCATTGATTGTTGACCAAATTTCTAGTGTGTTCCTGGTTTTGATTTTTTCTAACATTTGCAACGAGTCTTGGTTTAACATTGTTTTTTGTGTAAGTGGAGCCATTTACAGTATTTTTGTTTTATTTTATGTTTTTCGTACGAAGTGTCGTGATTTCCATTTTTTCTTAACCTCTTGATACATTTCTTGAGAGTTCTTTTCCGCTCTACTATCAGCTTGTCATATACGTTACTCTTTGGGCTTTTTGGTTGGTTGTCTTCTTTTTTCTGTACAGTTCTGAACTCCTTCAGTAGAGGAAGATAGTCAATGGTATTGATTTCCTTTCGCGTTTGCATGTGGTTAATCAAGGTTTTTAAGTTTGAGTTCAACATGGGGAGTCTCTCAGGTTTTATTCTTAATGTATTTCTGCCAGGATTTACTGATACAGAGAGTGATTTCCCGTAGATGACTCTTTTATTATTGCTAATGCTTTTGCATGTAAGTTGATCACTTGCTGAAGTAGTGATCACTTGCAAGGTTTGTATTATATGTGACATATTCGACGAAATACATATATAGTCCAAGATTTCTTTTGAATATGCACCTTTCCAGGTTGGTCTGGCGGGGGCGTCTCCTTGTCTAATTCTGTTTAAAATCACACAATCTCTTGATTGGATTAGGTTCCTCCGATGTTGGCCTTCCCTTTGGGCCTTTTAGAGCTGGATTTATTAAGACTTTGTATCCTTAAAAACTCAGAGCGTCGATAGCGACGTTTCCTGAAGGCAAAGAATGTGTGCTTTTGTTTTTTGTAGTTAGCCTTTCATAAAGAAGTTTCTTGTTATAGATTTGTTTCATATTTCAATACGTGCCCTCTCCTCTCCACCCCCAAAAAGTTCTTGTCTTGAGTTAAAATCCATGTTTGAAACAGAAATTACTGTCTTTTTTTATTTGAAAAAAAAGTTTGTTTTTGATAGATGTTACTATAATACAACAACAAGGAAAAGATTAATTACATTGGGCCTCATTACGACTCTGGCGGTAGCCGTGCCGGTAAAAATGGTACGACTGTCGCCAAAGTTGTGTTTCTTCCCGGCGCTTGGATTTGGGGAATTGCCGAGGCATTACAGCCCTGGAGGTCCCGGAAGCCAGGCGCCAGAAAAAGTAACTCCCCATTCCCATTGAGTCCAACAGGACTCAATGGGAATGGGTAGGGTGGCAGCACCGGCACTGTGTGCAACAGTGCCTGTGCTTCCGTCAAAGTCTGTGAGCGGGTGCCGTTCCGCCCGCCAGGTCACACTTGTGCGGGTGGTGCGGGTGAGCCTACCAGCACCGTTGTAACCGGACCGGCAGGGTCGTGTTGAGGCTTATTGTGTCACTATTAAGGAAATTGCCATGTTACCTATGAATAAAAGGATGACACCTTTTAATAGAAAATGTGCTTTCAATTTATCTAGGATATAAAAGTACATGTATGATTTTGCGATAAGCTGCAAACAATACATTTCCATTCTACCCAACTTTTGAAACCAACTGACCACTAGCAACCTCCTTAAAACAAAAACTCATTAGCATTCGAGTCAGTTCAAATAAAGGCACTTCACAACTAAACAGCAGCAGGCTTCACAAATATGCTCATTTCATCAGTTCATTTCATAGACGTCTGCACTACTACCAGAGTCGGACTGGGCCATAAAATTGTCTTGGGAACCAATGAAAAAGTGGCCCACAGTTTCACATGGCTGTTCTTTTTGTGACACGGTTTGAATATTATCCAAGTGGGAGTTTTATGATAAAGTGGTCAAAAGTACTAGCTGCATAGTGAAGTATCTCCTCAAAATGGCGAGTTTTTACACTTACGTTTTATTTTTCCCTCAATTCCTTCAAATGCCCGAATGTTTTACCCAGGCAGCAGAACGTTGAGCAACTAGTCTTCCTGTCTGTAGCAGACTCGTTCACAGCAATTTCAACCGCGGATATATGTGCATTCTGTATCCACAGCAGCACCTTCTTCTCCTGGACCGCATATTCTTGTTGGGCGACTCAAGTCAGAAACAGCAAAATGCTTTTAGTCACTTGCTACCTCTTTGCAGGTAAGCTTATTGAAACGGTTAATCGCCTCTTGTGTGCACAGTATGAAATCATTAGTGCCACAAGGGATTTGGCGGATGAACGCGGCAGCGGCCGTGAACTTTGCAGCAATGGAAGTGCAGGTGGTGGGTGGGCGTGTCAGCAAGTGCCCCAAGGGATTTGCTGGCGGCCATCTTATGTGGGAAGGTGCCTGTGATGTGGTGGGTAGGTGCTGAGTCTCGCACAAAAAGTGAGCCGGCGTTGAGAGAGTAGGTGATGATATAACACCAAACCATTTTATTTATCCAACCCATCCTATGTTTTAGAATGCTCCAAGGTCCCAAATCGCCCCCCCCTTTTCACACAAACACTGGCCCGAGAAAGAGGGTGACTGAGAGCAACAATATCCACTTACACACGCCGTACTGGACATGTCACGCTAATTCAGTCAGGCGAAGTCAGGCACTTGATACTAAGTGCATACACCTGATACCAATTAGCTTTCCTCACATAAATAAAATGCAGCACTGTGAGAAACCTGAGGGTATTCTTCCAAGCAAGCATTGAGAATCCCTTATTCAGGTGGCCAGAGAAGGGCTGGCACTCGCAGATCCAAACCCTGGGGGTGGACGTGCGAGGGAGGATCACCTGGGTAGGGGAGCCCGGGTTGTGTTCGGGGGAACGCCCCAGGAGAGACGCAGTACTATACCGGGGAAGAAAGCAAGGAGGACGAGATCCTTGAGACCTTTGTAGGCTGTACCACATCTGTCTCCCTTCGTCCCATTAACTCTCTCTTGCCCAAATCCAACAACGCCTCTCAATATGACAAATCCCCTAGGAACCCAAATCCTGTTACAGTAGGAAACAAACTCTCTCTGAATCCTCGGTTTTCTGTTGTCTACCCGAATATTCACGGACATTCTTTTCCACATCCCTCTGGTTATTCTTCCCTGAACACCCAGTCTACTTGGACTAAACACTATTGTTGCCACAATTCCCCCTGTTCCTTTTACGATAACCATCCCGGTCATTCCTGTCTGTCTCACACGCCGTATCAATCTCAACCATCTAAGTTTATCAAAACCCCTGGTACGAGGGATATTATTCCATATAGCACCTTTTCCCAATCCAACCCCATAGGATATATGAACCCTATACCCCACCCCCTTTCCAACTCTAAAACATTCGCACATCACGAAAGATGATGGACAAACACCAGAGCCATTTACCTGACGTGTCCCAACACAAAGGTCAGGCAAAGTCAGGCAATTGACTGGAATCACACACACACAATGAGCCTTTCCCTTCCCCTCAGGGATAAAAGGTGGAGCACGAGAGCACATTACGACCAAGGCAGACAGCACGACGAGACAGCTATCCAGGCACGGCAGTTCAAGAGGAGGAGAAAGACGGCGCAAACCGAAAGGGGGTGACAAAGAGAAAAGTGACCTTGCCCTTTCCGACCAAGGCCTGTGAGACCTCCACGGAAGGAATTGTAAGACCATGAACAATAGCCGAAGTGTGTTGCATCATATGTCAACGGTACACAGAACGTGCCTACAAAGATAAGCAGGATGGAGCGATACGCCTGCTACCGTGATACCGGCCTTGACGTATGATACGAAGAAAGCCAAGTGGTTCATCAGAGCCGCTGAGTCGAGGGGAGGACCGATAAAGAAACCAAACTGTATTGAACAAAAGTAGAAAATGGCTGATTGCAGAATGTACAAAGGACTGTTGATGTAAAAGGGGGAAGCCAGCTGCAGATGAGCCAAGCACCACGTGGATACTCACTTGAGAAACTCTGGCCAATTACCCGATTGTTGAAACTACTGTTACCAGAAGGCCTTGGCAAAGGCAAGAAGAGGGTCAAAGTGGTCATACAGGGGCGTAGTAAAATCCTCTTCACAGTCTAAAGTCTTTGACCAGCAGATGATCGTGAACAAGGGAAGAGAATGCCACATAGTAAGAAAGTAAAAGGAATTGTGAGATTGGCAATTGTGAAACCGAAGGAGTGATGCCGATGAAAAGGGGTGAAGTCTAAAGTCCCAAAGAACAGTGTATTGACAAGAGTGAACCCGGCAGAGGGTGGTCCACATTGAACTGTTTGAAAAGACATTAAGATTCGAGAACACAAGCAGAAGAGATTGTATTGAAAGCCATAGTTTTAGCCCGACAGAGGGAGGCAAAAAGATGAGAGGGATCTGTTCCCGTAAGAGGGGGATCCAGGGGTGATATTCTCGCACCCCAACAAAACGTGAATACAACTGAGAAAGCGTTTTTGAAAACAAGCCAAAGTAAACCCGACAGAGGGTGGCAGAAATTCGAGAGGGGTCTGAGGCCCGGGAGAGGGGGACCATAGGGTGAAGAATCAACACCTCAAGTGCAACACAAAGGGAACTTTTTTGTTTCTACATTTTGAAACGATCAGGCCATCAGAAACAGGAAAGCTAACTCCCGAAGGTCCTGATATCATTAAGAACTATTTGGGACCTGAGCCCGGAAGAGCGGTGAAATGTCATCACCCAATGTACATATTGAGAGGAACTTTTATTCTTATTTTGAATACATCAGGCCCTCGAAGGCAAGAGACTTTTTCATGGCAAGAGACTTGGCCATCGAAGGAACTATCGTCTCGTGCTGGGAAAGGTTGAGCGTGTGCTGTGCTCCAGAGTCCCCCCTTGTCCCGTACTCAAAACATGGGGAAGGGAGACCACGACCACTGCATCCTGACATATTACTTGTGAAAACGTCTTTATTTCTTATGAACCCTATCCCACACTCTTTTGTATTTAGAATAAGGATTGGAAATAGGTTTTTCTTAGTATAGGCCTTTTTATTTGACAAGATGCCACTAGGACTGACTTTTGATTTGATGGTCGTACCTTGCTCCCATCTTAGATTTAGGTTTAGATTAGGTGTCTTTCCACCCTACCTATACAGTTTAATAAACACCCTTGAACTGTGATCACTTGTGTCTGTCTATTCATGATACCATGCAATCCTTAGAGAACCCAAAGCCACACTCTAAGCAAGGCGGAACACGAGAATGAGCAGGACTTCTGGGACGAAGGCAAACTTACTTGAGCAGAACGATGGACCAATAGGCAGGAGCAGCAGGTCGGAACCCCCAAGACTTCCTTACTGGCAGTCATTGCCTCCAAAAGGTCACGAAAGATACATGCAGAAGGCCAGATCCCACAAGTGAAGATTGCATTGTGTTCCAAGGCGTCCCTCCCGGGTACACGGAAGAGTTGGGGAGGCAAGGTCAAGCCTGTGGTACTAACATTGACTCGTGAATTGTGAAAGCATAAAACCAAAAAAAGACACATACAGCCGGTGAGTTGGGAAAGCAATCTGAAGGACTGGTGTGTGTTAAAAGTTTTGAAGTAGCAACATTATCGCAAGTGGAGGTTGCACACATGTGAATGAAACGCGAGAAAAGGCAGACCTCGGAATTAACTTTGAAGCAAAAAGGCAGCTGTGAAGAAAGCGATGTTAAGTAACGGAGTGGTCCGGTGAAAGAAAGTAGCCCATTCGAAAGTGTTTGTGAAAAGTGAATTATTAAAAGCAATAAAGCATATGAACAGTAAAGTAAAACAAGAAAGTTGCCTCCCACAGAAGGGGGAAAGTAAAAGCTGAACTGTGAACATTTAGTGGAAGTGGTCCTGTTGTGGTCTATGAGGAAGACCACACACATTCGAAAGTCTTCGACATCCGAAGGGGGTCCGAGCCCGGCAGAGGGAGACCCAAAGTGTCCGAAGCTTGGGGAAGGGAAATCGATCGCATGCTGACCAAACACAAGAAGCTGTTCCAAGGCATCGGATGCCTTAAGGGGAGAACTGTGAAACTCCACATCGACCCCAGAGTGGAACCCAGAGCCGTCCGACACCACCAGGTTCCATTCCACATGAGAGCAGCGGTAGAGGCTGAACTCAACAAGCTGGAAGACCTCTGCATAATCAAAAAGACCACAGGTCCCACCCCGTGGGTGTCCCCCATGGTCGTAACTTTGAAACCAAAATAACCACAAGCTGTACGAATTTGCATTGACATGCACTTACCCAACATTGCCATTGGGCGAGAAAGACACATTACCCCGACGGTGGATGAACTAATCGTAGACCTAACAGGAGCCACTCTGTTCAGCAAACTCAATCTAAGATTGGGGTACCACCAGATCCGTTTAGCAAAAGAGTCAAGGTACATCACAACCTTTTCATCACACCTAGGACTGAGAAGATACCGCTGGCTCAACTTTGGAATCTCCTCCGCGGTGGAGGTATTCTAACATGAAATAAGAATGGTGCTACAGGACCTACAAGGAGTTACCAATGTTAGTGACAACATACTATTCTACAACAAGATGGAGGAAGAGCACAACAGATGGCTAGTAGCAACACTTCAGTGACTGGAAGGCTCCGGGTTAACGCTCCATGAAGAGAAGTGTGTGTTTGGGAAGTCAACACTAAGCTTCTTCGGATATGTATTTAATGAAAAAGGAGTGTTGCCAGACCCCTGCAAAGTGGCCTACATCAAAAATGCCCAAGCTCCCACCAACACAACAGATATCTGCAGCTTCTTAGGAATGGTGACATACTGCAGGCGATTCATCCCTGACTTAGCCACCATCGCCACCCCATTGCGAGAACTCACTAAGTCAAAGTCAAAGTGGGAGTGGAACGAAATGCAAGAAACAGCATTCCAGAAGATAAAATACTCTTTGTCCAGTGACGCCACCATGGCCTTCTTTGACATGTCAGGGAAGACGGTGCTGCTGGTTGACGCCAGTCTGGTGGGCCTAGGAGCAGTACTAATCCAGACTGAGCGAGATGGAACAATAGTCCCCATTGCATTTGCTAGCCGAGCACTCACCCCAAACAAAAGGAATTACACGCACATAGAGAAGGAGGCTCTTGCCATAATATGGTATTTCCGGCACTTTCATCTATACATTGTGGGTCACCTGGTGAAAGTACTAACAGACCACAAACCCCTGGTGCCCATATATAAAGGATCGGCACTACATCGCCCTGATGCTCCAGTACAGTACCGAGCAGGAGCGGACAACCCAGCAGACTTCCTGTCATGCCACCCAAGACCTGCCGCCGTGATGGAATGCGAGACGGCCAAGGAAACAGATGAACATGTATGCCACATTATTGCGTGCGCCAGGCCCAAAGCAATGAAACTAGACGAAAGGGCCTCAGAAACAAACCACGACACATGCCTACAAATCGCCAAAGAAGCCATACTGACAGGCAAATGGAAGACCTTCCTAACAGCAGTTGCCCATCGAACACCACCAGCACACAAACTGATGCAAGCACTGTTTGGGATCAGACATGAGCTGCCTGTCTCGCTGGAAGGACTGATCCTCAAAGGACACAGCATCAAAGTGCCCTCCAACCTACAAGACCGGGTGCTCCAACTCACGTATGAAGGATACCAGGGGATCGTGAAGACACAGGTGTTCCTCAAATCACGAATATGGATGCCCCAAATACAGCAGAAAGTCATATCCCTTGTAGAAACTTGCACCTCGTGCCAAGCTACCTGCCGGCCAGGACCACCAGAGTCAATGGCCTGTCCACCCAGAAATAAATGCAGGTGTGACGCTGTAACTGTGGACTTCTGCATGATTGCCCACTAGGCCTACCTCCTATCAGTGGTGGATGGATACACGCGATACCCAGAGGTTGATCCGGTCAAGTCCACCGGCGCAGATTCTGTGAAAACCACACTGGTGAAAATGTTCACTGTCCACGGCATCCCCTCATGGCTCAAGAGCGATAACGGCCCACTGTTCAGAAGTAAAGAGTTCCAATGATTCCTTGACAAAGTGGGAGTCCAACACCACCACATCCCACTGTATTGGCCCCAAGCCAATGGATACACCGAGAGATTCATGGCATCAATCAACAAATGCATACGAATCGCCAAAGACAGAGGGCGACCATGGCTGCCAGAACTGTACCGGTTTCTCTGGACATACCGACAGACATCCCACTCGGCCACGCAAGTGAGACCCGCGGCACTCATGTTCAGGGTGCACATCCAGGCAGGGCTCCCCTCTACCATTAGTGGTGCCCTCCGCACACAGACCTAGAGAGGATGGAACAAAGGAGGCAAGAAGATAATGCAAAGGAAGATCGCACAAGAAGAGCAACACCGAATCAGTTACAAGTAGGGGACACAGCACTACTCAAGAACCAAGCTCCTCCCAGAAAGATGGCACTCCCCTAAGAGTCACTAGCCTGGACGATCACTGATCGAAAGCATGGACTCGAAACAGCCTCTCTGGGCTCAGAGACGGTCTCACGAAACATGTCCCATTTCAGGTAAATACCAAGCACCACCTGGCATGAGACTCAAGATGAAGGAGCCCCCATGTGCGCAAGACCCATGACAACGGAGCAAACGCCCCAGATAGAGGACCAAAGAGAACCAACAAGAACATTGCCAGGAGGAAGTCCAAGTGGAGACGAAACCCAGACATGAACAACACCCTGAGGAGAGAAGACGGGGGACGATACTCGCTCCTCTGGCAACCTGTATCCTCCACACACCTGCGTGGATTCATCTTGAATGGCATCTATCAGGAGGGAGCCAGTGAGAATCAGAACCAGAGACAGTAATACTATAATGCTAAATGTATAAAAATAATGCCTGTGGACACAGAACATGAGGCAATTGTTATAATGTTTGAAAATGTTCTGAATATGTGGTTTGAATCATATGAATAATGAAAAGGAACAAAAGAGATAAATAAGTGGAAATGATGATGAATATGAGTTAAGGAAACTGTTGCAAACTCATTTTTCATGAGTAAAACTGAGAGTGTCAGTATTTATGAGGTGGTGTCACCTTGTTTTTCACATTGCTCACAATCTAAACCTGTTACGACATGCTTGAGTAGCTACCGAAGATAGAACACATGGTGCAGTAGTCCATTAAAAGGTTTATCTGTCAAGCTGCACTATGACCGGCACCTTTGCACTGACACAGGCACGCAAAGAAAGCACGTGACCCCTCCCTTATGCTTTCCAACAGGCCACATTCACAAAGAATCTTTATGCCTGTCCAACCGCTCGACGACAAATAAATGCTTCTGTTGTGCAGACTGCAGCCACCATAAAGTTACACTGTGGGTTCATGGGCGGCAACCCCGATTCTCACCACGGGGCAAAAGCCCCCCCCCCACAGGAAAGGAGCGCCAGCCAACCCCTGCCCCCATACCCAGAGGCAACCCCTGACCCGACGCCCCACCCTCTGACTTGCACTCTTGTGATCGCCAGCCAAGCAGCAAAAAGAAAGCACCTAGTTGGCCTTGGACGGGGTGGGACTGAACACACGAGGCCCAGTCCAGGGGTGATGTGGGCCAGACACCAGCTCCACGGCCACAGGCCCTGTTCCCTGCCACTATACTGACCTAAACCTTTCACCGTCCACGTCATTCCTCTCAGCCTTATCCTGCGAAAAGAGGAACAGCTGTCTGCCTTCTACTTGCTGATTTTATCCATCAGCTGTGATTTTTGGATACCTAGGCTTGAGTCTCATTACTCCATCTTCTCGGGTTGAGTATGTAGTTGTGGATTAGGATTCTTCTTGGTCTGTGTGGACTTGTCACAGTAGGGCTGGTTTCACAGGGTCTTCGCAGTGAAGGGCCGTGGGTAGCGGTCGAAAGGGTTTGCAGTGATGGCAGTGAGTCTTCTGATCAGAGGGTTTGGGTTCTGATCTAGTCCTTGGGAGAAGGTCTTCCTCAGCTTTGCTAGATGTTCGTCCAACATCTTGATGTCCAGTTCTCTGTGAGGATCAGTTGCAGCAGTGAACCCTTTATAAGCCCCACCTGGCTCTTCCCTTTCCGCGTCACCCCTGCTGCCTCCAAAACATCCAATTTCCTGCCCTGCGGCTCCACCCCTTCCCCCATCCCTTCCCTTGCAGCCCCTTTTCTGTTGTCCCCCAGGGCATCGGCATGTCCTCAGAGCCGGACCCCCAGGGGTGGTGTGCGTCGCTGCTAACACCAAAGCCATGTGCTGCTCAGTGCATCCACCAGCAATGTCAGTGTCCAGTCCAGTCCTGCCATGGCTCTGTAGTTTATCCAGGTCAAGTCAACATAACCCTAAATTTAGGTGAGAGAGTGCTAAAGCCCAGTCGTCTCAATGGCTGTTGCACCACTGTTGTCACTCCAGACTCAAATGTAATTTCCTGTCACTGCTGTCATGCAAAAAGCATGGAACTGCAATGTGTCTATTTAGAGGAGGGAGAGGTTTGTAAAGATGGTGAGGAAACTGCAGCTTTGGCGAGGAAACTGCAGCGTTGGCAAAGTGACTGCACAATCATCCTGCCCTACTCAGAATTCTTTACAAGGCTGCTGTGAAAAGGCTGAGGACAAGTGTGCTGCTCAGAGGCGTCAGTCCAACAGGCTGACTGAGCTTCTGCAGAGCAGCACACCCATCAGAGGTGTCATGCTAGGCCTCCTAACACCGTCAGCCTTACAGAATAGGCCGACAGCCTGCACATAATATTCCCAGCACACAACCCCACACTCATGATTACGGGCTTGTGTGGAAGTGAGTGCCTGGAAGCA
Organism: Ambystoma mexicanum; assembly: GCF_040938575.1. Lineage (NCBI taxonomy): Eukaryota > Metazoa > Chordata > Amphibia > Caudata > Ambystomatidae > Ambystoma > Ambystoma mexicanum. The sequence continues at coordinate 71,558,208 of NC_090933.1, forward strand.
TTTCTCTTGCTAGATGCACATCCTGCAGGTCTTCCCTCCTCACCCTCACAGGCATGTGGTATGTCCCCACTCCCAGCATGATGGTACATCGGGCTGTACACCCTCTCACCTAAGTAGCTGCAGCGGTGGGGTCCAATCGTTGAATTTGCCTGCTGTGGTCCGACTTCTTACTTATCCACATCCATGAGACAGGGCAGATGAGAGTATGTGACTCAATCTGAATGTTTGGGCTCTCCTTCCATGCGCTCCACTGAACAGCGCGTGGTTGTTTGTCTGGACACATAAGTCTAAGGCTGAAACTGGACACATAAGTTGATACAATGTTTCAGCTAAACCCGGGAGTCTCTGCCTTGTATGTACGCTGTGCACAGTACTCTAAGGCACAAAGTACTGAACTGGCACTATCAACACAGTTAGTGCGACATGATAAATTAAATAAGACGCAAATCACTGGTATTGAACCGTAAATTGCAATGCGATACTGCTTATTTTATGCCTTGCATGTCTCATACCTCATCCTTCTGACCGTTTGCAAAAGAAGATTAGTACGATGTTGAAGTTACAGCATCCCCCTGTATCAAAATAATTGTTGTTATAATAGTGATTAAGAGAAATATACCAAAAACATTTCATGCAAAAGATAGTCAATTTTGTGATACTATGATACTATCCTACATGCCATAGCTAATATTATAAATAACTATGATCAATAGGTTTAAAGTTGAACTTGACCATATAAATGTATTGTGTAGTCGCATCTGAAGGAATACTATAATAAAATTACTTGAAAGGGGAGTGCGGTTGATGTCGATTCCGGAATAGTTATCGAAGTTGAATCGCGGTCCTTTTTTCAATGTGTATATATAACAGTGTTCAATAGAAAACATAAATTACTATTAAAATTTAGACCATTTCATACACTCTAAAATAGGTCTACATGCATGTCGCTTGCCTCACCATTTGGATATTTCACAGTATAGGTCTGTACTTCCATCCGTGTGGTCTACGTAAAGACAGACATGGTAATCAACACATTTACCAAAATAATTTTCAGTGGAAGCTAGTCATGTTTTTAGAAAGGGTCCCATTTGTTTATCCCTATAGTAGGGATACACAAAGGAGTCTAAAGTGAAACATTTAAAAACTACTGTACATTGGTTCACAATGGAACATTGGGCCTCATTACGAGAATCGCGGTAAGTCAAAAATGATGCCAGAATGGTAATACCGGCATCGTCTCTGGTCCGGGCCATTACGAGTCGACATTCTGCCATTACCGCCACCGCGTGGACCGTGCCCCTCCGTACCGGCATGCGCGCGTACACGCACCCTTCGTGGCGGCAATACCGGGACGCTGCTAACAGGAGGACATCACAAGTTACACGGGCATGCACCTACCGGCAGCCTGAAGGTGGTAAATAGGGTCACCACGATGCCGTTGCAGATCACCCGTAAATAGCAATCTGCTGTGTCCCCAACTGCCACAGGTGCACACAATCAGCACAGGTGGAGGCAATGGAGTCTGGCCCAGCACAAAAGGAGCACGCCCACACACCACACCCCTTCCCACACCAAAATGACCCACTTGCTGTTGCGATTTTGGGTTTGGAGGACATGCCTGCATTGCTACACCATGAGCAACAACAACAACAGGCACTACAGAGGAGACACAGGAGGAGAAGGAGGGTGAGACAGGCCCAGCAAGTCCCACCAGTGCAGCCAGTGGTACCACATAGGCAGCCACCAATCCCTTGCATCAGAGCCAGTCCTTTCAACCTAACACCTGTGCAGATCCACACCCTGTGCCGCCTGGACCGGAACACCATCACCACCATTGTGGACATGATACACAACGACATTGTCAGCCTGATTGAAAACCGAACTGCCATCCCCCCTCTACTGAAGGTAGTGTCTGTGCTCCACTTCCTGGCCACAGGCACTTACCAGCACACAATAGGGCAGCTGCATGGCATATCACAACCTTTCTTTTCATGCATGCTGGACCAAGTGCTGGATGCCCTCCTGAAGCACGCAAGCAACTACATATCCCTACCACGGACTGCCCAGGAGCTTTCTGACACTAAAGTTGGCTTCCATGCACTGGCAGGCATGCCCAATTGCATCGGTGCTCTCGACTGTACCCATGTGGAATTGGTGGTCCCTCATGCCATTGAGGTGGTGTATCGCAATCGTAAGCTATACCACTCCATCAATGTGCATATGGTATGTGACTCCAGCAAGATGATCACACATTGCTATGCCCGATTTCCCGGATCTACCCATGATGCAATGGTGCTGCAAAACTCGCTACCCCGCTACATGGAGCGACATGCAGGACGACGTGCCTGGCTGCTCGGTAAGTCGCCTGACAGGCCCGTGCCAGTGTAATGGGGGGGAGATGCATACTCCGCCTGGGTGAGATTGGGGGGGGAGAGATGCATACTCCACCTGGGTGAGATTGGGGGGAGATGCATACTCCACGAGATTGGGGGAGGGAGATGCATACTCCACCTGGGCGATTTGGGGTGGTGACTGGACAATGCCCATACAGCAAAACACTGTGCCCCAAAACATCCCAGCCTGAACATGACACATTAATGTCATACAAATAATCAATGCTGCACACCAATGCCAATCTGCTATACTTGAAAGCAGCCCACATCCCTCAACACGTCCACTGCACATCATCTGACCGTACCCTCTGTAACACAAACCAGCAACATAAAGTGAGTATGCGTAATGAACATGACCGCAGCAAAGCACAACACAGGAAAGGCATCCATGAGTGCGCACAAATAAATCCCACCAAGGAAATACACTGATTGTCACTGGCCCTCCACCACAGTAGCGCTGCATGTCACCATGGGAACAACAGATGAATGACAAATCATGATAATACTTGTGCCAATGTTGCTAGTAAAAATACATACAAAGCACTCTACATCACCTATATGAGAGCAAATACAGTGGTAGGCATCCACAGTACATTTGCAATAGCATGCAAGTGGACACCCTGCATCATCTGGATAACGCAATCCACACCTGCAGACCATAGAACAGTACACATTGTGGCAAATAAACATGTGTGCAGACATCCAGGGACATGTGCATGTCAACACCAAATTGCTGCAGGCATGAGAGTTATAAGTACAGGTGTCATGGAAGAAATTGACTCACACATACCTCATTGTGATCTCATGCAGGTGATGCTGGCTATCCCTTGAAGCCGTGGCTCCTCACCCCTGTTTGGAACCTGCAGAACAGGCACGAAGAGGACTACAATCGGGATCATACCCGTACCCGTGTTGTGATCGAGCAGACCTTTGGCCTGTTGAAGGCACGGTTCCGCTGCATCCGGAGAAACATACCACTGCCACCTGACATTGACCAGCATGCACCGGGTGAGGATGATGATGAGGGAGGAGAAGTAGCACCTCTGCCAGGTCACGATGCACAAGATGCACGTACTGTGCGCCAATCAGTGATTGGCAATTTCTTCTGAAACACTGGGATGCTGATGGTTCTGTGTTAGTAGAACACTGGGCACTGGGATGGTGTGCATATGAACACAGGGTGTGTGGGGAGTTGGGCAATGCGCACTGACATGAATTGAATAAACACATGCAAAATAAACAATGTCCAATCATGATATGAATTTGCACACAACAGGTGTATTGAACAGTTTACATCATTGTGAATGAATCCTCCCCTCACACACACACCCTGCCCCCAATACCACCAACACCCCACACCCTCTCCCCCCAACACCCCAAACCCCCTCCCCAACACCCCATACCACCTCCCCCATAAACATCCGACACATGATGTGCAATAAATGTTTTGCCATTAAGCTGCAGTCAGCACATGCAGGGTGACCGTGCTAGTGGCAGCCTCTCTTATGTTCCGGGGGTTGCATATCAGTGTGGCGTGTGCTGCACCTGGTCACCCTCACAGGGCTGGTTTGTATTGAGCTGGCAGGTGTGCCGGATGATGTCAACGCGCCTGCTTGGGCGTCTGTTGGTGCAAGACGCTGCTGCTGGAAGTGATCGGCAATACTGCCCAGGACCTGGGTCACTGCTACTAGACCCTCATGTATTAGCTGTGTGTTGTTGTTCATGGCCACCATGAGTGCAGCATTGGTTTCACGGAGTTCGCGGCGGTCAATTCTCCCTCTGCGACGTACTGCTTGACCAGCTCAATCATCTGCTCCTGGCGGCTCTCCATTCTTGTCATGGGGCCCTCCATGTCATAGATGGCTGTAGAGGTGGACGGGGCACTTGCAGGGGGGCCCAATGCAGGGCTGTCCTCTGATGGGGACCAAAGATGTGGACTCCCCTGTCCTCCGGACTGGTGCTGATGAGTGCTGACTGGGGTGCACTGTGTGGTGTGATGGGGGGTGGTCTGGGGGCTTGGCGTATGTGCGCCATCCCCATGGAGGTTGGCGTCCATGTCTGAGTGGTCATCGCTGTGGCCCTCTCCCTCTGCATCACTCTGGGGGGCTGAGGCAGCTGCCTCCCTGACTGAGCTGGTAGCGGCAGACTGTGTTCCGTCTGCCTCTGCTTCCACCACAGTGGACAAGTCCTGTGTAGCATTTGCATCAGCTGGTGTCTCGGCTGGTGTTTGGCAGTTCTTTGGCCTGCCCTGTATTGGTGGTGCTGCTCTGTGTGGCAGACTGGGCATCGACATTGCCCTAGATGTTGATGGTCTGGTGCCATCATGGCTGGGCCTGGATTCCTTGACGGGTGTCGTGGCCTGTGCGGCAGCATCCTGGCTGTCAATGTCAGCATCTGTGCCTGTGGGGGACCAAGAGAGGCAGGGCATCAGTGATGTTGGTACGTGCATGATGCATACCTTGGTTTTAGTGCAGTTGTTCCCATTTCATGCATTGCATTCTTGTAGTTGTGGGGGACAGGGTGTTAGCAATAGGGGGGGGCATATTGGCATACGTCGGGTACTCACATTTTAGCACTGTTGTCTGCTGTGAGGCCTACCATTGTATTGCGGTTTGCGTGATGTGTGACATCTGAAATACTGTTTTGTTGGGTGTCTATTGGTTAAGGAATTGGCATGCAGCATGCATATTAATGTGCCAGTGTTTGGGCCACCATCTGGACCTGGATATGTTAATGTGTGTATGATGGGCCATGCATTGCCTCCCCTTCACTATCACATTAGTTGGCCTACGTCATGCTTTGGTTATCTGTGGTTTGTGGGGACACTCACCTCCATCTGCCGATGATGGTACTCCCAACTCCACGTCTCTGAATCCCTCGATTGACTCCATGCTTATGGTGCTGCTGCATGTTTCCTCCCACCATGTCAGTTTTGTGGGAGAGTGGTCCCCGCCGCCTGTTGCCAGGCCCTCCCTGCGGTTGGCCGACATAATATTTCAGACGTGGAGACGTAGATCGTCCCACCGCTTCTTCACGTCTTTCACAGTGAGGGTGGTGGTGCCGACCGCAGTGACCTTCCTGGCCACTCCCTCCCAAGTTTCATTCTTGCGCAGTTGGGCTGGATGCCTTAAGTCAGCAGCGAACACTTCATCAGCGTGGCCAACCAACGTGTCAGCTAACATGTTCAGCTCTTCATAGGAAAATCTCTTCTTGCGCAGCCAGGGGCCGACTTTCCTGGTAGCTTTTAACATTCTCAGGTGATTCGGGGTGCTCTCTAGTCGGTACAACTACTGTGTTTGGAGGATTGTGATGGATTGTCTTTTTAAAGATGGCCGCCGGCGCATTTCCCGTTCCGGCGCGATGACGTTAATTCCAGATCCGGTATTACGGACTCGGTATCAACATGATGGTATTAACTGGTCCGTTATTTAGGGGTTGCTCATGGGCGAAGGCGGTATCAGCGGGTTTCATGATGCCGCTATCAGGGGCTTGTGGGGTCTTTAACGGCATGGCGGTGCAGCCATTACCGGCATGGAGGTACGCGCATGAACGCGCTCTCATAATCAGCCGCTTTTTGCAGCATCAAGGGAACTCGGACGCGTTAGTACCGCCATGGCGGTAATGACTGTTTTTTACCGCGATTCTCATAATGAGGCCCATTGTCTAATAAAATATAAATAGAAATATTCCCAAAAAACTCTAAACCTTTAATTGTTACCTTTTGACACACTATTTCAATAGACTGTGTGATCATTTAGATGGCATATGTATGCAGACTAATTGCGTACATATGAACATACATAAATATATCAACGTCCACTACTCACCTGAGTCAGCGTGATCTGGAATTCAGTTGGAACTGCATTGGGAAGTAATTTGAGAATGAGTGTGGGGTGATGCTTTTTAGTGTATTTTAATGGTTCGTACATATCTTCAGAGAAGAGCATGCTGCAGACACGGAATTGATTGCCCCTCACATCCTCCAAGACATTGTTGGCTCTGCTTTCAATCTCGGACACTGGAAATTCACAGTTCAACAACCATGCTCTTATTAACGTAGTAGCCTTTGGGAAAACATGCATCACTGTACCAGATGTTTTCACATGGCTGATATTAGGGCAACCATAAACGATACATGAAGGCATTGTTTGGTTGTCCAGAAGATCTGTTAAAAAAATATAAATAATGACTGCAATTAATAAAGTATCACAGTGAGTAAATTAACCATAACATAGATTTGGGGGGCGCTGTTAGACGCCGACTGACATGGCCGCCTGATTGAGGAGCTGCGCCCGATAACCTGTGAATTCTGGATGACAAACCACTGCATTCGGCTGGGGCTGTGTCTCTGATTCCCTGGTGCACCGTTTGATCCAGCTTGAGTCACCCAGATCCGGACGGCTGCGGAGTTTCATTGGCATAAAAAAGCCGCAGTCTCCTTGTGTTTGAACCGCGGCCATACTGTTTGTTCTGCCCCTCCCCCTACGGGACCTGGCTGTGTGTCTGCGGGCGATCGAGCATTGGCCTGCGGGGATCCTGCTGCGGCCTCTGTCGTCGGCCGTGGGTTGCAGAGTGGACGGGGGAGTCGGAGCCTGTGCCGGGTTTGGCCCTCCCCCCTGGAGTGCCTGTGGACAGTTGGAGTCTCTCGCCCCCGAGTGGAGGGCTGTCAGGCGGGAGCGAGGGTCAGCCATCCTCCATGGCGGCACCTGGATGCCCGCGGGTGGGTCGGAGCGAGGGCTCCGTGGCGTCTTGCCGGCGCCGGTCTGCTGATTCCCTCCAGGGCCTTCGCGAGATACTGCGGGGGCCCTGCGGCTTTCGTTTGGTGGGCCGGTATATTGTCGTGGGCTGCCCCACCTCTCCCGATCCTGCGGCGGAGGCGGGGACTGGTGGTCTTACTGCAGGCTGCGGCGCTGGCCGGTTGGGGTGAGGAGGCCCTCCCCCTTGGCTGCCGACTTCGCTGCAGGCCCCGCGCGAGGCAGCCTGGCTCCCCCTGGCTGCCCTGTCACATCGGAACGCATCAGAGAGCCCAGACCTGGAGGAACCCGCCACAAGTGAACTCAGAGCCTATTCCCTGGCCCTTGTTCTTCGTGTAGGGGGTTGAGTGGCTTGCACCCGAGGACAAACCCCCCCACTGGTCATCTGGTTGGGGTGGATATCCCCTCCCCGGCAGCCACCGTGTGCGCTGTGTGCTAGCGGCGGGTCGGCTGGGTACGGGGTGCACCCTCCCCCCCGATGCCTGTTACAAGCTGCTGGCCAGGTAGGTGGAATTGGTGCATGAAAAGGACTTGAGGCGTGGTTCACCTACACATACATTGAACTGCATTGGTCATTAATCAGGTGGGGTGTTCGCCCATCAGCAGTCACCATTGAGGAGAGGTGCGCTGAACGTAGCGAACTGGGAAATTTTATAGCGCAGATAGTGTTCAGATCCTGTAATAACTGCCTGACAATATCAGTCTTCCTTCTAAACTGTTGCGGACCTGTTTTTGGCTTGCTGCCAGCCTGATCCTTCCTTTGCCGAGGCACAGCTTGATTCCTGCATTTGGTACACCACAACGCCATTACGGAGGACATGACCAGAGGCAATAAGACCAACAGAAAAGGTCCAATAGATGCCTTTACGAACACTACAGGAGGGCAGGAATGAGGAAATCCTACATGACGGTCAGCCGGTGCCCCCGGGCCCGGCTGATGGTGCACCGGACCCGTATATGGCAGCCCTCCAGGCTGGTTTTGCAACAGTTAACTCCAAGCTCGATGACATGGGGTCCACCATGGCATTAATCAAGGCAGACCTACACAAAGTGAGCACTCCTATGACCGAAGCAGAAACCCAAGTGAGTACACTGGAAGATGTGACAGCAAGTCATGGCAAGGAGATCGACTCCCTCAAGAAGAGCCTTTCTCATGTGCAAATGAAATGTGATGATCTCGAATCGAGGTCGCGCCGCAATAACGTAAGAGTAGTCGGGCTGGCTGAGAAGCAGATTAACATATCAATGGAAGTGTACCTCGAGGAGGTGATTCACACTGTCTTCCCAGAGGCCCAATTCTCGCAACAATTCTTAATCGAAAGGGCTCATCGATCACTGACTGCACCTCCTAAACCTGGGGCCCCACCGTGCACAGTTATTGCTTGGTTCCTCAATTATCGCGATAGGGACATGATCCTCCGCCTCTCTAGGGAGAAGGGCACGTTGCTGTACGATTCAAGTAAGATACACATGTATCCTGATTTTTCTAACCATATGCAAGCGGCACGCCGCACCTTCGATCATGTTAGAACTCGTGCCATCCCATACGCGATACTCTTTCCTGCCAAATTCACTATCAAGGAAAGACCCAATTCTTTGAATCGCCAGAGGACGCTATGAAGTATATAGAACACAACATTCCGCAAACACAGGGAGACAGGAATGCACAGTCCAGATGGAACACTTGAGAATCGGTCACCCAAATTCGGACGATAATGGCGCAGTGACCATCAGTCTGGTCGGGTTGGTAGGGTGACGAAGAGAAACCCACCAACTAGTGCCGCCCGATTACCTGTCTCAAATGTTGAAGTTAAGTTTGGGGCTTACACTGTCCAGTTAGGAGGATAGTGAGGGAAGGGGGAAGGGATACTATTGGGCCTGTTGCCCACGAGTTGGGATACATATGGCACAGCGTCATAGAATGGTTGATTCGGAATATGTCATTGTGCAGAGCGACTCACATCAAGAACAAGATCTCAGCGGTATAAATATGGTCATTAGAAATATCAATAAGACAGTGCTACATCCAAAGGTGCTTAAACCAATGGGGATCACGGACACTGACCCAGATGGCAACTAAAGGTCAAGGAATGAAATTGCTAACCTGGAACATCAGGGGACTAGCCCCCCCCCAATTAAGGCTACAAAGGTGTTGGCATATGCAAATCGACATAAGGTGGATATTCTCCTCCTGCAAGAAACTCATGCCACCAAAAAGATCGCTGACACATTTGCGCGACGCTGGGGACCTCTGAAGGTGGCCACGAACCACTCTATGATGGCTAGGGGAGTACTCACTATTGTTCACAAATGCCTACATTTCCAGATTACCAATTCCATCATAGATGATGAAGGGTGGTACGTGATCCTGTGGGGGCAACTGAATAATCAGGAGGTTATTATTGTCAAAACCTATGGCCCTAATTTAGATACTCTGGCATTTTACCTGCGGATAGTGGAACTTCTGTCCCCCTTGGGCACTGCAAAAGTGCTGTGGGGAGGAGATCTGAATCTAATACTTGATCTGGGTCTTGACCGCTCCACGGGACAATACAAACACCATACTAAAGCGGCACTGACTCTGAAACAGGCGATGGCCACTCTACCGCTGGTGGATACTTGGCGTGAAGTGTACCCAGTGGAGAGAGGGTTTACATTCTACTCTGGAGCTCATAGCTCCAGTTCGAGGATTGATTATTGGCTATGCTCACCGGGGTTGATTGCTGAAGTGGAGCATTGTGAAATCCTTCCCAGAACATTGTCAGACCGTTCCCGGTCCTCTTATGGCTGACACCAAGGAACGTGACTCACTCTATTAGAACCTGGCGTATGCCCCCTAATAGGCTAAAAGATGACTCAGTTGTAGAACCTCTACGAATTGAAATCGAAGAATTCTTTCTCCGTAATGAAGGATCAGTAAAATCCGTGCAATCAGTCTGGGAGGCGTTTAATGTGTGGCTGAGAGGCCAGATGATGGGAACATCCTACGGTATCCTTAGGGATATAAGAAAGGAACTCACCCATGCTGAGATAGAACTCTGTAATCTCGAGGTCCTGCAGCCCGTCAATGTAGGGAGAGAACATCTCCTCAAAATTCAAGCTCAACTGGACATATATAAAACACTAGCCAATAGAGAATTGCATTTCATATCACAACCTAGCCGGGCACGAAGATATGGAGAAGGGAACAAATCCAGCAAATCCATGGCGACTCTAATTAAAGCCGAGATGGGTGCCAGACAAATCACCAGCATCGCTGACTCAACTGGTTCAGTTCAAACAGCCCCGGAAGCAATTAATGATGTGTTCAAGCAGTACTACACCTCAATATACGCCAATGCAGACTCAGTCGAGATGGACAACCTCAAGAGATAGATTGACTCTATCCCGCTGCCGGGTCTAGATGAAGGTGATAGGATAAAGCTAGACCTTCCACTGACAATCGAAGAAATTGAACAGGCTATTGCCGGCTTACGAGCTGGGAAAGCTCCGGGATCGGACGGGATTCCGGTAGATTTCTACAAAACATACAAGGTCGAAGTGGGCCCTAGGCTGCTAGCGGTCTGGGAAGATACTCTGGAGAGTGGCATGCTGCCAACCACAATGAGGGAAGCAGTGATCTCTGTATTGCTTAAACCCCATAAGCCCCCCCAAGATCCCTCATCCTATCTCCCGTTATCCCTCATTAACACAGGCACGAAAATCTAAGCCAAAGCTATAGCCAACCGCCTGACCCCATACATGAATAAATGGATTCACACCGACCAATCAGGTTTTATTCCAACACGTTCAACTGCTCTAAATTTGCGGAGGTTTTTTGCTATCACATCACAATTAGATCCCAAAGCCAAAGCTGCTGCCATCACCCTTGACGCGGAAAGGCATTTGACTCTGTCTCATGGGACTATATGTTTTTGATCCTTGCCAAATTGGGATTTGATCCAGCATTTTTGGGGTATATACGAGTGCTTTACAGGCAGCCGACTGCAAGGGTAAGAACAAACAATACCATATCATCCCCCTTCGCACTGGAAAGAGGCACTCGCCAAGGTTGCCCTCTCTCCCCTTTTATTTTTGCACTCACTATTGAAGGTATGGTGGCCAAGATCAGACACAAACATACATGGAGGTGCATCTGTATCAGAGGTTCCCCACAGCTCCTCTCCTTATACGCTGACATACGATGATTTATGTGCGGTTCCCTGAAACACACCTCATTATGAACATGATTTCCACTTTTTCCATTTACTCGGGTTATAAAATAAACCAAGCAAAGTCTGAGGTTATCCCGCTGACTCCAGCCACCGAACAGTCACCAGCGTTAACTGGGTTTAAGTGGTCCCCCACCACCGCACGCTATCTAGGGATAATAATGTCTACAGCCAGACAAACACTGCTTACAAATAACCACGAAGCATATTTACATACTTTGGAACATAAATTAAAAATTTGGGGGGGGTTTACCAATATCTATATATGGTCGAGTCGCTCTACTTAAAATGGTTGTGGTCCCTAAACTTCTTTACTTATTTTGTGGTGTCCCCGTCTGGCCGGGAAGGGAATTTTTTCAAAAATTGCAGAAACTTTCCACCGCTTTTGTGTGGGGGGAGGGCAGTCAGTCTCAGCTGGCCAAAGATGTGTGAGAGATATGAAACTGGTGGTCTGACGGCCCCTATTTGCTATATAATCATGCGGCTCAGGCACACTTTGCGCAATACTGGGCTACTCCAGCCGAACCGCATGCCCATGTGCGTGCCAAAATGTTTGCAGCGGCTCCTTCCAATATTCAGGCAATGCCGTTCTCTACTGTTAAAGGGAATATCACAGATATAGCCTGGTCGTCCCTATTCACTATGAAATAGTGTGAAATACCTTTTTGGCCGTTTCTTTCCTTGTGGCACTACCCTGGGTTAGAACCCTCATTTGACACTGCACTTCAAAAAAGATGGGACCCCGATAAGGAGATGAAGCTGGGAGATGTTTACCCTGGGGGAAAGTTTGCTACATTACAGTTAGTGCATGACAGGCTGGGCGCCGGCCTTACCATTACTCTACAATACTACTGGTTAAAAGCAGCATGTAAGAAAAAGTGGCCCACTTTTCCAGATGCCCCACAACCCCACCAATTCATTACGGCTACCATGTCACAGGACGGGTTTACAGGCACTATATCTAGCCTTTACAGGGCAGCACAGGCATAGACCCCCTCTAAAAACTATATGAAGCTAGAATGGGAACGGGACCTGGGAATCACCATAGAGGATGATAAGTGGTCCAAATATTGTCAGCACACTAAATCCATCTCGCTCAATGCCAACTTCCGATTAATACAATTTAAGATCCTTAATCACCTGCATATTACACTGCACAAAGCCTCCAAATGTATCCCAGCCCTGCAAGCAAACTGCCCCAAATGTAATTCCAATATGGCAAATTCTATCCATATGTACTGGTACTGTCCCCCGGTTAGAGCATTTTGGGAAGAAGTTGCTGAGACAGTTAGTGATATTGTTGGACTTTCTATACCCGCAACACTGCTAAAGTACTTGCTGGGAGATATAGGCAAGTCACCAGTAAGGATCCGTCGCTTTGTAGCTGTTGCAGCTGCGGTGGCCAAGTGGAACATTTTGCAGGCCTGGAAAGCTAAAACACCCCAAATCACAAAACCTGGCTAAGGGACTTATTGTATGTTCAAGAGACTGAGGAACAATATGTTCGATCCTTGGCTGCGGTTAGCAGACCTAGGGACATGTGGGCCTCACTACGGACTACCTATCAACCACTCGAAACAATGAGGACGAGACCAGCTCCTTAGCTCTCCAATGTTCTGCCCGATGAGCAGGTTTATAAAACTCTTAGTGCAATTATAAAGCCCCATGCACGGGGTCGCTGTGGAACTTGAGGTTGAAGACTTATTTGCACGACTACTGCTTATCAAATTTACTGTGCTTGTTATGTAACTTAGTTTAGGGGGCGAGGGGGACAAGTTCATGGGGAATCAATACTTTATATCGGGAAGTGTAACGGTTCATAATTAATCTTATATACGGAGGGTACTGAAGGATTGTTGAGGGGGTCTTTCTGAAGTCAATATTCATTGAACAATGGTCACATTCAAGCCAGACCTGCACACATATATTATGATTTCTGTTGTATAATCTTTGTACACACCTGCTCCTTCTTATTGCACTTACTGTTATTTTGGCTTAAAATTTCAATAAAAAGATGTTTTAAAAAAACCCATAACATAGCTTTGATAGTAAACCTTTTTTAGACTTTGAAGAAGGCCCTTTAACCTGGTCTAACCATCACAGCACTCAAATTAGTCAAATATCATTGGTCTACCACAAGTAGAAATGTATTACTGGTACATTGAACAACCTTTGAGCCACCTAAAGAAAACATGCATTTAAAACATGGATTACGAAACATTACATTTGCAAACAATACACTGTCATGTGATGTGGTAACAACAGATATACAAATACATAGAAAGGTTAATCATAGTGAAGTCTTTGAGATCAATTAAAATGAAAATAATATTTCCATTAAGTAAAAAGCAATAGAAATGTACCAAGCTGAAAACAATGACACTCGAGAAACCAATAGTTGACTAACAGTTACTTGGAAAAATAGAAGAGCCGATTCAGCAACCAAGGTAAAAAGCAGATAGATTACTATATCTGTTGTAGATTGCAGAGATGTTTTCTTGCTAACTTGGTGTTAAAGCTTAGAAAAGTGGGTGTGTATGTGAATGTTTGACGTATTTATTCCCACCCACCCAGCCCTCTGAATTTTGCCTAGTAATCTTTGGGCCAGATATCTTTCCATGTGTATCTAATTCCATTATCAACACTGGGAGTGAATGTTAGGGGTTTGTCAATGCTATAAGCATATCGTCCGTGAATGCAACCACCTTATGTGTTTCTCCCGCCATTTCTATTCCTCTAAGCTAATCAGTGTCCCAAATCTTGACCAATAAAGGCTCTAATTAGATCGCATAAAGCAACAGTGACAGGGGGCATGCCCGTTTAGTGCCCTGTGCCAGATCTACTTGATCAGTTACTGTTCCATTCAGGGCAATGCGAATTCTCAGAGTTTTATAGTTGGCACGCACCATTTGGATGAACCTTTCCCCGAATCCCATATATTCTACAGTACGAAACCAAAGGGACCATTCAAGTCTATCGAATGCTTTTTCTGCATCGAGTGAAACTAGAATTGCCGGGTCTCGGGTAATCCCTATTTTCTCAATCAAGTGGGCAATCCTCTGTTATCAAAGGTTTGTCTTGATGGAATGAATCCCGATTGATCGTAGCCAATTAATTTGGGGTGTAAATATGTGAGTCTGTTAGCTAAAGTCTTAGTATATCATTTTGTGCATAACTTAATTAACGCGATCGGCCTATACGACCCTGGGAGAGTCAGGTTTTTGCCCTGTTCATGAAACGCCAGTAGTTTGGCCTCCTTCATTGATGGGGTACTATTCCCTTTATTTTTAAATGTGTTGAATAGCTTTGTGAGGATTGGAACCAATATATCGTTAAACTTCCTTTAAAAGATCACTGTAAATCCATCCGGACCTGGAGCTTTGTTTATTGGTAGTTCTAATATTGCTTTTTTAACTTCTTCCTCCCTTATTTCTTCTTCCAGAAAATCCTCCTCTTTCCCTCGATAACTGTGGTAGTGATAGCCTCGACAAATATTCTTCCAGATCCTGTCCTGATGGCGTTTCCGATGTATATAATGTTTGGTAGTACACTCTAAAGATTTCCCCAATGTCCTCATTCCTTGTTCGTTCCTGCCCTTGATTGTTTTGTAGTTTTATTATTATTTCTGTGCATTGTTTGTCCTATAATTGCCTAGCTAGGTGTTTTTCTGCTTTATTTGCCTTCATATAGAGCCAGTGTTTTAGGCATAACAGGCCTTTCTCTGCCCGTTTAATTCTAATTGCTTTCAAATGGCCCTGGACGTGTCTCAATGATCTTTTTAATACTATGCTAGGCTTCTTCGACATTTCTCTCTGGATATCACCCAGTTTCCCCTTGTTAAGGATTCTAAAGGGGCGTCACACTCCAGACCAGGACCCTTGCTAATGGCCAGGGATTCAGCGCACAATCAAAATACTTTTATTTGATTTATTATGAATTCAATTTGAGAAGGCACTCAACCCGTCTCATACCCACCTTTACAAACACCCCGGGTCACAATGGACCATGAACCAGGTTGGTGTGTAATAATAAAATATTTATTTATTTTTAAATTTCAATGAAAATCACACAAATTTAATATGGGGCAGCAATCACCAGAGTGGTGATACTTACACTGTAAAATTATAGCACACACTTAATTTGACCTTTTAACATAAGAAACCCGCTGCACAATTGAATAAAAGCAAGACACGTTTCGGGTGTTTTTTTCCGATAGAACCACAGTTAATGTTTCCCCTGCAACACTCCCTCAAACCCTGTTAACCAACTTCTGTGTGGGTAGAAAGGGGTAGCAAGGAGTCAGGTATACTAGGCAACAAACAATTGAAATCCGACCTTCCACCTCTGAATGGGAGGCAAAATCGGATTTGAAACCTTTGAAATTGAGCAAAATGCACTCGGAATTACTAAATACTTGTTTTACATGTGCGGTTGAATGAATGAGGTAGAAATGATTATAGCAGTATCAGAGATGTAAGAACACTAGCAAACACGGCAATGTACTAACAACAGGCATACAGTTCAGAAAATCGACTTTGGAAGGAAAAACACAGTGCAGACAAATCACGCGTGGAGAAATTGCATTAGCTTATTTTCACAGGTTCAAAATGTCAAAGCAGCTTGAAAATCTGGTTAAACAGACAAAATCGGAATGTGGTTTTGATGCTAAGGGGCAAAGGAACATCAGAGGTACAATATGAAAGTGAAAGAGTAACTCTGAAAGGAGGACAATATGAGATTCTTAAAGGGGAAGGAAAATCGTTTTTTAAACGGGATTCAGTTGCACAGGGAAAATCTGTTTGAAAAGGAAATTATACGTTTTACAGAAAGTATATTTTAGTTGCTAGAAAAGAGGAATGCCACCCGTGGAAAAAGGGTTAAGCTGCAGTTTCAACCCCCTCACGCCATGTGTCTCTTTATGTGGGAATTAATTAGTTTATTCCAAATATGACTAAGGACTTATACAATGGACTAAAAGGATAGGAAAGAATGGCACTAACACATGGAGATCAAAAACAGAATGCACAGAGAATTCTGACCTTTTAACAAGTTACTAGGATACTTATGGGATTACTTATAGGGTAAAAAACACACACATGTGGCACCATATAGGGTTTCTCGCATGGGTATTTTCCTAAATATCGTAATCACACAAATTAGACACAGGCAATATAATTCAAAGTAGTTTACAAATACATCAAATGTATGAATTCTGCCTATCTTGCCCTCCTACCAGCTAAACTAAACCCTCCTGTATTGGCTACCCCTATATTGCGCTGATTCTCCCCTTATCTAGGGTCAGGGGATAGTATAGAGGCTTGCCCTGTCACTTATCTAATTAAATTGTTAGAGTTTTGTTTGTTAAAAGGTACACGTCAAGTTAGCTATAGACATATGTCAATTGCTTTACAAATGAAATAATTCAAACTTTAATCTTTTTCTATGCCAAGAACTACTTTTTGAGAAAAAAATTCCCAAAGTACTGTCTATGATTTTAGACCACAGCAAAAACAGAAACAGACCGAGTTGTCTCTGTGTTTTTCACCACACACGGAAACAGAGTTACTAGAGACATCACACTCTGGAACGTGTAAAATAAAAGTCCATCCTCTCTTGTTGATCAAAGAGGAGGAATCCACGACCTTTCACAATGAAATTGGTTCTTTTCTTCTCCCAAGTCGGGACCAAAAGTTGGTCCCGACCTGGGAGAAGAAAAGAAGAAGTTTGAATTATTTCAATTGCTTTACAAATGAAATAATTCAAACTTGAATATTTTTCTATGCAAAACAAAGAACTACTTTTTCTGTGATGAACCTCTTGGCTTTTCTTGTCTCTGGAGTCAAGGATGGTACCAAAGTGGCAAGCGTCTCTCCCCGGTTTGGTTATCAGCGGAGGAGGGCCATGTGTACTGTTGACATCTGCTGTAAGGCACGTCAGCTATTGTTCGCGGTCTTACGATTCCTTCCGCGGAGTTGGCGCAGGACTGTGTTGGTAAGGGCAAGGTCGCGTCTCTCCTTGTCACCCTTTCCGTTGTGGCTGTCTTTCACCTACTCTTGAACTGCCGTGCAGGGTTAGCTCTCTTGTTGTGCACTCTGCCTTGCTCGTATTGTGCTCGCATGCTCCTCCTTTTATCCCTGTGTGGAAAAGAAAGGGCCTTCAGGTGTGTGTGATTCTGGTCAATTGCCTGACTTTGCCTGACCCTGGGTTGGGTCGTGTCAGGTAAACAGTTTTAGTGTTAGTCCGTTGTCTTTCGTGTCGGGAGAAAGTGTTTGTCTCAGAAAAGGGGGGGATAGAGTTTCCGAAAATCCTGCAAAGTAGGATGGGGAGAACAATTTATAAGAGGGGCGATTATGGGAACAGAAGTGTTTTATCAATGCTGACTGGAAGTTTGGAAAATATTAACCAGAGGGACATGGAAAACAATGACCGGGCATAATCATATAGGACACAGGAAAAAAGAGCTTCCGGGTGAGATCATTTCTGGGTGCCCTGGGGCAGGAGAGATTCAAGGGGAGGAAGGGCAGCAGATGTCGTTCAGCCTACAAAGGCCTCAGGGATTTCATCCTCCTCTCCTTCTTCCCCGGTATAATACTGCGTCTCACCTGGGATATTTCCCCGAGCACAATCCTGGGCTCCCCCATCCAGGTGATCCTCTCTATCTCGCCTGCCCCTAAGGTTGGGGTCTGAGAGCATCTGCCCTTCCCAGGCCACCTGAATAAGGGATTCTCAAGGTCTGCCTGGGAGAATATCCTCAGGTTTCTCACACCGGGGACATGTGGGTGAGACACCTTCTGGTTTCTCACAGCAGTAACAGACAGGACCGGACACATTTGATATTTCTGTGGGCTATCTTAGTCCAAATACATGTTAGTAACTGGGAGAGGGAAAGGATTCCCTCTAAAACACTTGCTCCAGTATAATGAGTGACCATTCCATGGGGTAAAGGGTTCTCCTCTGATGCCTGTACTGTCGCCTGTGCTGGCATGATTAGCTGAAACATGTAAGTCTGTGCAGCTTCAAGCACCGGGTTCTGTCCAACCTGTACCTGCAGTTATTATATAGAGCCTGGGGCATATGGCATGGTCAGGGTTTGCATTTGCTGGGCACCTAGGTTGAAATACTGTGGCGTGCTCCGACAATCTCATGACACATGTCTCATTCTCCCGGATGACCAACACTGGATCCCGTACAATCCTCCATAGTTGCCTCCCATTGGCCTGTTGAACCTCATTGCTCCAAACTTGCCAACATTACTCACCTCCTCGTGGAAATCCTCCCCTTCCCCTCAGAAACCCTCTCATTTACCATTGAGTGGGAGGATACCGGTCCATCCAACCCTGTGACATACTTGCTTCAATATTTCCCTGTTGTCCCTCTGTGGATCACCGCTCCTTCTAAACTGATCTTGGACAGCTTTTTCTGAACAAGCTTTGATTCTGCCTTTTATGCCTGTTCAGTATTCTCCTTTTCCTTTTCCTGCTTTCTCTTACAAAAATTCACAATATGTGCCTGAATTTCCGGCCAACCCTCCATTCCCACCACCTTATCTAAATCATGATGAACTTCTTGGGGGATTTCATTTTTTAGCATGTGGTAGAAAATGGCAACATTTGTATCCCATGCTTCTCCAGTTTCCTGAATCAACTGTATCTGTGCGGCAGTATCGTCCTCTAACTTCATAATTTTAGCCAGAATCGAATTTATGTCTGGCGTATCAGGATACATAACTTGCAGGGCTCCCCACACCTGTGCCTTGTAATTATTAAAGAGTGAACCATCATTGGTGTTCGTATCTAACTGAACATACCCTGATGGCTTCCAAAGTTAATTTGACCGTTCCCCCATTAGAGCTGTGAATAAGCTTTTCACGTCCCATATGGCCAATATAACACCAGCTTTTTATTACTGATGGCATAGTCAGTCATGCTGCTTAAAACAGAGTACCTCATCCATGTGCTTCTGGAATGTGGCATCCCCATATTGGGCCTGTGGCATCGCCCTCTTGCCATCACATGAGTGCTGACTGTTGCTCCGATGCTTGCCTCATCCTTCCTTGACATTTACCCTCTGCCCCTCCATTTATTCTCATTGCTCTTTCTCTGATGTTTTATGTCCCTTTGTACTTCATGGTCAAACTTTCACATTGCCTTTTCACTCCCTGAGCCATCACCTCCACGGCCCCCATTTCTGTACTGCTGTGTTGCAATACCTGTGTCAAATCTAGGTGTGTTTCATCCTGCATTGCTTGTGACTGTTTAGTTTCAAATCGAATTTAGGTGCCTTTTCATCCTGCATTGCTTGTGACTGTTTAGTTTCAAATCGAATTTAGGTTGTGCTCACATCTGCTTTTCTTATGACTGCACTGACTGGTCGCTTCTTTTGCCCTCTGCTCTGTCTGTTTTCTGCTCCCTTAGCCTTTCAGTTCCCATTGTTAGTTCCCAGTCCTATTTGTATTTCCTTTGTGCGCCTCCTGCCTACTTCCCCCCACGTACCTCAGCTGCTCTACCTGGTTAAGTGTACCAGACTCTGTGCCCTTCTCTATGGCGCTCTCTATCGCTCCTATCCTCTCTAACTGCTTCTCTATCTCCTATCCTTCACCGCTCACTATGTCTGTCTGGAAGAAACTTAAAAAGGGCATACTGGGCTCCAACCCAGGCCTGCCCATCGCTGACACCTATGTTAGTGCTTCCGCCAGAGAGACTCTCACAGACATCCTCTTTGTTGTTCCTTCACCTAACCTATGGACTCTTCATATGGTTGCTCTGTTCTCTTCTTAGTCTTCCTCACATATTAATGGTGGCACCCACTAGGAGGTCCTTCTTGCCTTCTTCTCCACCTCCAGGGTCGTCATAAATGTCTATTGGAATGGTACCATCCGGGTACAAGGGCCTCAATCCAACCTCCTACTTTTTGATAGACTCCTCCTTTGCCTAATCAACTTGCCACCTTCTTCCTCACTGGCTCCTGTGTCATCTGCTCCACAGCCCCCCTGGCTCCCTTGCTTCCTCCTGACCGTATAGCCTCTCTCACCACATCTCCCTTGCTGCCTGCAACCCGCCTGACTCCTGCACTCTCCTCACTGTCATACTTGTCATCTTCTGGTCCCCTACCTCCTCCTACCTCTATCTCTCAGGCATTCCCACGGCGGGGGGGACCTCTGTTCCTTGTACTCCCCGGTAAGTCTCTCAAAGATGACAACCTGCTCCATGTTGCCATGCTTAACTCTTGTTCTGCTGTCAAGCACTACTCTGACATCTGCCACCTGCTTGAACTCCTGGATCTTGATGTTCTTGTTCTCATGGTTTAAAGACAGCTCTGTCACAAGATTTGACACACTTCTCCCTGAAGGCTACAAGATCCTCTCCAAGCCCAGGTCCAACAGGCCAGGAGGTGGAGTAGCCCTCATCTTTCTTGAGTGGATCCCTGTTTCTGTTATCCCAACTCAGGCCTACTCCTCCTTTGAATGCCTGGTCTGCAGGCTCTCTCTCTCTCCTGTCTCCTCTCTTACTCTGGACTCCCTCTATCGGCTTCCGGGTCAGTCTACCCTCTTCCTCTCGGAATGGGCGGTCCTGGCCTATGCACTCCTTCCCTCCTCTCCACAACTCCTCCTGCTGGGGGATCTTAACATATACCTTGACACTCCCGACTATTCAGTACCTTTCCACAACCTTTGTGACTCTCTTTCTCTCTCCATTCTACCTCCTGGCCCGACGCACACCGCAGGCCATACATTGGATGCTCTCATCTCCACAGACATCCCTCTCACTATCCCTCTCACTACCACACTCTCCCAGACTGATCACTCTCTTCTCTCTTCACGCTTGAAGTCTTCTTCTTTAGCACTGGCACACCCTGCATCGCTGACCGCCTTCAATGTCTTCCGACCCATGAAAAAAGTGTCAGTGGCTGCCTTTTCCTCCACCTACTCTCCTTCTTTGACTCCTGTGGCTGACTCCCACCTTGACACAGTCCTCTCTAAATTTCACCTTTCCATCTTCATCACTCTCGACATTCTTGCCCCTGTCATGAGGGTCCAACTGAAGCCTGCCAAAAAGTGCAACTTTTGGTACGACTCTGATCTGGCTTCCCTTAAATGCAAGTGCAGAGCAGCAAAACGGGAATGGGGATCCTCAGGTGCATCCTCTAACAAACTGGCCTGCTGCCTTCTTCAAAGGCAATACAGACTCCTCTTCCAGTCCAAAAAGAGTCCATCTCTAACAACACGGACAAACTTTTCAAAGTCTGGAAGGAACTGGACAACTCTACTGCAGCGTCATCCTCTACTGCACCCACCCAAGCTCTTTGCTTGACCCTGGCTGTACACTTCACTGCCAAAACACAGGACATACTGCCCTCTCTCGCCTTCGTACCCACTCTTACACCAACATCTCTTGGGCCCCCCTTGGCTGCCCCCATCCCGCCCCCTCTTCTCTCCTCCCCCTCCCCTGTCACGACTGAGGAGGTCTCTAGACAAGTCTGGTCTATGAAAGCCTCTTCCAAACAGGTGGCCCCCTGCCCTTCCAAAACCATCAAGGACAACATTGACACTCTTGCTCCAGCTTTGGTAGACCTTTGTAACCTCTTCTTCGCCACTGGTGTTTTCCCCACTTCTCTCAAGCACTCTCTTGTGCACCCTCGGCTAAAAAAAACCTTTTGCTGACCCTTCTATTTTGACAAAACTCCTGGAGAAGTTGGCTATCTCTCAGCTTACCCTCCACACTAAATCTGTTGGTTGTCCCCATAACCATCAGTCTGGCTTTAGAGCATCCAGAGGCACGGAAACTGCTCTTCTGAACACCTGTGAAAACCGGAATCGTACCAAAATGTCGCCCTCACAACTACGACGGCCGAAAATGGTGATTTCCTTTTTTTTAGACCACCCCTTACACCACATATATATGTGGGGGGGTATAGAATATAATATTAATATGGGGAGGTTGCAGGGGGTCTCCTCCCGCATATATATGTGGTGTACAGGGGTTAAAAAAAGTCTGCATTTTCGGCCTTCGCAACTGTAGGGGTCGCAATAATCACATAGATCCGTGAAGACCTGCTCTCAAATCTTGACTCTAACTCTCCCTCTTTCCTCATTCATCTTGAGCTCTCTTCTACTTTTGATACAGTAAACCACAACATCCTGATCTGCTGCTTCCGTGACACCATGGGTCACAGATCAGGTCCTGGTGTGGGTTTCCTCCTTTTTGTCTGTGGGGTAAAATATAGCCCCTGAATGCCAGAAATAAATAGGCCAGAGTGATTTGTGAGTCCCATTGAAGTCTAAAGCCAGCACAGAAATGGTGATGTCGGACATGAGGCCTATTGAACTAATCACAGGCCTAAATCTCATATGAAGGAGACATATTGTTACGCTCACCTGGCTCCCACAGGGGCGTCGGTGGGACCCGGACTACTGCGGCCTCCACCAACGTGATGCGTAGTGCAGAGATGACAGACTGGACTGGCCCTCCTAATCTCTTCTGCTTGACCCGTAGAAGGATTCTCCTGCAAGTGGAGAGAGGAATTTAGCCACCCGTGGATTCTAGTGATGGCACCTCCCTGCGTTCCCCACTAAACACCTCCGAAATCCCCTTCCAGTACTCTCACCTTATATTCTTGAAAGTTGAGCTCTCCATTCTGCGTGGATTTTAGGGGCACGTAGATACCAGTTGCTTCACTGGTTAGAAGACGTTGGGGAGTTCCGGACGAGAGTTGACTCTGAGGTTCCTGGCTAAGACCAGTAAGTATAGAGTTCATAGAGTTAAATATGTCTGATGTTCGCTCTTGTCCCATTCCTTTCTTATCTTGCAGTGGAGTTCGAGAAAAGATGGTCTCGTGGCGGTGGATGGCGTTCAGGTAAGAGTCTGTATTACCCGATGCTGTCCGGTAAATGATGCATGTATTTAACGTATTGTTTTCCCTCTGTTTTCAGATGCGGCGTTTGAAGATGTGGAGAATTAAAGAATAATGCCTCCGGTGGCAAATCAGGTAAGTCTATGGTGGTAAGAGAGATTGTATTTGTTGGCTCTTTCCGCTCACCTGGTTATTTCTTTTGTCCCCAGATGCCGGAGCCCGGCGAAGAAATGATGGAGGCAGCGCCGGATCGAAAAATGCTATGAGGACTGGTGAGTATGGCGCGGCGCTGCAGCTGGCGATGCAACGCGTGTAGAAAGAATGTCCTTTGCAGGTGCTGAGATGTGAATGTTCCGGAATCAGGTGAGAAACTGGAAATAAGTTTGTTTTCTAACCTTGCCTCTGCTTTCCTTCTTCTCTAGGAGCTCCGGATTCAGGACAGGCGTGGCAGAGGTCTGGATGCTGACTTGCAGGCAAGGTGAGCGTTATGCTGCTGGATGCAGAATAACGCAAAGCATGTGTTGCTGATCGGGTGTGGTTTAAATAGCCTCAAAAGTAGTCCCAGATAAGAAGTCCCAAGAATCACACCCGAGTAAAAAATAGTCCCTGTAGTAAAATAGTCCCTTCCAGGCTTCACGTTGGATTGGAGTCATTTGCAGCATAGTCTGCCTGAGGTAAGTAATGACTATGAGCCTGGCGCCTTAGGCGCCAGGACTGATTTCTACTATGAGCCTGGCGCCTAAGGCGCCAGGACTGAAACCCAGATACCCCCTAGCCGGGGCTGCTGAGGTTTTAATAAATGTTTAGATGCCTGCTCCCAGGGCTGATGGGCTTGGTCCAGATGCCTGGGGGTAGGCATCATGACAGCACTCCCCCCCCCCAAGGCCCCTCCTAAAGTTGTTCTTCACCTGGGCCCTTGTTTGTCTGGGAAGTTCCGATGGAATCTTTTCACCAACCGAGGTGCATGAACGTGGTCTCTGGGCTCCCATGTCCTTTCTTGTGGTCCGTAACCTTTCCAATCGATTAAATAAAAAAGTTTTGATTTAACCATCTTAGAGTCCAGGATATTTTTTACCTCGAATTCAGGTTCTCCATCTATCAGGATGGGGTCAGGTGGTTTGGTTAATCTTGTTCCAGGTTGAACTGGTTTTAGAAGTGAAACACGAAAGACAGGATGGATCCGCATATTAGAGGGTAGTTCTAATTTGACGGCCACCGGGTTGATAATGGCCTTAATGGTGTAAGGTCCCAAATATTTAGGATTAAAAGTTCGAGTTCCTTTTAGAGGTATGGGTTTCGTGGCCAGCCAAACTTGATCTCCAATTTGGTATTGGGGAGTGTCACTTCTATGTTGATCAGCATTTTTCTTGTATTTCTCTTTTGCTTGTTTCAAATGTTCAGTTGCCTCCTTAAAGGCCTGTGTAATAGTAGAGTGCAGATGGGTCACTGCCAGCAT
Source organism: Ambystoma mexicanum (assembly GCF_040938575.1). Classification (NCBI taxonomy): domain Eukaryota; kingdom Metazoa; phylum Chordata; class Amphibia; order Caudata; family Ambystomatidae; genus Ambystoma; species Ambystoma mexicanum. Next base: position 71,582,872 of record NC_090933.1, read on the forward strand.
TTCTAAGTGCTGGGGTGAATCGAGTTCTGAGGTTCGAGCATGATGTCCATACATGGTATAAAAGGAGCTTTGTCCTGTTCTTGAATGTACGGAGTTATTGTATGCGTATTCAGCAATCCATAAAATTTCCTTCCAATTGTTTTCGGTCTGGTGTAGCATGCAACGTAGGTATTGTTCAAGAGTCTGGTTGGTCCTCTCCGTTTCACCATCGGTCTGGGGATGGTGACTGGTTGATAACCTCACGTCGATTTGCGCCAATTGGCAACATTTCTTCCAAAATTGCGAAATGAATTAACTACCTCGGTCAGAGACCAGTACGGAAGGAAATCCATGTATTCGAACAATGTTTTCAAGAAATTCCTTGGCCAAAATTGAAGCGGAAGGTAATCCCTTTAAAGGAATGAAGTGGGCCATCTTGGAAAAAAGATCAACAATAACCAGAATGGTGTTAAACCCATTACACGGAGGGAGATCTGTAATAAAGTCTAAAGACAAAGTGTGCCAGGGTGCGGGTGGAATATCTAAAGGTTGTAAAAGACCGGCTGGCTTTTTCTTTTGACTTTTGTTGTGGGCGCAGATACCACAAGACAGAACAAATGATTTTACATCTTTTTGCCAGGTGGGCCACCAGAATTGTCTTTTAATTTTAGCTTTAGTCTTTGCAATACCCGGGTGTCCTTCCTTCAGATCATCATGGTAATTAGAGATGACTAGGTCTTGTAGTTCCTTGAGTGGTAGAAATAGACGCCCTTGATAATAAGGTAAGTCACTCATGACTGAATAACCATGGCCCTTTTTCACCCAATCTTGTAGGGCTGCAGAATCGAAAAGTTGTTGGATTTTTAAATGAAAATCTTCTAGAGTCTGTAGAGTTGTAAACCAAGAATTCTTTGTTCTGGAATTATAGGCACCGGTTCTGGGTTCGAATATGCTTCTCCCATCCCTATTCGGGACAAGGCATCTGCCTTACCATTCTTGCATCCTGGTCGATAAGTGATCACGAAATCGAATTCGACAAGGAATAATGCCCACCGAAGTTGACGCGATGATTGGGCCTTGGCTGTCTTTAAATACTGCAGGTTCCTGTGATCGGTGATTACAGTAATGGTGTGCCTTGCACCGAGAAGATAATGCCGCCAGGCCTTGAAGGCGGATTTGATGGCTAACAACTCTTTATCGGTAACCGCATAGTTTAACTCGGGGGCTGAAAACTTCCTGGACCAAAATGCTACTGGATGAAGTGGACCGGTTTCAGGATCATTCTGGGACAGGACAGCTCCCATGGCTAAACTGGATGCATCGGTTTCGACTACATATGGGAGCTCGGGGCGTGGATGCTTCAAGACAGGTGCCGACGTGAATTTCAATTTCAGCTCTTGGAAGGCCTTTTCAGCCTCCTCGGTCCACAAGAAGCGTGTGTTTTTTCGCAAAAGAGCTGTGATGGGGTGTACAACATGTGAGAAGTCAGGAATAAATCTGCGGTAGAAATGAGCAAATCCAAGCATGCTTTGTACCCCTTTAACTGAACTGGGTGAGGGCCATTTGAGAATTGCATCCACCTTCCGAGAGTCCATTCGGACTCCTTTTGGAGTCAGGATAAATCCAAGGAATTCAACTTCTATAGCATGAAAAACACATTTTTCCAATTTTGCATATAACTTGTGCTGATGTAGTTTCTCGAGGACTGCACAAACGTGCTTAACATGGTCTGATTCCGAGGAGGAGTATACTAGAATGTCGTCGATGTAAACGACAACACAGACGTCAATGAGTTCACGAAGGACATCGTTCACAAAATACTGGAAGGCTGCTGGTGCATTGCACAACCCCACCTGATATCGAATAATCCGTACTTGGTACGAAAGGCAGTCTTCCATTCGTCACCCTTTTTTACACGTACCAGATGATATGCCCCTCGGAGATCTAATTTAGTGTAGATGCAAGCATCCTTTACTTGGTCTAGTAATTCGGGGATCAGAGGAAATGGGTATCGGTTCTTAACCGTAATCTGATTTAATGCACGGTCGTCTATACACGTTCTGAGGTCACCTTCCTTTTTAGGTACGAAGAATAAAGCTGAGGATGCAGGGGACTTGGATGGACGAATAAAGCCGTTAGCGAGATATTGATCCAAGTATTGTCGTAGGTGTAGGTTTTCGGGTTCCGTAAGGGCGTAGATCCTACTGCATGGGGGTTGCGCACCGGGTATGAGGTCGATTTGACAATCGTATGATCTGTGAAGCGGTAAGGTGTTTGCCTGTTCTTTTTGGAAAATGTCCTGGAATTCTAGGTATTCCTGAGGTAACTGTACAACTGGATTAGTGACTGTGGCTAGGCCTTTGTTCAATGCTTTTTCCGGGTAACAGGCGTGGGCACAATCCGGGAAGGTTATTCTCTTCTCTCGCCAATCAATACAAGGATTATGTGTTTCCAACCAAAGTATCCCCCATATTATTTGGAACTGCGGGGCTTTGATTAAATCAAACACAATAGTCTCTCGATGCCCATTTTAACCCAGCAATGTCATCTCTGTAGTGGAATGAGTTACAGGCCCAGAAGAAATTTCAGTTCCGTCGACTGTGGTGATGACATCCAAAGTGGTCTTTTTGCAGAGAGGTAGATTCATCCTCGAAGCCAATTTGTGGTCCACATAGTTTCCTACGGCCCCGCTATCGATGTATGCCCTTACTGTGTGTATACGTGATAGCTGCCTTGGATCAATAAGGACCATTGGTATGATTAGGTGCGAGGTCTGTGTGTCCTTCTTCAAGCTCAGCAAGCGGACCTCTAAGCTTGTTGTGCGTGGTTGTTTCCCGAGTCAGGCTCTGTTTGATTTTTAACAGCAACTCCAGCTACTTTCTTGGAGGGTTTTATAGGGCAATCCCGTAGAAAATGTCCTGAGGCCCCACAGTACAGACACAATTGCATCTGCCGTCTCCTTTCTCTTTCCTTTTGAGTTAGAGGTCCCTTATCCCCCCCCCGATCTGCATAGGTTCTGACGCATCTGTTCCTTTGAGGTTAACATTAGGTTTAACCAATACCCGATTCTCAAACTTAGCTCGATCAGCATTTCTATTCTGAAGTCGGTGGTCTAACTGGACCACTAAGTCTATGTATTCTGCGCAATCCTGAGGGGGGTTCACAACTTGGGCCAAAACATCTTTGAGTTCACCCCGAAGTCCATGATGAAATAATGTGACTCGTTTTTCTTCTGGCCACCCGGTTTCCACCACTAACCTATTGAAGGTTGCGATATAGGTTAGCAGATCTTGATCACCTTGTCGTAGGGATAAAAGTTCATTATCCAGGGCCTGTCCTTGTGAATGTCTGGTGAATAGTTTTTCCATGCTCAATTGAAAACCCTGAAAATCCCGAAGAAGAGGGTCATCCTGGTTGACTAGTGGAATTGACCAATCCGCTGCACTACCACTAAGGTATGATAATACAAAGGCTACTTTAGCTTGATCGTTTGGGAAGGCTCCAGGTCTGCATAAAAAGTGCAAGCAGCATTGGTTCATAAACACAGCGAACCTTTTCGGGTCCCCAGCAAAACGTTCGGGTGGAGCTAAAGGAATGCTCCCTGGTAGAACCACTTGCACAGGATTGCTCGATGAAACAGGAGTTGGATTCCCCCCAAGTCCAGGTAGCGGTGTTTGCCCAGCTTGGTTTTGTAGCAGTTGTCTAGCAAGATCATCAGTGCGCTCCTTTGACATGATCAGTTCCCTCCTGAGGGCATTAGTTTCTTGGCGCGCAGAGTTCATTTCAGCCCTAAATTCCCCTAACAATTGGGCTAGTTGGTCGGGTTCTGAGGTTTCCATGGCACCCGGGTGGGTGTTTGTAGATAGGCTTTGCGTTCTATTACGCTCACCTGGCTCCCACAGGGGCGTCGGTGGGACCCGGACTGCTGCGGCCTCCACCAATGTGATGCGTAGTGCAGAGATGACAGACTGGACTGGCCCTCCTAATCTCGTCTGCTTGACCCATAGAAGGATTCTCCTTCAAGTGGAGAGAGGAATTTAGCCACCCATGGATTCTAGTGATGGCACCTCCCTGCGTTCCCCACTAAACACCTCCGAAGTCCCCTTCCAGTACTCTCACCTTATATTCTTGAAAGATGAGCTCTCCATCCTGCGTGGATTGCAGGGGCGCGTAGATACCAGTTGCTTCACTGGTTAGAAGATTTTGGGGAGTTCCGGACGAGAGTTGACTCTGAGGTTCCTGGCTAAGACCAGTAAGTATAAAGTTCATAGAGTTCAATATGTCCGATGTTCACTCTTGTCCCATTCCTTTCTTATCTTGCAGTGGAGTTCGAGAAAAGATGGTCTCGTGGCAGTGCATGGCATTCAGGTAAGAGTCTGTATTACCCGATGCTGTCCGGTAAATGATGCATGTATTTAACGTATTGTTTTCTCTCCGTTTTCAGATGCGGCGTTTGAAGATGTGGAGAGTTAAAGAATAATGCCTCCGGTGGTAAATCAGGTAAGTCTATGGTGGTAAGAGAGATTGTATTTGTTGGCTCTTTCGGCTCACCTGGTTATTTCTTTTGTCCCCAGATGCCAGAGCCCGGCGAAGAAATGATGGAGGCAGCGCCAGATCGAAAAGTGCTATGAGGACTGGTGAGTATGGCGCGGCACTGCAGCTGGCGATGCGACGCGTGTAGAAAGAATGTCCTTTCCAGGTGCTGAGACGTGATGGTTCCGGAATCAGGTGAGAAACTGGAAATAAGTTTGTTTTCTAACCTTGCCTCTGTTTTCCTTCTTCTCTAGGAGCTCTGGATTCAGGACAGGCATGGCAGAGGTCTGGATGCTGACTTGCAGGCACGGTGAGCGTTACGCTGCTGGATGCAGAATAACGCGAAGCGTGTGTTGCTGATCGGGCGTGGTTTAAATAGCCTCAAAAGTAGTCTGAGGTAAGAAGTCCCAAGAACCACACCCGAGTAAAAAATAGTCCCTGTAGTAAAATAGTCCCTTCGAGGCTTCACGTTGGATTGGAGTCATTTGCAGAATGGTCTGCCTGAGGTAAGTAAGGCACCAGGACTGATTTCTACTATGAGCCTGGCGTCTAAGGCGCATGGACTGAACCCAGATAGCCCCTAGGGCTGCTGAGGTTTTAATAAATGTTTAGATGCCTGCTCCCGGGGCTGATGGGCTTGGTCCAGATGCCTGGGGGTAGGCATCATGGCACACATGCTGGGAAGTTCAAAAGTGCAAAGATATGCGCATTGCATTTTAGCAAGGAAAGGGAAACACGTGGCTGAAAATGTTGTTTTAATAAATCCATGGAGAGCTGCACTTTTTACTTAAAGAGACAGATAGCAGCGTGCATATTATCTTCAATGTAATACTAGATTGTGATCCAGAAATTTCAAGTAAAACCAAGCTTATTGGAATTATCAGAAGTAAAATAATTTCCCTTTTCCTCATCCAAATGACAGCATGCAAAGAGAAGTGCCCACTTGGTTTCAAGGTGAACATGGTGTTCTCATATGACGTCCCTTTGTATGGACAATCCAGACGTGATACTCATGTCTTTTGCAACTGTGAGATTAAAGAAATACATTACCCATGGCTATAAGGCCCAGATGCCTTATAAAACGCTTCATGTAAAATGTATTAAAATGTATTGAGTGTGAGTTTAAAAGCCATTTCTTGTAAAATTGTACACGCAGCTGGGCATTTCTACTGAAATGACATTTTAACCTCAAAGACCTTTCCTCTGCTTGTCCCGGAGAGGGAGGTCTGGTTTTCAACCATCAATCAGGTCCATTGCTTAAAAATACAAAGAAATACACTGCTTCTGATGGAAACCACAGTGGAAATAGATAAAGCCCTGCCTGTTTTTCAGCAGAAGTGACCTTGAGGTCACAACTCCCATAAAATGTGCATTAAAGCTGTAGCCGGGACCATTGAGAGACCAAGAAGGATAGGCTAAGATAAACACGAGCTAGAATCTGGCTGGTCACATGTTTAAGGATAAATGAAACTTTAGAGGGACAAAGGTGGGGGCTAGAGTTAGCGTGGCTTGTGAGGCTGAGGTTTGATTAATAGAACAATATATTGTATTGCATAAAAAGTGTATGTGCCACAATGCTCATTCCAGGCTTTTATTAAAGATGGCAGTAACCCCCTTTCAACCCTGTCATATTATATTTGTGTGATAAACACTACAGAAGTTATTAGGGAAAATTTGAATTGGGCCTTCCCATGATTCCGAGAGATTTGAAATTTGGTGTGAGGGTGAAGGTCAAAATTAACATGGGATCTATGAAGTGTCATATTTTTCACTGATACGGCTCCTGAGTAAATGAAGAAAAATATATCTCTGCACAGGAAGGGCATGCTGACTTCAGATTAGCATCATCTGATTTGCCTTAACATGTAGTTAATCCATACATGTAAAGATTTGAAAAATAAGGGTACTTGCCATGTTGATAGATTTTCAGAGTTTAAACATGCCAAACCCACACGTCAGTTTGGGGTGACAAAGCTTTACCCTCCCACAGCTTTCTGAACTCCTTGCCCTATTAGCACGCAGGTGGGAGGTGGGTGGAGAAAACCAACCAATCCTTCTGCAGGAATCATGACAAGTTTGTGATGTCATTTGCCCTATAAGTAAACCAGTTTGCATCAGAACTGGGCTTTTTCACTTATTCCAGGAGGTAACCTTATGCTGGACTCTTGCACGAAACACCCAAGCAGAGGGGCCCCACATTTTGCATTGGAGACAGGGACCAGGAGACATACAAGCTGACTGGGATCCCTTGGAGGAGCTAGAGGGGACTATCCTTGACTGACACCCTTGGTGTCCCAGTGGTATCCTGCTGTTCCCTGGTGCCCACTACAAGGCCTCTCCTGTAAGTTAAACTATCCCAAAGCCATAGATTGTGTAGGCCCTGCATTTCTCAAGTATTGTTCTAGTTATTTCCCCATAGCAAAATACCCTGTTTGTCTGTGTCGATCCTTAGCATATTTAATTAAAGTAAATCAATTAATTCCACTATAGAAATCACGTGATGTGTTTTATTAGCAATCAAAACTAACAAGCTCCTCCCAGTGTGTTTTGAGCCAGTATAAACAGATTTGATTGACTATTTGGAAGAAAACTGTAATAACGTGGGTCGCAGGAGAAGCAGGTAAGTTCAACAAGGTTTATTGTCCAAGCCAGTGTTATCTTCCGTAGCACAAACACAGGATGGCAGGGTCCACAGGACAGGTCACACGGGAGGAACACCGGGATTGCCCCACACCCAAACAGCCACTCTCACTCTCTGCTCTGCCAACCGTCCCTCTTAGAACACTCAGCATGCCACATTCCACATAGGCTAACATCACAGCCCTAGTTACATCACAGCCTACCAGCTAGATTACTACACTTCTCCCTCCCTAGAAAAACCACAAAAGAAGAAGAACATCACCACATACCAAGAGAACACCACTGTAAACCACAATCTAAGGGAAGACACTACACAGCGAAAGTAGATGGATAGCTGACCAGCACTAACCCACACTTCCCTGAAGATGAAATACTACAAGCACCTAACTTTTAATACACAGCGGCCGTCCATGATCAGAAGCTCAGCACCCAGACACATAAGGTACCATTACAGGCCAACCGGACCCATACAATATTGCCAAACCAGGTCACCCAAAAACAAAATGCCCCAACTTGAGCAATCACAGGCTAAAACCATCTCGGCAGAACCCTCAAGGACTAAAAATAACAAGCAGCACTTCCACCAGTTCCGAGCTGCCCCTCGGAACAATAAGCCTGCCACGCCTATAACTACCCTATGTCCGGAGACAAAACCTAATTACTAACAGAACTGACCAACATCGCACTAACTCCTTATGCTCTGGGCTGCCACCCAGAACCTCAGCATTGCCACCGCTGAGCACTACCCCGCTCTATCAAGAGCAACAACAAATGCCCAACACCTGCCGAGAAACCCTTAATTTGATAAAACAAAAACACAATGACACCACTCTACCCTATACCACATGACAATAGTCAACATTACTTCCAAAACCTCACCTAATATTAGCAAATTGCACCCCACATGCAGTCAACTACAGCTATCATCAGACAGGTATAGATCTAATTCAACCATCAACTACACCTATCATCAGACAGGTATTGATCTAACTCAACACAGTGGTAATACCATTCCCTAACCACTATGAACCATAAACGGACGTTCAACTCCAACAAGGAGCTCCCCAAACTCCTGCACCCAATTGTGTATAACTTGGTATATGCACACTCAGGAGAAACCAACTTCACAAACACGGTGAAACATAATAACCAGCCCTTGATTTAAACAACGCCAATCAAGTGCAACCACATTAATGTTCAAATCAACAACTAGAACAAGCCCTTGCACTAAAATCGCACAAAACAGAACCAGTGCACTAGTTACTACAGACCCACCCGGCATCTGTACTAGCAACCACATACAAACCACACAGCTGCGCTAGATACCACAGACCCACCCAGCATCTGTAATAGCACAACATGCCAACTGCACGACTACCCTAGTTATTACAGACCCACCCGGCATCTGTACTAGCACAACACATCCTGCTCCAAAACTGCCAACCACATTGCTTAGTCACTACAATACTCACAAAGCATTGGGTCAACAGAACAGACTCCACCATGCCGACAGTTGTCTGACAACGCACAACGCCTAAGAATTACACCATCCAAGACACCAACTGAACTGATATACACAGACCCATCAGGCATCTGCATGCATTCATACACCTTACTCCCCACAGAAACCAATACTTCTTAAGGTGAACACCACGAACACCCGTGCCCACACCGGCCTGTTACGTCAAGGCCAGGTAACAGAGGTAAAGGAAATACGCACTATTCACTCTCCACACGCACCATATCCACAGCACATGGTAGAATAGTTTCACCCACGAAAACGCTCGGTATCACTCAGCGTTCACATTAGTGATGTGTGGTGAAAAAGTCAATGTCCACAAATGCAGAAAAACATCTCCATAAGAAATAAGCTTCTCATGTGGTGTTGGTCCACCAACACCTTTATACATGTCCACCTCTCCCACATGTCAGAGAAAGGAGAAAAAAATACAGTTATCATGTACCCAGGACGCCTACACCCAAAAAGCCACAACGTAACACAAGACAGGAAAGACAATGGCCTTTAACAAAATAAACCCACACTAATCCAGGGAACCAAACGGACCTAGACCCCTAACAACAGGCCACAACATTAACACAACAAAAGAAAACAGGCCCAAGACAACTCACCTAATGAATAGAGTCTCTACCCTGAGTTTCGTCCTGCTGGCTCACACAAACTTCCCAGAGCATCATCCGGAAACGCACACACTTCTGCTCCATCCGACTTCAAAAACATCTCCTGACTTCCCGCTATATGTGAAACATACTCTGGAAGTCTTTTGCACAACACTTCCTCTTGAAGGTGTTGTACAGTAACATCATGTCCCATCCCGGAACCTCGGATGGAACCCCAGTCGCTTTTCACTCCTAACGACCTTCCGCCGGACTTCACGTAATGACTTGCCATGCTCCACGTGACTTCCACACTGGCGTGGGCTGGGCATCTCCTGCAGGCACACCAACGACCGCTCACGTGACCTGGCACAGTTGCACTGCTCCGCACCAACGTCATTACATTGCTGGGAGAAGCGGTCCCTGTCAGATCTTGCTGATACCCAGCACCAGCACCTGCAGCCCCACGGGCAACAGCCCCACGTGTCCTCTGCGTGGAAGGCACCGGATGGGTCTTGGGCACCCATGTTTGCCAGCGTCTTATGCTCAGACCAGTTGGATGGTGCGTCTGGTGCGTCTCCCCAGGTCCTGCACACCGCTGTTTTTGCTTGCAATCACCCGCTTGGTACTCTGCCTCCATTTTTGGGCACTCAACATGCGCCAAGTCCATGAAAGACTTCCGAAAAAACAGCCTCTGGCCCACCAGCGACGGCCACACTCCTCACCCTCAAGTCGGAGAGCTCACTTGTTCTAGACACCATCACCCGCTGGTGCCCTGACATGTGGCCGCTTGGGTAATGTTCACCATCCGGACCCGGACCACAACGCAGAAATGACTCATCTATCATCCTATGGGGCCGCAGTCACTGCGCTTTGCCAACGGGAACACGGCGCCAGCCACCAATAGGAACGGGCTGCCAAAGTCACTACAACAGACAATTACAGCAACGCCTGGACATCAGATGAAACTTGGCAAACCAGCATAAATAGCGTCCTACGCACTTGAACTCCTCAGGCCTCCCTCGCAGCCATGACGGGCTGCAACCGAGAAACTCCTGGGTGTGGGGCAGGTTGGCGGGGGTGGTGTCCTCAGCTTACTGCACCCCTGCCCCCAGCAGCACCAGATGACATCAGTGAGACCACCTACCATCCCATCCTCGTCGCCAGTGTAATAACGTGGGTCGCAGGAGAAGCAGGTAAGTTCAACAAGTTTTATTGTCCAAGCCAGTGTTATCTTCCGAAGTACAAAAACAGGGCTGGTAGGGTCCACAAGACAGGTCACACGGGAGGAACACCGGGATTGCCGCACACCCAGACAGCCACTCTCACTCTCTGCTCTGCCAACCGTCCCTCTTAGAACACTCAGCACGCCACATTCCACATAGGCTAACATCACAGCCCTAGTTACATCATAGCCTACCAGCTAGATCACTACAAAAACCCCTGACTTCGGTACAGAAAGGGGGTGCTGAATCCAAAAGAATGAATCCCCAAAACCCTGATTCTAAGTGAGTGTGCAGGGTGCAAACGAAATTCCCATTGATCCCCTTAATTTTAAATCATAAGTGTGAAGCCTTGTATTTCCTTAGCATGTGTGATGGTAAAAACGAAATTTCCCCTTTGTTCCCATTGTGCTCTGACCCAAACCACAAATCCTAGCCTGTTCTTTTTTGGTGTGGCAAAACACATTTTCCCATTGTTTTTCTTTCCCTCATATTGCATATTTGGTAATAAGTGAAACACGATTTTTCCCCTTGAATCCCTTTTCCAAAGAGTGCATTTTTATCAGAATCCAAAACGATTTTCCCATTGTGTTCCCACTCCCTGCCACTGGTCTTAAATTCAGAGGGGTCAAGTCTAATTGATGTTTGGAGGGTTTGGAGATTGGGTGCGAGACGGGTTGGAGGCCTTACCAAACTGAACTTTAACAAAATAATAGTACTTTGTTGGGTGCCACCTTGATTGGGGGGAAAGGAACTCTCCGAGTTGAGTGTGCCCGCGTAATAAACCGCAACATCTCTCCTTACCACGTGGACCTTGGGTCTTTTCTCTCTGCTATGACTCTCTCCACTTGTGGTGCCCCCAGGGATCAACCTATCCCCTGGTTCTTCAATGTCTACACAGCCCCTCTGGCCCACAGGATCTCTGCCTTCACCTCCAACTTTCAGTGTTAGGATGACACACAGCTCTCTTTTAGGCTACGCTCTGCCTCCTCCTTGCTCATTCCTGACTGTCTGTCCGAAATTCAGTCTTGATGTGCTGCAAACAATCTCTGCCTCAATGCCAGCAAGACAGAGATTGTCCTCATTGGGACCACTGCTCCTGCTTTCCCACTTTCACTCTGGCCGGCCTCCCTTGGCACTGTGCCCTCACCCGCTGGTGAGGCCAAAAATCTAGGGGTCATCTTTGACTCCACTCTCGCCTTCTCCACTCACATCTCGGACATGTCTAAAAAGTCCCACTACCAGCTGCACCCCCCTCAGAGGTATTCTCCCTTTTCTCACTTTCCCCCAGAGGTTTATCGTCTCTAGAGCCCTGGTTCTCCCTAAACTGGACTACTGCAACAGTCTCTTTCTTAATCTTCCTACTTCTACTCTCCGACCTCTACAACTCATCCAGAACAGAACCGCAAGATTTATCCATGGCCTCAAGCACAGGGAATGCATCTCTCTGGTGCCGACATCCCTCCACTGGCTCCCTGCGGATGCAAGGATCAAGTTCAAGACCCTCTGCATAGGCCACAAGGCTTTCTGGGGCCGGTGCCCACACTATCTACAACTCTCTCTCCCTAAATACTCTCCTTCTAGAGCCCCCCGCTCGTCCTCTTACAACTCTCTGTGGGTGAGATGTTTTTCCAAACAGAGATTTGGGGGTAGATCTTTATCCTCTGCAGGTGCTTCCCTCTGGAACAACCTCCCTGCCCCTCTCCATCTTGAGCCTGATCTCCTGAAGTTCCGGAAACTCCTCAAGACCTTCCTAGTCTCTTCCTCTTTCTCTCTCCCTTTCCCGTGCTAACCTCCTCTCTATTCTCACATTCATCCCTCCTCCTTCTCTTCCCTAACTTCGTTGTGTTTTGCTGACTGGTCACCAGGTGCATGTCCAGAGCCACACAGGCCTCAGGCTACCCTGCCAGTCCTCACACTTGCCCCCAGGCCACTGCACTCTGCTCACCACTACTGAACGTCTGGTATTCATTCACTGAGAAGGGTAAGCTCTCTGCACTTAAGCCAGGGCCCTGCTGGACTGGGCACACTTGTTCCCTTCACCCTCCCTTTCACTTCCTGACTGTGTACTTACATCATCTAGAATGCTCTAGGCTTAGTTCGCCAGGCCTAGTACAGTAGTTTTTTTGTTTATGTATGTTCTTCTCGTTCTCCTCCTCCCCTTATCACCTCACTCTTTGTCATGCCCTTGCACTATCTGAAGCGTTGTTGTCTTACTACGGTAGTTTAAGGATTATGTGTTCTTCCCCTCCTTTCTCGCATTCCTTCTTGTTATGCACTTGCATTAGGCCTAGTCTGCTAGTAATTTTTTGCTAGATCCTTTGGAAATTGCAAGGCCTAAGAATGACTGTGTAGTCCCTTGTTCCCTTCCCGTATTGAAGCGCTTTGAAGCACTTCACTTGTGTATGAGCGCTTTACAAATTAACAATTACAATTACAATCCTTTACTTGCCTGTTCCCTTCTCGATCTTCATTATTCTCTTCCTCCACTAGTCTCAATGCTTCTTCCAAATTCCTCTGTGCTTGATTTTCCACTGCCATTTGCAAAAACGAATCCTCTTTTTCCCTATCACCATCTTGATTTACCCACCACAGTGCACTCACGTAACCTGTTCTCTGAAGCAGTGCTCCTTTAATTCCCCTTGGACCGCAGTACCACGCTTTAGGGAGCAGACAGCCCTTTAACCAATATGGCACCTGTAGACCTCTCCTCTTAACGTGCACAAAAATACTGGTCCCTGCAGAGAAGCACTGCAGCCGATTTGTGAGGACAGGAAACTCCCAGCATCTCGTAAAGCCTGGAGATCATGTCGGGGGTCACCAAATGTGGGTGTGACCTCTGATCTCCTTATTTTAAATAGTCTCACCTCTCAAGAAGTGAGTGCCCTTTTGTCAGTAGAACAAGATTATTGTATACAAACGGTTGGGACGGAGGGGCTAGACGACTCTTTAGAGACCGAACTAACCAGATTCTCTCCAAACCACACAAAGGTTACACATTATATACATTATCGCAACATTTAACACATTCCGTTACAAAGTCATCCCCCACACATAATTGGTTAACCCTATACAAGGAAGTCTAATCCGCCTGAGTTTCCAACCTCTCATTGGATACATTCACTTAACCACCATCCTCTTTCGACATACATTTGCAGTAGCTCATATTTACAGCACACCCCTTTTCGGGATCTTTCCATAGTCTGTCGTGACATCATCATATAGTTACATATTTGCATACAACAATCTAATTTATTGCATGTTCCATCTGGTCAGGGACCTCTAACCCCAGTAGTTATGCACATGGCTTTTACAAGGACACCTACACAATATGAGGAAAGAGAGAAACAATTAATTTCCCTTTGAATCAACAATAAGCATTTTATCCACCCAGACTTACTGGCGATCCTGGTATCTCTCATTTCACGCTAGTCTATAACGACTACCATTGAAACACGTATGGCCTCTGGCCACATACTGGCCATTTCCCTGAGAATGTGATTAAACCATTTGCCAACTCTGCCCTTAAGCACCCCTTGTACCGGGTTTATTATTGGCTCCAAATCGACCCTACCAGGTGGCAGGACTTCCCTGGTCACTGAATAATAGACTCTCATGTTCTCAGGAAGATTACATCTCCAATCCAAAATAGTACTAAGTCAGAAACCCATGCCTGGCTGCAACTGACCATTTGATGCTATCGCAGCTGCCCGAATATAGTTGGCTGCCTTCTCCCATCCTTCAACCTCGATCAACCAGTTTCCCAGGTTTCGCCACCCCAGGTTTCTGCATCCTACTCAAACCCCAACTATGTGAACCCGCGGTATACAACCTCCCCATGTATTTGTGTATTCACCATGTACCCCTTGTTCCCCAACTGTCCCAAATACATTTCCCTGGAAAACCCCATGTATATATGTCTTTGTATGTATGTTAAAACTACTACACCCCTTCATAGTGGCTTCCCCATCCGTGAATCTCTTTTCTCGCATGCGCATATGAAGCTCCTTGCTTCCCATCTTTAGGCACTATATCGCATGCCACACAGCTACATTGTATTCGTACCGAATCTGCAGACTTGTCATTATGTTGCTACGTGTGTAAATATATAAAATGTATCACTTTTACACAAAATAACACTAATAGTAACACTCATCCCATTCTTATTAACTACACTGGATACATACTAAATCGTAACATCGTGCTAACATTGCGTCTATCCCAGTCACCAATATGGCGCGCGCAACGCAAACCCTTCTTTCTCATTGAAACCATTAACGACCACCCCAACACACTTTCTCCACGTCCTCCTACTATCTCCATTCTCACTCAATCCCACTTTCTCTCTAATACCCCCTATATTTCTGCCTCTCTTTCCTCCCCTCTCTTTCTCTCTTTCTTTCTCACTCGCTTTCACCCCTTCTAAGCACACTACATTGAACTGGTACAATAATCTCTCACAACCAATACCTCACCTGCACTCTACATCAACTGCAACAACAATTCTTCAGGCCTCTACTCTGGTCTACTGGTCTGCCTCCACATCTCCTGACATTACCACTAAAAACCGCACTCTAGCTCTCATTCACTCTCCTTTTATACTGTTATGTTTCTGGTTTTGTCACCTGTGATGAATCCTGTGATGTCGCCCCTTCTCCCTGAGGGTGAGACGCTTTCCATGAGGCCACGGAAGTGAGGTTGCTACCCCGATAGTCCCCCTGGGATTGCTACTCACTGGGGGGATCTCATGGGGAGGGATTCTCCCTCTGGGATACAGGGACGTCACAGTATTATCAACCCTCACCCGCTTTTCTCACCCCGCCCTCCTTACTGTTAGCATGGATTTCTAAACTCTGGCCTGGTGAACCGATGTTTAGGAGGCCATCCTTGTTAGATGAACAGAGAAACACTTCTGGGAAGATAGCCAGACCAAGTCATAGTAGCTTGGAGAGCAATCAAGGCTAATTCTCAGAAGGGGTGAGAGTGATCAGGCGTCTCCAATGAGCACACACATTGAAACAACAAGAATAACAATTAGACAGTAGAATTCAAAATACATTATTTATTATAGGCCCAATAACACTACCAATGGATCATGAAATGCAATAGTAAAACATCACAGAAGCACCACACTATGGGCCTCATTACAACTCAGGCGTTAAGGGTTAACGCCGTTGTTAACCCTTAACGCCTGATCCCGATTTTAACGGCTGCTTTTAGCAGCCGTTAAAATCCATGGCGCTAAACCGCCTTGGTGCTAATTACGCCACCGTAATTTACGGTGGCGTAATTAGCGCCTTCCCCACTCCCATTATGCCCTATGGGGCAAAGATGGGAATGGGGAAGGGTAAAATGGGGAATGGGGATTTACCGCCCCACTCACCTTGGAATGGGGCGGTAAAGTTGGCGTACTTACCGCCTGGGTCGTAATGACCCCCTATGTAATATATATACAGTCACTGGAGTAAGTTTGTAACTCCACTAATACCTGTAAAGGAAAAGGGTGAACAGCCTTTATACCACAGGCAACCTTCAAAGAGAGCAACCCTAACTTTATAAGTCCAGCCCTAAAATGAATGGAGCCTTGTGCTCACTGTTGGATGTGGTGTTAAAGCGCTTGGTTGTGCGTAAAGGTCACAAAGTACTAGTTAGGATGCAGAAAAAAGTTAGGGGAAGAATTGTAAAGGGGTGAAACAGGTTCCAAAATTAGGAGAGGATGTGCAACAGCAAACAAAGCTGTTCCTGACTTTCAGAGGGCTTTAGGAAGCAAATACAACCAAAGCCAAAAGGAAGAGCAAAATAGCCTTCCATGCGTAAATGCGTTTGGTTGAACAAAGGGCCAACAGTATGTGACTTCACTACTCACCGTCCCATTAGCTCGGTTTTGGTCCAGGCTTGGCAGGTCTGGAGGTGGTTGTCGAGGTTCGATATCCTCCCATCGTTTCGCTTCTAAGATGCACAGGTACTGCAGGTGCCGAGGCAGGTCCGGTATGGGACATGAGCTGCTACTCTCGATTTGGTTGAAGAATGCAGAAAGCATGGATGCAGCAGGCCTCAGGGAACTGGAACGAATGCGGGAAAACCGCTTTTAGTGACTGGCACTGTCGCACAGTGACGCAGGGGCACCCGACTATTGCAGTATGACACACCCTCCTATCCTATCTTGGGTCCCAAAGGTGCTGGGACAGCAGCATTCTGTAGAAAGGTGCTTTGCTTTGCAGGATAAACTGGGATCCCCAAAAGTCTTGGGTCGAAACTCGAAACGGTGATGCTCCTGCAAGGTACATAAGGTTTCAGCTGGTCATTCCACTGGATGACACAGAAACACTTCCAGGAAGGCTTAATTGCAGGGTTATCATGAGGCGTCAAGAGTGATTAGTCCCACCACTCCAAACGTTTGTAGCACCTTAGCAGGTCTTCTGAGATTAAGTGTAAAGCAGCGCTCGACCGGGACAACAATGGGTTTCGGGTGCCAGCCCTCTGCAGTGTGTCTCAGGATCGTCCTTTGTTCTGCTCGGCTCTTCAGGATACTTGGTTCCTTCTACAGGCTTGTTCAAATCTGTTGCTGATCTGCTGGAATGTACACAGGACCACTCTTCATATCCAAAGTTAGGCGAGTGCTTGCACCTGGCCCACCAATGAGAAGATCTGCCCCATGCATGCACACCAGCAGCGGTCCAATCAGGAACCACTGGAGTCCTCATTCTCTCATGCACACCAGACACCTTGGCGCCCTGACAGTCCCAGCCACCTTTCTGGATGCCTACACATTATCTGCAGGGACCGGCAAAATAAAAAGCTTTTGCAGGCAACTGCATGCCCAAATAAGGAAGTCCCGCGCCTGGAAAGGCAGGGGGAAAGTCAGAGGACAAAATGGCCAAAGGGAAAGACAAAAGATCTTGTGGCATGGCCATCTTGGACTCCCACCAGCCATGGCCTTGGGTCAAACACGATAAACGTGGTATGGCAAGATAGAAAATTACACAAACATAAGAAAAGGCTACTGCTGCCACCAGTCTTACCTAAGGCGCATTGTACAACCACCAACAATTCCTTAGAGACTGTCTAGGGCTGAAAAACAAAATGGCCCCATTGCTCAATATTGTAAGTTACTTTATGCAATCATAAAATGTTACCAACAAGTGGCAATAAAGTCATTAGACTAAGAAAAACAAAGTTTCTCACTGCCGACAGCCTGAAGGATGTGTAAGTTCCCCCATAACAATGAGCTAAAGCCCAGTGGAGTGCAGCTGAGGGCTGTGATCCACTGTAAAAAGTC
This sequence comes from Ambystoma mexicanum, assembly GCF_040938575.1. NCBI lineage: Eukaryota > Metazoa > Chordata > Amphibia > Caudata > Ambystomatidae > Ambystoma > Ambystoma mexicanum. The sequence continues at coordinate 71,600,641 of NC_090933.1, forward strand.
AGGCCAGGATGCTGAAACAAATGCAAAATGTTTGGGAGTCCATAGACTATGGAGGAAAAGTTGCTTCAAAAGAAATCTTTTCGAACACACCTCCCTCTTACCCCATAGTTTCTCCCATGTACTTAAGCCACACCAATAGTACAAGTAGTACTGAGACGAGGAAAAATAGGGTTGAATCCACTGAACTGTCCCCTCGAGAGACTAGGATGAGGAAGAGGCAAGGAGCTATGAGCAACCGCTCTGAGAACTGGTTTGAACATTCTAGTCATCAGACCCCAAGAAATGTAAAAATGGAAGGACTAAAAGGAGGCACAGTCCCTCGTTAGAGGCACCGTGGGCAAGGTCCCGGCACTGTAGATGGCGAGGCCTGGAAAGAAGTTGCCTAGAGGGACGCGGACGATGGTGACCCGACGCCACTACCATCTCTGCCGAGGACCGGCAGACCGAGACAAGGAGTAGAAGTAAGTCCATGCACAAGAAAATGCTGTGTGAGGCCGTTGAGCAGAGACGAGTAGCTCGGCTCCGAGGAAGTGCGGCGGTGCCACTGGAGGCAGTGCGAACATAAAAGGAGGTGAAGAAAAACCGCTGGAAAACTCAGAGTAGCCAGAAACCGATGTCTTGGAGCAGGAGCCCGACAACACAGTACAGGGGCTGCCTGAGACAATGAAGCGGTCTGGGGCCCAAGCACAAGAAACCATATTCTATCTTTGCAAGACTCTATACCCTATGATCTCCCCCCACATATTGCTGCACCTTTCACTTTTAAGGAGGTAAGAGAAACAGAAATGGTGGCCATTCTGGCAAGTCTCAAGCCTACTACATGCAAGGGAGATATCTGCCGAGCAGTAATGGTTAAAGCATGTGCAGCTCAGTTACTGCCTATAATAACCAAGTTTGTCAACTGCTCTTTTCAAGAAGACAATGTACCGAGGTCTATTAAACATGCATGGATCTCCCCCTTTCTGAAGAAGTCATCCCTTGACCCAGCTCTGCCGGAGAACTATCGCCCCATTACAAACATCCCCTTTCTACTCAAAAATCTGGATAGGGTGGTATATATTCAGATTCAGGGCTTTCTGTAAACGCACAATCTTCTTGGTCATAAACAGTCAGGTTTCTGTAAATCACATGGCACTGAGTCCACCCTATTGGATCTTAAATCTAACATCTTGCAGCACTTTGAGGAAGGCAGTACAGGTATGCTCATGCTACTAGATTTGTCATCTGTTTTTGATGTAGTAGACCATGACATACTGATTTAGAGAGCCTGTGACACCGTGTTTTCCCCCCTAATGCAGCTAAATGGGTCAAATCATTCCTCTCGGGTCGTATGGCCAAAGCTTTCTTTAACAAGGCCATGGGCGAGAGTTATTTGCTGACATGCGGGGTGCCACAGGGGCCGTGCATCTCCCCCACTTTGTTTAACATCTTTACCACTCCCCTCTTTAACATGCTGGATAGAGAGGTCACCCTGTATGCCAACTATGCTGACGATACTCCGTGTCTGATCTGACTTACTGGGGACTACACCAAAGATACCAGCTCTGTTAACCATGTGTTTGGTCTCATCAAATCCTGGATGAAGGATAATGGGTTAGCGTTAAACGCCAAGAAGACTGATCTGATGATTGCTGGCACTGCTGGCCAGACAAGGAAACTTGGGGATTAATATCAAGCCTTTGACATCGCAGGTTGCGAAATTAAGACAGTCAATAAAGTGAAGACCCTGGGGGTGGTATTGGATCAGGAGCTTTCCATGAAAGCGCATATCAGTGGCCTGATATCCAGTACAGGCTACTACCTGAAATGGTTGGCCCAGATTAGGCCTTTCCATAGCCGATCCAACTGTGCTGCTATTGCAAGAGCATTCACTGGGGCCTGAATTGACTACTGCTTCAGCCTTCTTCAGGGCATTGGAAAAGGGGAACTGGCAAGACTCCAGGTCATTCAAAATAATGCAGTGAGAGTGGTGAAGGGTCTCAAACGATCAGACCACGTCTCCGCTGCCAGACAGCGTCTCCACTGGCTTCCAGTGGAAAAGAGAGTGAACTTTCGGACAGTCGCAATTACACACCAACGCCTCCACAGAAATGGCCCTGGATATCTCACTCAGAAAGTGGTCCGGTTGCCAGAGAGGAGAGTCCTGAGATCAAACAACTCTAATCTTCTTCTTATCGCCAAGGCAAGACTGGACATGGTTGCACAGAACTCTTTCGCCCACACAGCCCCCAAGCTATGGAATGATCTTCCGTCTGACCTGAGGGCTTGTAGCAGCTTTCTGAAATTCAAACAGGCACTTACAATCCTTTTCTGCTAGATATTTTGCCCACACTTGCCCTGATTTCTTTTGTCTCATCTGTCTGTCCCCGCGCTCTTATGCCTGCAGGCTTTACACATTTACGCATTACAAATAAAATAAATAAATACATAAATATTGAAGGGGTCTGGAACCCAAGCAAGAAACCATATTGAAGGGGTCTGGGACTGAAGCAAGTGAAACCATATCAAAGCGAACTGGGATCTGAGAAAAGGAAACCAAAGTGAAGGGGTCTGAGCCCCCAGACTGTACCTGACAGGGAAGTATGCCAGGACTGCCCACCGAACCACAGAAAGGGCATCGCCAAGAAAAGTCTGAGAAAGACCAGGAGAAGGGAGACATTCCCCCACCTTTGTTGAACTGCCAAGAAAAGTCTGAGAAAGGTCAGGGGAAGGGAGACATTGCCCCCACCTTTGTTAAACTGCTGAGAGAAGCCTGAGAAAGGCCAGGGAAGGGGTGACAGTCCCCTACCTTTGCTGAACTTGTTGAAATACGAAAACCAGCATGAGAAAGGATAGGGGAACGGGGGCATTGCCCCTAATTTGTAATACTGTGACAACCAGCCTGAATAAGGCCAGGGGAAGGGAGACGTTCCTCCTACTTTGTATAACTGTGAAAACCAGCCTGAGAAAGGCCAGGGGAAGGGAGACATTCCCCCTACATTGTGGAACTATATATACCAGCCTGAGAAATGCCAGGGGAAGGGAGACATTCCCCCTACTTTGTGAACAATACCTGTATAGAAGAAGTGAGACATTCTTCTGGACATAGAAGAGACAAGTCCAGTTTTGTTTGGTTATATGTGTAAGGGATAGAAGTAGGGTTTTGAGACGGGACGGTGGACTTTTTAGCGGCAGACATTCTGACAGTTCCTTAGTATTTTGTTGAGGCAGGGAAACCCCTCTTAGAGTTAGGGATAAGTAGGTTTTCTTCATTTTGCTGATAAATAAAAGTCTTTGGAAACAAATGGACTATAACCCAGTTGACACAAACTGGGGAACCCTCAAGAGCAGAAAACTGGGTAGTATGATCCCTAGCCTTGTGGTTGTTACACCCAGAAAAGAGTTGATCAATGTCATCTTTTTCACTAGTATATCGTCCACCCTAGAAACAGAGATTGATCATCCCAACTTCATTGGATCAAGACCGCAAGGTCAGGATTGGCTCAGAAGCAATGAACCCCACAGCCATCCCATCCCTAAAATGGGGGTCGCCTTCCATCTTTTAACCTCCCAGGACATTCTTGCGGTAAGAAAAACTTTAGAGTGGAATAGTAATAATCCTCCCCCCACCCCGAGAATATCTGGTTCCTGCCAGAGACAAGATTATAATTTCTTTAGACCTACAGGTAAACCTCCCCCCTCCTCTAGTTTGGTCATCTATATTATGCTTCCTAGGGAAATGGCCAAATGAGAGAACAAAGATTATTACCCCTCCTATTCTGCAGAGAGAAAATGAAGTTTCCCCTCTTGAACTTCTCATCAAACCCAGTGAACATTAAAAGGGGCGAGTTGGTGGGACAATTGATATATGAGATCTTATGGGAATTTTTGTGCAATCAAACCCATAGAGAGGAGGCGGTAGGTCGCCCAGAGATTCAACCTGGGTAGAGTAGCACCCAAGACATTTTTTTCCATCACTCAGAAGGAGAGGCTGAGCTAGATTCTAACCTTGATTATGATTGGGCTATGGGCGAGTCCTTGACGGAAAATGCCAATCTTCCCAGTACCCTAACATCTTTGGGAAGTTCCTTCACTCTCAAATTAGAAAACCTTGAAATTCTGGAGCTTACAGTCTCAATATCCTCACACAGTGGCGACCACATTAGGGTTTTGGAGGAGATGAGCATACCACTCTATAACCTGAGAAGGTTAGAATACCCGAACAGCTGTTAGAGATATCCCGACCAAACCTCCAAACCAGGGAAACCCTAGTGTGGACATATACCAGGGAAAATAACAGCCTTCCCGATTCCCCACTTTCTTGGGAAAGGTCCTTCCCTCTACAGATAGAAAACTGTAAGACTTCTGAGGACACAGTTATCCAGCCCCCCTCCTGGAACAATAACCCCATAACCTCCAGAAGAGAAAGGGAGGATATTTCGCACCTTGAAAAAGATGACAAGTCAGATCCATATGTTTCCCCTGACAAACAGGAAGACCAGATTTACCCTCACATCACCCCGTCCACACAAGTACCATTTGCCATATTGCAAGGACAACATCCAAATGTGTCCTTCCCCACACAACAGACTCTCAAAATCCCTCCTGCTAGAAATGTGCACCAAGATAGCTCCCAGGAATGACAGAAGAAGAACGGAAAACCATCTACCCTGTTAAACCCTCCTTATAATTCCCGGGACTTAGAGACACCCACAAGACCCAGAGATAGAAAACAATATACCAACACTCTCATAGTGGGAGCTGAAGATGGCGATATACCATCCTCTAGACCCCCATCTCCTACCCGAGACAGACCATGTTTCTTGTGTGGAGAATCTGGGCATCTGGCGAGGCATTGCCCTTCAAATAGGATGGATTTCCTCACAATACCGCCTCTTATAGAACACAACCCGAATAGGGGAGTTAAGGAAGCGAGGGCCGATTTACCCTATGGTAATATCCTCGGTGGCCAGATCAATTAAATAATATCCCATTGGGAAGAAAAAAAATTGCAATATCACCAAAAATGGAAGAAAAATAAAAGGAGGACAAATACCAATGCCTTTCTATATGCAGAGAACCCAACTCAATACCGAATCCCAGTCAACCTTCAATGGAAAATATTATGGGTGCAACCAGATAGCGGAAGTAGGTGGGGGTGCCATGAGGTCAGAGATACTTCCCCTAGGGTGGATGAAGATAAACAAAGAAAGAGTCGGGTGTATCTATGGCTGTATGGTGTGGTACTCCCAGACACAAATCCCCTTTACCATCTTAGGGAAACAAAGTTGGGTCACAGCAGCCGTGGTTCCCGATTTACCAACTCAGTTGGTCCTAGGTAGCATGGTCCCACAATTCAATCAACGGATGGCACACATTGCTGAAATAGAGATGAAAACAGGATTACATGAAGGTAGTGTTGGTACCCCAACTAGAGCATCGTGCTTGAAAACCTTGGTAACCCCGAGAAATTCAGCCTTTGACACCTGGGAAGAGGACAAATATTCCATCAATATCCCTCGTTGGAGCTGTGATAACAAAAACAAGACAGGGAAGGGGTCACTAGAGACAGAGAAAGCCTCGGTTTTTCCATATATGGAAAACCAACCTGTCATGAACCGTTGGACGCGTCCCTTTTGGACTTCCTGGTCCCTGACACATTGGGGCTTGCACTCAGCAGTACTCCCAACATGGCCGTCAAACACGGAACATTGTTTACCAGCTTCCGCGTTTGACGTAGAACGTTCTATAAAGAAGCCACGCCCCTGCGGTCCTGCGCGTCTCAATGCTACCGCTTGCAGTGGCTAGACGTGTGCTGCCGTAGTTCGCTCTCGCTGACTTCATTGATTCCTGGTTCCTGGCCCCTATTTTTACTTCCTCATTCATTCCCTTCCTCTTTATTACCTCTTGTATCCTGGACCTCCGTGTACAGTCGCCGAGTACACTCTTCATCACTTCCAGGATTTCACGGACATTCTGAACGATCCAGGAGTCGGAACGCTGAATGCACACTGGAACCCGAGAACATTCGCACAGGGTTATACAAGACTCGAACTGTGCGCAAGAAGACTCCTTGAAAGAATTCCAGTAAACAACATAGACAGGTGAGAAGGGGGGAAACCTGTGACAGATTGAAACGCCAACAAACTGAAATTGATACGGACATGGAGGCGGCAGTTCAAGATCTCATGCGTGGCATGCAGGAGTTAACAACTGAAGTGCAGAATCTTAAACCTGAGAATGCTGCATTAAAAAAATTAATTTTGTCCCATGATTCCGCGACCAAGGAAAGTGTATTATTGGGCGGATTAGTAGATAAATACAATGGTTCTTCAAAATCCCTTCGCGGATTCCTTGACTCGTGTTTAGTCCACTTTACCTCTAAGCCCTACTACTTCTCTACCCCCAGGGCAAAGGTGGGCTTTATGATTTCGCATCTTTCTGGGAATGCATTAACTTGGGCTATGCCTTTAGTTAAAGGCATGGTCTAGTAAAAATGTTTATTGTCCCTACGGGTCGGCCATGTTTTTTTAAGCCTAAGTGGCTCGATTTTAGAAAACATTCCTATGGACCTTACCCGAGTTTTCATCCATTAAACGCACGCGAAAACAAGCACCAGGGCGCCGCCATTTTCTGATAATCCTATCACTTGCCGCATCGCCCTGGCTGACCTGCTTCTGCGGCACTAAATCAATTCCCCTACCCCTGACCCTGACATTATCCAAACATTCATATTCCCTGCCTCTCTCCGTGACATTACTGTGCTGCGTAGGCAAACGCGCCCAGTCGTCTTCTACGCGACTCCACACAGAACCCGGAAACCAACACAGACCATCTCACAACACAGCGCGCCACAATTCGGAATATGAAACTGTACTTTAAAATCAAACAGCAACACGGTACATTTGGTAAAGTACATTTATTTTACATTAAATGTTTAGAGAATATTCAGCAATTGCCATATGAACTCCGAAAGCCATTTATTTTCTTTTATCTGCATCCGCCATGGTACACAGGGTGTTGCTTTTCGTTAAAAGAAGCACTTTGGAAGCACGGTGAACCGCAAGGCTGTTCCATGAACTAGGCACTAGTCCATCGTAAAGGTTGATATGTTGCTTCTAGCCTCTAGTACAGCGTAAGGGCATGTGGGCCCTTGGCGATCGTCCCATAAAATTGTAGTATGCTCCAGTTGTTCACACGAAGCTGCAGGTGTCTACTGTAAAAGCCATCTGCTGGTGTCTCAAACCTATGGCAGTAGCAGAAGGGGAGCAAATACCTGTTATGAAAACAAAAAAATTATAATTAGTCTCGCCAGCCGATCTTCATTAATATTACTTATTTTATTTATTACAGCCGATCAGAAACTATTTGCTTGCAAGGATAGTTCAATGGAGTATGTTCGGCTCTAAAATCAATGCGAAAAGTAACGAAATAAATCGAGGCCAACACACAATGATAAACGACAGTTAGTCTACATGCGTGAGGAATGATATGATATATGATATGGCATTTGTAACGCGCCTATACTCAAGTGTTTCTAAGCGCAACGAGGCAGGTGGGGAACAAGGGCAGACAGACAACGATCCTACTAGGCCAGGTGTCTTTCTGATCGCGCATGGGGAAGGGGGGAGGGAGGGTAAAAGTGCTGTACATGGTTAGTTGAATACAAATTAAATAATAGGGCCAGCTGGTGGCAAGTGCAAGGTAAATGCCGGGAGAAGGGGCTGAAGGATACAGAGACAGTCCCGAAGTGCAGGTAGGCAGTGCAGGGAAAAGTGGCTGGGCCAAGGACCGAGATCGGTGAGACCAGTGGACCTGCATGCCCATGTGCCCACTACGAACACGTTTTCCTTGCATTTCCTAGCTCTTCATTCATTCATTTATTCATGTATCCATTCATTAAATCTTCATTCCGGTATAAAAGCGTGTAAAGATTTACTTACATTATATTTGAAATTTCCATTGTGTCTCTTCGTAATGAAGTCTGTAAAACGGACCGTGCTCTTGACAACGATTTTTCGTATACTGAACTAAAATGAAACTCGGTCTAGTTTCTGAATTTTCTGCCTTATCGTCTCTTACGTTATTGCGCACCCCCTTCAAATGTAGTTCTTTCGGCATGGTCCCTGTCTCAAGTTCAAAAAACAATAGACCCTTATATTACCATTGCGACTTGTGGGCCTCATCTGGGCGCAATCTAAAAATCAAAGCCGCTGTCCTTCGCATTCTTTATTTGCAACATCACGTAGTATAGGCATCTGTGAGAACTTGAAGTTTAGAATCCGTCTATGTAGTGCGCCTCAATATGCAAATGCGAACTGGCTTCTCTCCCAAATGCCACGGCCCGCTTGGCTGGTGCGTTCTAAGTGCCCCAATTTTGTCCCCGTTGTCTGCGAGCTTTGCAGCCCAAATTGAGACATTTAATTTTTGGCGGAAGGTCAGGGAAAGTATAAAGTACCACAGGAGTTGAGTTAAAAGTGATATTTATTGTTTGTTTGTTTGTTTTATTATTTGCAATACGCAAGCCTCCCCTCCGTTAACAGTGCGTAGCATTTACATTTACATGAGATGAGACATGAGAAAAATATATACATACACATATATGAGGTGAATAGAGAGAATTCAAAGATGACACCCAGCTTGTTCGCCACCCATGATGGTGAAGGTAGGGGTTAGGGTTACAGGTACACTGTACAATAACATTTATTTACAAAAAGACAATCGTATTGCAATTATTAAACCGGGATTTGTACTTCACAACCAGCTGTGCTTCAGGTGGGCATGGCACAGTCGCAATGTTCAGTGGCAATGGATCACTGCTCTGCACAGAAACATCCAAAATTCCATATCTGTGCTTCTCTAACACAGCAACAATAAGGCCTTTCACAAAGTCGAACTGCATTTCATCATAGACTGGTTTGATCACCCATTGCTTACTTCGTTTTGAAAACACCTTAGTGTAGCGGGGCATCCTTACTTTACCCCTAGTCCTAGATTGTTCACGTCCGACATTGTTGTTATGGGCTAAGATCGCTAGTAGAGTGCGATGTTTCATGCCCCGAAAGCTAAAATGCAAGCGCTTTGGCCTGTACTTTAGGCACATATTGTGGAACACCTCCAAATCTCCTGTGTGACAGAATTCTGTCAGTCCTCTCAAATCTCTTGATAGAGTTTTGTCGAAAACAATCTTCTCAATGGCTTTGTGTGTCGGTGAAGATGGAATCAACCACTTCTTCTTCCGTGCCTCCTCTGGGGACAAAGGGCCATGTTCACATTGGTGGAAATGTTGATTTGCTGTCCAGCGGTGAACGTTGGTACAGTGGTGCATCAGTGACCGCCATTTTTCAAGTAGTATTTCCACTGACCCTTCACAAGTTTTTGAGCTCCACCAAAGATGGTTGGTGATAGAATGGGACCACTGCAAAATACTTTCAAAACCTTTTTTTTCCCTGCAGCCAGATTTTCTTATTGATTGACTTAGCAAGATGCCATACGTCAAATTTATGTTTAATATGTGGGAACTGCTCTCTCATTGTCTTGGCAATTGAAACGTGTCTGTCCGTGGCTATGAGGTCGATGTGCATTCCCCTTGATTGTAGATATTCCACTAATTTTATAAATCCTAGTTTCTCCATGGCCACTGACGATGTACATTGTGTTACCTGCACGACCACCGAACTCACAATTTTCTTACGATCCATGTCCTGAAAGTGGTAGGTGCAGTACTTGGCAGAAAATCCAGGCCTGTCGCACTGTCCATCGCCGGCTAGCCTGAATCGTTTGCCTTCAACTGTACTTGCTAGAGACAATTGTTCAATTTTCCAAGCATCACTAATGGCCGGAAACAGATAATCACGTTGGTATATGTAGTACAGCTCTTTAGAAATGAAATGGAGTCCCACAAACTGAAAGAAAGCCTCTAACTTTCTAAAACTGGAGCCACTAAAAAGTGATGCAGCTGCACACAGTAGATTGCCTGCTGGCAGTTTCCCCAGCATCGGTTGTGCAGACCATGAGAACCTATGATTTAATCTACAGGCAGCATTTATTTTGACGTTACTGCTTTTTATTTGACGAGTCACATTAATCAATGGCTTCCCACATACTTTCCCTCTAATGTAATGCACACATTTAAGCATACTTGTAATTTCCATCAAAAAACTGTCAAATACAATGTATTTGCTCTCTTTCATTAGACTGTCATCCTGCGTCAACGTTGTTTCGGCCTGTGACGTTGTGGAGATTTCAACACATTGGAAATTAATATCGCTGATATCAAGTTCTGATGCGTCTATGGATGCTGCGGCTGGTTCATTCTCTGTCATTTTGACATCTATTACTTCAACATTGATGGGAGAACACAACAATGTCGACAGGTTTTTTGGTGGCAAATTTTTGGTGGGTGTAGATTGTGTGAATTGATCTGCAACTACTTCAAAGCTATCTTCAATACATTCAATAACATCTTCTTGTGGTGGTGTGGTCGCACTGTAGCTATGGTCCAATGCAACTTTGCTGTTGTCTCCAAACACAGTTAATTCATGTTCTGGCCATTGGACATGAGCATCTCGAGCCTGAACACGCCTCGCCTCAATTAATAGTTCCTCCATAGTGTACACGGTCTGGCAAGCAACATCTCTCATTCGCTTCACTGTCTGTGTATGTATAGTTCTGACACCCACGGGTAACTGGAGGAAAGATTGGAAAAGGGATGTTCAGTTTAAACACAAGATAAAGTGTAGTCCAATTGACTGGAAAAAAACATAAAATAGTCCCCAGCACAAACATTTTTTTAAAATTATGAACTGTTTGTAACTAACCTTTTTTTGTTTTTTTTTCTTTGCAACTTTTTTGACTCGACCTTCAACATCTGCACGCTGTAGCTCCGATTCGTTTCCGCATGTCCTCCCTTCCTCTTGCGCTGCAACGACTATATTTTCTGTATCCGCATAGACAGCACGGAATGAGGCTCCATCCTCTCCCTGAAACATAGTACTTTCATTACTATGTATCAAAATATTGTTAGCATAAAACACACGTGAGGACGAACACACGGGTACATCTCAATAGCCAAACACGATTTAAACATTGTGTGCAACAATCAAACGACAAGTATTCGACCAGTGATGATCTATTTCGATGGAGCTGTCAGTATCCATACCTCTGGCTCTGCATGGACTGCCATGAATGGTTGTATTGGAGAGGAGGCATCCGCATCTCCCTGAAACACAGTACTTGCATTAGTATGCTTTTCAATATTGGAAACACAACACACACTTGGGGTCGACGGCACAGGTACATATAAAGAGATAACCACAAATTATGCATTGTCCAAAAGAATCAAGGAAAATCTAAATATGATCACATTTCATCGACTTATTTCTCTGATTCCTTTACATCTGCATCATCTAAATGAGATGTTGTGATTGTAGTGGAAGCTTAGTTGTCTCCCTGAAACACAGTACTTGCGTTAATAGGGAAGAAAGTATAGCAAATGGAATCACATTATATGATCACGCATGATGGAGCTGTCAGTATCCATACCTCGTGCTGCTGAAGAGTATCTATGGATGTTGCAAATGTAGTGCGCACTTCCGAAAGCTGTTGCGCCGATTCGTATACGCATGGTCCCGCTTCCACTTCCCCTGGAATTACTTGAATGTCAGGCTCTGCATCAACTGCCTGAAACATAGTACTTGCATTAGTGAAGATTACAATAGTGAAAACATAACACACACCTGGGATCGACAGCACAGGTACATATCAACTGTTAACCACGAATGAAACATTGTGTAGAACAATCAAACGACAAGAATTCCAGCTCTGATGATGACGCTCGATGGAGATGTCAGTATCCATACCTCCTGCTGGTGAAGAACATCTAAAAATGTTGTAGATGTGGCGGACGCTTCAGCATCTCCCTCAAAGACAGTACTTGCATTAGTATGGATAACACTAATTATAACTGAAAACAAACACCTGTGGACGATAACTAAGGTGTATATCAATTGGAAAGCACTAACCAAACATTCAGTAAAATAATTACACGATAAAATAAAACTATTACTTGACATGCATAAAACAAGTCTGTAGCGGATTAGCCTAGTAAGATTACCTGATACGCGCTAGAAGTGGTTGATAACTGCGACCACGTCAAGGATGTAGAATGTTCTTGCTTCAGATTCAAGGGATAGGCAAGAAGTTGTAAAGGTAAATTAATGATTGATAATGAAATGCCAATATTAAAAATAGCCATGTAAGGCGACAGAATACTTGAAAAATGCTCAATACAGCACAGTTCCCTGTTCCCATATATATACATTGCGTTTGTGGGTTATGAAATCGTAAAAGAATATATTGATAAATGTCATTATTCAAAAAACTATATACTCATATCAATATCGAAATTATTACAAGGGATAGAACACCTACAATATCAATTAATCCGTTCGGATACCTACACACTACCGCAAGGCCTAAAGCTAAATCCGGACACTTGACTCACCGGTGGCGGAATGTGGACGAATAGAGTGGGAATAGCGTTTGAGCAATTTCCGTGTCGTTCGCCGTTTATTCTTCTTTGTTACCCAAGGTGTTGTGTACATGTCCAAGGAAAAGTGGCGGCTGCAGATGCGGTATCGATCACCCCTCTTGTCCTGTAAGACTTGTTGGACTCTACTTTCCAGCTCATCCAGTGGATATCCGCAATGTCTGACCCATTCTCTTATTCGATCAACAGTTTTCGGGAATACATGCATTGTAGTGCCTTCAGATTTCGCATGGGTCTTCGAAGGGAAACCGCTAATCGAACAGGCAGGTATTGTTGATAAATCTGAAAAGTAAATATCGACATTATTATACAATCTTCAAGAATAAAGATTTGATACAAAAGTAAATGAATCATACAATGATCAATGCAAGGTTTGTTTTGGTTGCAGGAACTATACCAGTTCATTATGTGCGGCTTAGTATTTGCATAAGTTGCAGAAATGTATAAATGATGTGACTAAAATCTGAACATGTGACTCGTCCCTTGGATGTTCTGTCTTGCACGAGAAGGAAACATGCTTACATTATAGACTGGACCCCCGAAGGATGCAATTCGATGACAATAGACACAGATGAAAATAAATAGATCTATTGATAGCATAGCAATGGAAACTCAAGTCAATAGCAATGAGACCAATGAACATAGCACTATTGTGTACTCTACTCGCAAATAGATAGAAATTTAAAAATCTGCGAAATATGACTAGGATACATGGCCTTACCTTGACCAACAAACAGTTGGATTCAGCAAGCAGAGCAGTATGTTGCAGGAGAATAGGTGGGTGGCCACAGGTAGCACACTGATGGGTTTGCTCTAAGCGGTCACAGAAGTTCACGGATAGCACGACGACGAGCAGATTAGCGTAGATCTCAGTGGTTGCCAGGTAACACGTTCAGGAGTTGACTTGCAAAGCACAAAGATGTTCTCATGAGACATGTCAAGTGGTTTATAAAGTATTAGAAACAGGGGTGTGTTTGTGAATGAATGACGTATGTATGTCGTGGTTTTAGGGGGGCGGCCTGCTTCAAGGGGAGGCCTGGCTGGAGACACGGGATCTGAGGAGGCCATGTGACCGATGGCCCCTTGGTGTGGGATACCTTTTGAAGTGTACATGCAGTTTGGCACCTTGGCCTTTCGCGCCCCTGACAGCCCCCCATGCCAGCGCTCATCCCCGGGTGCGAACCGCCTTTGATAGAGGGGGATGGATGGGCCTGGGGCGGGCAGATAAGGCACAGGAAGACTGCTGAATGGAGACACACTTATGTGGATTTCAGGGGGGCGGCCTGCTTCAAGGGGAGGCCTGGCTGGAGACACGGGGTCTGAGGAGGCCATGTGACCGATGGCCCCTTGGCGTGGGATACCTTTTGAAGTGTACATGCAGTTTGGCACCTTGGCCTTTCGCGCCCCTGACAGCCCCCCATGCCAGTGCTCATCCCCGGGTGCGAACCGCCTTTAATAGAGGGGGGTGGGATGGATGGGCCTGGGGTGTGCAGATAAGGCACAGGAAGACTGCGGAATGGAGACACACTAATGTGGATTGCAGGGCGGCGGCCTGCTTCAAGGGGAGGCTGGCTGGAGACACAGGGTCTGAGGAGGCCATGTGACCGATGGCCCCTTGGCATGGGATACCTTTTGAAGTGTACATGCAGTTTGGCACCTTGGCCTTTCGCGCCCCTGACAGCCCCCCATGCCAGCGCTCATCCACTGGCACGAACCGCCTTTGATAGTATATCGTTGCTTATCAATAACAAATGCCACATACCGGAGATTCTTGTGAGCACAGACCCACACTTCAACCAGTGTATTATAGTGGTCAAGACCCTAAGGCCTGTATAATCCAATGGTAATTGTTAGTATAGATATATGTATGACTTTTATAGAGACATAACCTACTGAAAGACTTTGAACAAGTGTTATTTAGTGCATGCATTATCGAGAATATGTTATGTTAGCTTAGATAGATAGTGACCACCCTGCTTCACAGCGACCAGACCTTCACCCATTCAGAGCACAGATGTCTGACGTCCATCCTTGAATGGAGACACACTTGATTAATTTAAAAAAATCGAAACAACCGTTGTTAAAATATATGTGGTGTTTTATTTTGTATCTTATTTTCATGACTCAAAAATACAAGACTTTAAAGATTATACAGGTCAGGTTGCAGCACAGCGAGAGAAAATCCCCTGTACTGACCGCTGTCACTCGGGAACGTTTCTCTAATGGCACGAACGGCACAGGCGGGTATCACTCTTCGAACGCGGTGTCCAAGCCTCCCGTGGAGCCACCATGTAAAGGAACGATAGGCCACCAGCCTGTACCACCTGTGAAAAGGAATGAAACAAACTGTTTTTAAATGACCAAGATAAGTTTAATAAACGTTTGTTGTCAATGACAATTCTTGTAACTAATGGCATTCTACACGGACAAATGCTATCTAGACAATGCACACTATTGAACGACTTACATGCGTTACAATGATATGTAGATGTAATTTTGGATATAGTAGAAGAACATGAAATAGGACTGGCATGACAAGCAGAGTATACTTACTCGTTACTCGGATTACGAGGACGAACAGTTGTGCGAAGTTCGTGCATAAGCACCATCATTATCCTCAACACGGCCCGTGTGAGGCAGGCTGCCCTGAAGTCTGGCAGCTCGGTGATGCATTGCGGTCGTGGCTCGCCTTCCGAAATGTAGGCCAGGCATCCCGAGTTTTCTCGGCAGAAGCAGTTCTCCTCCTCGGTCGGCATTAGCTCGCACTTATTGCATGTGCACCAGGTGGAGACGCCGTCCATGCGACTAGGCCCAGGCTCTTCCTCTGTTGATTCGTCCTGCCAACTGCCGTCCGAATCCCCATCGTTTTCGCGTGCTTCCCTTTCCAGTAGTTCCTCCTCGGTATACTCGGGCATTATTGTAGCCATTGGGCCTCATTCCAACCCAGGCGGTAAGTTACCGCCTGGGTCGTACCTTTACCACCATGGCGTAAACTATGTTCACGCCATGGTGGTTGGCGGACTTACCGCCCCATTCCGAGGTTGGCGGGGCGGTAAGTCCCCAATCCCCATTTACCCTTCTCCATTTCCATTTTTGCCCCATAGGGCATAATGGGAGTGGAGAAGGCGTTAATTACGCCACCGTAAATTACGGTGGCGTAATTAACAACAAGGTCCCTTAGCGCCATGGATTTTAACACCTGCTAAAAGCAGGTGTTAAATCCTCCATGGCGCTAAGGGACCTCGGAATCAGGCGGTAAGGGCCGGCACTGTTTACGCTGCCGTAAACCCCTTACCGCCTGGGTCGGAATGAGGCCCATTGTGTGGTAAACAAAGTAAAATAATTTACCGAGATGGTACAGGTGTTCACACGGGCTACAAGCGGCGAAGGTAGCTGACCAGAGCACAGAAACGAGTCACAGAATACTCAAAGTAACACAGAGAGAGGAATGGAATCGAAAATCTGCTGCTGTGTGTTGTGAAACGGTCTGTTTATACTTATTGAGGAAAGAGGCGTCCTGCCATTTCCATGGCGACACGTCATTAGCTGAAGCGCAGCGAATGTTGACACAAGATGTGCTTTGGCGTTGGGAAATGGGAGGTATGAGTCTGCTGATGACAGGCTCAGGGGCGGGGGATTTGATTTAGTGCCGCAAAAGCAGGTCAGCCAGGGCGATGGGGGAAATGATAGGATTATCACAAAATGGCAGCTCCCTAGTGCTTGTTTTCGCGTGCGTTTAATGGACGTAAACTCGGGTAAGGTCCATAGGAAAGTTTTCTAAAATCGAGCCACCTAGGCTTAAAAAAACATGGCCGACCCGTAGGGACAATAAACATTTTTACTAGACCATGCCTTTAATTCTGCAGATGCCCTCCTGGATGACTACGATGGATTCGTACAGGCTCTAAAGACCCTGTTTGACCGCCCAGAACAGGTCTATAGTGCCCTGGAACGCCTACTGGATTTCCAACAAGGTTCCCACGATATGCTTACATATGTGATTGGTCCTCAGAAGCCTGCTTTACCGTTTTTCGAAGAGGACTAAATGAAGAAATAAAAGATGAGCTAGCCAGAGTGGCTCGCCCAGGTTCATTCCAGGCTCTTATGGACCTCTCTCTACAGATAGACTTCCGTATCCAGGAAAGGAAGGCAGAAAAGAAGAAGACTAGAATGCCTTTCCAAAAGACCTCCATAGAACCTTCCTCGAAGGCTGAGCCCACTCCTGCCCCCACTAACGACCCAGAACCCTTGCAACTGGGGGCCTTCCGCAGACCCATATCCCCGCAAGAAAGAATGCGACGGATTCACACTGGGCTATGTATGTATTGTGCCTCAGACAAACATCTAGTGAGAGAATGTCCCTTAGCTCCTCCAAGGCGTTCGGGAAACGCCAGCTCCCGATCCTAGATGGAGCACAGCTTCGGGAGAGAGATGTTTGCTCCACATCTATTCCATCCTTGAACTCTCCTGGACAAAACAATCTTGTGATTTTACAGGCCTTTCTATTGCTATCCAAGAACGAAACCTACCCCATTTTGGCATTGGTGGATTGTGAAGCCATGGGGATATTTATAGATCAGGATTGGGTCACTACCAACCACGTTCCATATGAAACTCGAGGCATCACGCAACCTGTAGAGGCTATTGATGGAAGACCTCTCTCTTCAGGACCCATAACCCTACAAACCAAGGAGATCCAGCTCTCGATAAACCATCATCGAGAGGTGGTCAAATTTGACATCATAAAGTCTGCTCATTACCCAATGGTACTGGGTATGCCCTGGTTACAAAAGCACAACCCATACATCAAATGGGCAGCAGGATCCTTGTTCCTGGGTTCCGAGCATTGTATGTCTCATTGTCTATCCCTGGATTCCTCGCTGACATCTTCTGGAGGTACGCTGACAGACCAGCAAGGCCCATTCATGGTCTCAAATATCATCCAGGTTCCTAGGGCCTATCAAGATTACACTGATGTGTTCTCAACTGCCATAGTTCATGCCCTATCCCCTCACAGACCTGAAGATTGTGCTATTGATACTGAACCCTCAGCCGTGATTCCTTTTTGAAGAATGTTCATTTTATCCGAACCAGAGAAAAGGGCTGTCCGTGAATGCTTGGATACCAACCTTGAAAATGGCACCCTACGACCATCCAAATCCCCAGCAGGAGCTTTGTTGTTTTTTGTTCCTAAGAAAGATACTAAAGAGCTTAGGCCTTGCCTTGATTATCGTGGTTTAAATCGGTGCACCCTGAAGGACCGCTACCCATTGCCCTTAATCTCAGATATCCTGGAAGCGGTGAGAGGAGCTGTAGTCTTCACGAAATTGGATCTCAGAGGTGCCTACCATCTGATCCGTATTAGGGAGGGTGACAAATGGAAAACAGCCTTTAGAACACCCTTTGGTCACTTTGAATACCTGGTCATGGCCTTCGGACTCACCAATGCCACAGCGGTCTTCCAACGTTTCATGGATCAGGTGTTTTCTGATATGCTGTTCCTCTTCGTCATAGTTTACCTGGACGATATCCTAATATTCTCTAAGGACCATCTTAAGCATGAAGAGCATGTTAAGGCAGTGTTACAGCGGCTACGTGAACACAAGCTCCTGGCTAAACCTGAGAAATGCCTTTTCAATGTCTCTACTGTTCACTATCTAGGATTTGTCCTTAGCCCAGAAGGAATCGGAATGGACCACTCAAAAGTAAAAGCCATACTATCCTGGCCTGTTGCAACTACTGTGAAACAGATTCAATCATTCCTGGGACTTGCCAACTTTTACCAGAAATTCATGCCTTCCTTTTCTGAGATAGTTCAACCGATCATTACATTGTTGAAAAAAGATACTCCCTTTCTCTGGAAAGCAGCCCAAGATGAAGCATTCCAACAGTTAAAGAAAGAGTTTACACAAGCCCCAATCCTGGCTCAACCTGACATCAATCGACCTTTCCTAGTGGAAACGGATGCCTCTAACTATGCCATTCGAGAAGTTCTAAAGCAGGAATTCGAGGATAATCTAGAACATCCCATTGCTTATCTTTCACAAACTCCAACTCCCAGAGAAACCCATTATTCCGTTTTGGAAAAGGAACCGTTAGCCATCCGTCAAGCCTTCACAGAGTGGCGTCATCTACTTCTAGGAGCAAAACATCCTGTTCAGGTCCGCACGGACCATCGGAATCTTCAAGTTTTACAGTCTCTGGAATGTAGAAATAGCTGTAAAGCCCATTGGGCCTTCTTCTTTGCCCAGTACCAGTTCCAGATCCATCATGTCCCTGGAACACAGAACATAATTGCTGACGCCTTATCCGGACGTCCTGACTACGAAACTCTTGAAGATCGGTCCTTCCCAAAGATGTTTCCCCACACAATTTTTGAAGCCCAAGCAATCAGCCTCCTGCAAGACATTCGGATGCAAACCCAGTCCTCTGAGCTCTGGAAGGAATTTACAGGGAAGAATCAATGGAATCTAAGAACAAAGGACGGATATCTGTTCAAGTATAAAGGCCTGGTCATTCCCACACAGAAACTACAACAAAGGATTATAAACCTCTGTCACGATACCCTTCACTCAGGACATCGTGACATCACCAACACCCTCCGTCTAATACAAAGACAATTTTTGTGGCCAAGAATGAAAACTGATGTTCAACTGTACATCCAAGCCTGTGCAGTCTGCAATCAAAACAAACATGATAACAAGAGACCGACAGATCTCCTACTTCAACCTACGCTACCAACAAGACCCTGGGAATTCATCGCTACGGACTTCATTGTGGAATTGCCACCTTCCAGGGGATACATGACTATCATGGTCACCATTGATTTATTCACTCATATGGCACATTTTACACCATTGTATAAACTACCATCTTCATAAGAACTTGGTGGAATCTTCCTGGAACACATATTCCGACTTCATGGACTCCCTTCCAAGATCATATCAGACAGAGGACCTCAATACATTTCTCAGTTTTGGAAACACTTATGCCGTATACTAGGGATCCAATGCGCCCTCTCCTCAGGTTATCATCCACAGACTAACGGAGTTACTGAACCTGTGAACCAAACCCTAGAGCAATATCTTTGTTGCTTCACTACCAAGGTACAGGACGATTGGTTGCTCTTAATACCTGTGGCTGAATTTGCCTACAACAATTCGGATCACTCGGCTGTCAAGACCAGCCCTTTTTTTTGCAGCCAAGGATTTCACCCTTCGGTTCTGCCTTCCATTCTCCCACATCCTACACCAGTACCTACAGTCGACTCCTGGATCGAAACTCTCATCAATGTACACAAGGAAGCCAAAGAACACTTAGAAAGGGCCCGAACTCACACCAAGCATTATGCAGACTCCAAAAGAAGACCAGGACCTTCTTATGCAGTGGGTGATAAGGTCTGGCTATCCTGGAAACTACTGCCTCGACATTTACGACCGAATAAGTCGGCTCCCCGTTACTATGGCCCCTTTTCCATTAAAGGAAATCATAAACCCAGTGGCCTTCCGACTCAAACTACCAAACTCTTGGAAAAAGGATCCATCCAGTGTTTCACACGTCCCTAATGAAACCATACATCCAGTCCTCTCGGACTGCCCTTAGGCCTAACCCTGTAATTATCAATGACCAGCTGGAATACAAAGTGTCTAGAATATGTGACTCCAGGTACAAACGTGGTCAGCTACAATACCTGGTTGAGTGGAAAAGGTACCCTCCTAGTGAACGCACCTGGGAACCAATCTCAAACCTAAATGCCCCGAGATTACTCAGAAGGTATCATCTCATACACCCGGGCAAACCTGGAGGGACAGGCCTTCGGAGGAGGCATGCTGTCATGAACCGTCGGACGCGTCTCTTTTGGACTTCCTGGTCCCTGACACATCGGAGCTTGGCTCAGCAGTACTCCCAACATGGCCGTCAAACACGGAACGTTGTTTACCAGCTTCTGCGTCGGACGTAGCATGTTCTATAAAGAAGCCACGCCCCTGCGGCCCCGCGCGTCTCAACGCTACCACTTGCAGTGGCTAGACGTGTGCTTCCGTAGTTCGCTCTCGCTGACTTCATTGATTCCTGGTTCCAGGCCCCTATTTTTCCTTCCTCATTCATTCCCCTCCTCTTTATTACCTCTTGTATCCCGGACCTCTGTTTACCCGTCTCCGAGTACACTCTTCATCACTTCCAGGATTTCCCGGACACCCTGAACGTTCCAGGAGTCGGAATGCTGAACGCACGCTGGAACCAGAGGACGTTCGCACAGGGTTATACAAGACGCGAACTGTGCGCAAGAAGGCTCCTTCAAAGAACTCCAGTAAACAACATAGACAGGTGAGAAGGGGGGAAACCTGTGACAAAACCTGCATCATTAGGGGAAGTTTGTGTGATGAATCCTGTGATGCTGTCCCTTCTCCCCGTTTGGGAGACCCTTTCCATGAGGACAGGGAGGTGAGGCCACTACCTGATAGTACTCAGTGGGAGGATCTCATGGGGAGGGAGTCCTCGTCTGGGATACAGGGACGACATCATGGGCCAACGTGTTATTATCAACCCTCACTCGCTTTTCTCACCTCCTCTTCCTTACCTTCCTCTTACCCCATAAATTCTCCCCTGTAGTTATCCCGCACCAATTGTACTAGTAGTACGGAGACAAGGAAGAATAGGGTTGATTCCATGAACTGTCATCTCGAGATACTGGGGGGAGGAAGAGGCGAGGAGCTCTGAACAACCGCTCTGAGAACTGATTTGAACATTCCAGTCATCAGACCCTAAGCAAATTAAAGATGGAATAAGGACTAACAGGAGGAACAGTCCCCGGATGCACAGTGAGTGAGGTCCCAGCACCGCAGACGGCGAGGCTGGGAGAGAATCTGCTGAGCAGGACATGGATGGTGGTGACCCGACGTCCCTACCTGCTCTGCCGAGGACCGGCAGACTGAGACAAGCAGGAGAAGTAAGACCATGCACGGAAGAACGCCATGTGATGTTGACAAGCATAGACACACAGCCTGGCTCATAGAGGGTGCGGTGGAGCTGCCAGAGGCAGAGCAAACATAGAAGGAGGTGAAAAAAAGCTGACAGAAGACTCAGAGAAGCCTGAGACCGACACCACGGACCAGAAGCCCAACAACAAGGTATGGGGGCTGCCTGGGCTTGTGAAGGGGTCTGGGACCCAAGCACAAGCAACCATATTAAAAGGGGTTTGGGACCCTAGGCAGTACCTTGCAGGGTAGTATACCAGGACTGCCCACCAAACCACTGAAGTGGCTCCACCAAGAAAAGCCTGAGAAAGGCCTGGGACAGGGAGACATTCTCTCACCTTTGTTGAACTATCAAGAAAAACCTGAGAAAGGCCAAGGGAAGGAAAACATTCCCCCACCATTGGTAAACTGCAGGGAATAGCCTGCGAAAGGCCAGGGAAAGGGAGACAATTCCCCACCTTTGTTGATCTGTGAAAAACAGCCTGGAAAAGGCCTGGGGAAGGGAGACTTTCCCCCTACTTTGTGGAACTGTGAAAACCAGCCTGAAAAAGGCCAGGGGAAGGGAGACATTCCCCCTACTTGATATGATATGATATATGATATGATTGGTTATTTATAACATGCTTAATACCCAGAGGTTTCTAAGCGCGGACCTGGGGATCAAACCTATGTTGCTCCATTTCGTCTTGCTTCCAAGGCGAGAACGTTGCCCCTGTGCTATCCACCCGAGACTTTGTCAACTATATCCGTCCAGAAGAAGGGAGAGTCCAGTTTAGTTTGGTTATAAGTGTAAGGGATAGAAGTAGGATTTTGACACAGGACGGTGGACTTTTTCGTTACGGACATTCTGACAGTTCCTTAGTATTTTGTTGAGGCAGGGAAACGCCTCTTAGAGTTAGGGATAGGTAGGTTTACTACTTCTTTTTGTTGATTGTTAAGATGGATTTCTGAACTCTGACCTGGTGGGCAGAGGTTCAGAAGGCTAGCCTAGATTCTTGGAACAGGGTAACCTTTTGGGCAAGCCAGACCAATCAAGATAGCATTGGAGCCGTTGAAGACTAGGTCTCAGGAGGGGTGAGGGTGACTGAAAGACCTCAATGAACACACAGAGTAAAGGGCAGTTACAAATCACTCCCAGTCGGGTGTACATATATTAAAATTACAAATACATTTATTCAAGGCCTTTGAGTTTAGACACAATAGTTATTAACAGTAACACTTTTAAACCAACAAAATCCTACTAAAATACACATATAAGAAACCATGGGGCCTAAAGGGATAATGCACGAAATGGATCCACAAC
Organism: Ambystoma mexicanum; assembly: GCF_040938575.1. NCBI lineage: Eukaryota > Metazoa > Chordata > Amphibia > Caudata > Ambystomatidae > Ambystoma > Ambystoma mexicanum. The sequence continues at coordinate 71,623,448 of NC_090933.1, forward strand.
ATAGAAAAGGGAAGGAAGCAGGTAGTGCAAAGAGTCTTTAGGCAGTTCTGCAATAATCACAATCCTATCTGAAAGGCAGTCCAGTCCCCAAGAAGAGGGGAGCCTATTGCTTAAATGTACTTGCAATGCTGGCGCATGCCGTAGTGCAGATGGGCGAGAACGGGGTCTCTTGTAGGGTCTGTAGCAGCTCAGGAAGGTGGGTGAGGTGATGCAGAATTGGTTCCTACTATTCGTGGAGGGTCTCCCTGTGAGGGTAGAACCGGTTCCAGGAGTTGGGAATAGTTTGATAGCTCAGGTTATCTGTGGAAAGGAGAGGGGCCCTGAGAGGCCCCTAATGTGTAAAAATAGATGGATGCGCTAGGGTCACGAGTAAGGGTTGCAATTACTCACCAACCCCTGGCGCACTCCGGACAAAACTTCGGCAGTCGAGTCCAATTCGGTTGCAGGTTCAAATGTGCCAATCCCGCGTCCCTGCGGCTTTCAGCAACAAAGTTACAGCATTGATTATCAAACGGGACAGTGGCGAGTTCGCCGCTCGTGGTGGATGGATCAGGCCAGTTTCACTGTAGTAGGATTCAGGGCACAGTGGGGCACAGCTGCAATGCACTTACAAGTTCGTCACCACAGCTGGGCGACACAGTAACCGCGTGTACTCTGGTTCGGGTGCTCTCTCTTTACTCCAGACCTGGGAACGCCAAGTGTATGATATTCGGTTTGAGAGTGCTGTGAACACAGAGCTTGCGATATACCAAGTTTCAATAGCCTCCTCGAAACGGCGGCGGTATCAGAGAAAAGGTCCTGCGCAAGCTGGTCAGCCCACTGGTTGGCCCAGGTACACTTTCAAGAAGGCTTACTTGCAGGGTTTGATGAAGGTGCCAAGAATAGTCAGTCCCACTATTCCAATGGGTTGAAGCGCCTTCGCAGACCCTCTAGTTCGATCAGATGCAGAGGGGTCCAGCGGGACAACAGCGGGCTCAAGGTGCAAAACCTTCCAGCGGGTCACCAGTGGTTCCTCGACTCTGCCTTCTCTTATTTGGAATCTCCTTCACGCAAAAACAAAGAGGACCCAAGGGGAGATCTGCTCACATACAGGCACACCATATGTGGACCAATCATGGACCACAGTGGTAGCAGGTATTCACAGCACACCAGATTCTCTGGCACCCAGGATGCGTATTGGAACCAGACATTCCAACCCAAAACCTGGAAGTACACACACAAGGCATTCAGAAGCTTGCGAAAGCTAAGCATTTCGTAGGAAAATGCATGCCCAAATAAGGACTGAACTGGGTCGGCTCGACCTGGTGAAGGTGAAGGGGCAAGATGGCCAAATACAGGACAAAGAACCTTGTGGCATGGCCATTTTGGAGCCAGGCCACCTATTTGTGGTAAACACGGTTTACCTGGAAGGAAAGGGTTACAAATACATGAAAAGATAAGCTGCCACCAGCCCTGTATAAAGCAAATCTGCACTTCTCCTAAAAAATCCTTAGAGAGTATCTAGGGCCTTTAGAAATGACAGGAAGACCCAAGTGCACTATACTGGAAGGTACATTGTGCACTTGCAACATGTTGCAGAAAAGTTGCAACATTGCCAAGGACTAAGGCAAACAAAGTCTCCCAGTACGGACCGTCTTTAAGGGCATGTCAGTTTCCCCATTATAAAGTGAGCGAAAAACCCAGCCGAGTGCAGCAGAAGGCTGTGAACCTCAGGCAAAGTCAGACTAAGGTGCATAACAGCAGCAAAAAGTTGCGGGGTACACAACTGGAGGGAAAATTACACATGAAATGGAAATCTTTCCTAACACAGATAAATAAAAGTCTTTAGCAACAAGAATGCCACCTGTGTGCCAATCTCCTTCTTCCACATGTTTACACCGCCCACCACCTTCCATTGATTCTAGCGCTCACCTGACTCTGATGAACAGTCTGTGGCTATTCTTTCTTCGGGGGCTGCGTTACACTGATGCAAAGCTTTAAATAAAATCCTCTTAGCGTCATCCCTATTTTAATCTCTTTTTCAGGGAAGGTGCTCAGGCTGCTGGTTTTCCTTTTGTTATTTCATGTGCTGGTGAGTTTTGGTTCCAATTCAGTTTCGGAAGGACTTCTCTGTCTCCTCTACTTCCATGCAGTCCCTTTTCACTCTCAGTTCAATTTCTGTTGCCCCAACATTCGCCTTGCATCCATCTGGGGTTGGAAAGTCGGGTGTTGGATGTCTCATCTGTGTTTGGAAAGAAAAGTCCCAGTCCATTCCATTCCTGTTTTTGATTCCATTCCCCTTGTTCCAGTCTGGTTTTTTTTGGATGCACACAGGTGCATTCTGGAAGATGCTGTCCTCAAAAATACAAAAAGTGAAACATTACTGGGAGGCACAGTGGGTGGTAGCCACATTAACATTCAAGGCAAGTAAGGGGGTATAAGGGACAGGGACCCCCAACTACTCCTCTCTGCCTCTTGGACAGGTCTGGTTTGGCTTTTGCCCAGTGGCCCCCTGCTACAGATTTGGAGGGGTGCCAGTTCTCCCTTACAGAGACTGGTGCTCAACCGTGTCACAGAACATGTTCACTAACCTCTCCACAAACCGCCAGCAACAGAGCATACCGGAAGATTACAACATCTGGCTTGAGAAGGAAGACAACACAGCTACAAAATCTCTCTCAGCAAACTTTGGCACTCTCCAACTCAAACAATTGTTCGAAGGACCGACTCACAAGGCCGGAAATACCTTGGATGGTAATGTTTGCAAAAAAAAAGTCATCATCATTTTCACTCCACCCTGACTACTGTGAGAGGACCTCCTCGCTCTCCTATTCAATATTTTCCCTGATGCCCCAGCACTAACAAAACCCTCCAAAGGACTCCCACTGTTGACAAGACCATGAAAGGAAATTCAAGTGGACTTCCTAGTGCAAAAACTCGGAGTCACAAAATAACTTTCAGGCGTCCTGCCGGTCGCCTGTCTGCACAGCGTTTGGCCACCTCAGTGGCTGAATGCTCAATGCCAGACAACGTTGCATGCATGCATGCTTTTAGGTGCCTTCTGTCATAAACGGCCGATTACGTCCGTTCTGGACTGTATGGTCCCTGACCCAGAGAGGACTGAATTCAGTGATCCTTCCAACATGCCTGTTGGATATGAAACGTAATTTACCAGCCTTTACGTGTTACGTTCAACTTCCTACAAAACAGTCACGCCCCACGGCTCTGCGCGTCTCAACGCTACCGCTTAGTGTGTTCAGAAGTGTTTTGTAGGAGTTCGCTTGGGTCTCCTTCCGAGTCCCGTTGTCCCATATCCTTGATTACCTCCTATTTCCATTCCCATTCTTGAACTACCCCTTCCGTGCCTTTCTTTTTGGAATCCTACGGTGCTCGGGTCACGGCGTTCTGTGCCTCCGACCTTAGATACTGTTTCTTTCCTGGTTTCCGGTCCTGGATATTTGAACGCTACTTGGCGTAGGAATTGCAACCCTCACATTGGAATCCGAAGACCTGCACACGGGCTTGTACAAATGCCAGACTGTGCGAAAGCACACATCTGAGAAGGTCGCAAGCAAAGAGAAACAGGTGAGAAGAGGAGAGACTTGTGACAGATTGAGACGCCTTAAACCCGATACAAATACAGAGATGGAAGCCGCGTTGCAAGACCTCATGCGAGGTATGCAGGAACTAACCACTGAGGTCCAGAACCTTAAGGCAGACAACGCTGCATTGAAGCAGTTAGTCTTATCTCGTGACTCTGCAGCCAAAGAACGTGTCTTATTGGGAGGAGTAGTGGACAAATACGATGGCTCTTCAAAAACCCTCCGTGCCTTCCTTGATTCATGTTTGGTACATTTTACCTTCAAGCCACACTACTTCTCTACCCCAAGAGCAAAGGTGGGATTCAGGATATCACATCTTACGGGCAATGCCCTGACCTGGGCAACCCCCCTAGTCAATACAGGCGACGCCCTCCTGGATGATTATGATGGGTTTGTTGAAGCCCTAAAGGCCATGTTTGATCGCCCAGAACTAGTTTACAGTGCTTAAGAAAGACTGCTCGAATTTCACCAAGGGTCCCAGGATATGCTCACATATGTAACCCACTTTAAACAATTGGTGAAAGAGGCCGATTTGTCCCAGGAAGCCAGCTTCACCCTCTTTCGAAGAGGCCTAAATGATGAGATAAAGGACGAGTTATCCAGGGTAGCCCGCCCAAGCTCTTTCCAAGCTCTCATGGACCTCTCTCTACAAATTGATTTCCGGATCCAGGAAAGGAAGGCAGAGAAAAGGAAGACTAAATCAACATCCCCAAAGGCTGCTACTGATCTTTCATACAAACAAGAAACCGCTGCATCTTCAGCCCCGGATCCAGAACCCATGCGTGTAGGAGCCTTCCGAGGACCCATTACCCCACAAGAGAGGATGCGTCGGATTAACACCGGACTGTGCATGTATTGTGCCTCTGATAAACACCTTGTAAGAGAGTGCTCTATTGCGCCACCTCAGCGTTCAGGAAACGCCAGCTCCCGATCCTAAGTGGGGCACAGTTTCGGGAGAAAGATGTCTGCTCCTCACCAATTCCTTCCTTGAACTTCCCAGGAGAGAACAATCTTGTGATTTTACAGGCGTACCTGTCACCTTCCAAGAAAAAGTCATACCCCATCCTGGCTTTAGTGGATTGCGGAGCCATGGGCATATTCATAGACCATGATTGGGTCATCAGTCATCACATTGCCTGCGAAGCAAAAGAGACAATGCAACCTGTTGAAGCCATCGATGGGAGACCCCTGTCTTCAGGACCCATAACCCACCAAACCAAAGAGATTCTTCTTTCGATAAACAACCACCAAGAGAGGATCTGATTCAACATCATAAGATCTGCCCACTATCCCATGGTTCTAGGTATGCCCTGGCTGCAAAAACACAATCCCTTCATCAATTGGGCAGCAGGTTCCTTATTTGTTGGTTCAGAACATTGTATGTCCCATTGTTTGTCTCCTACCACCTTACCAAGTCCCTTAGAAGACCTCCCAGAAACTCAACAAATTCCAGTAACTGTCTCCAACATTATCCGGATTCCCCAAGTTTACCAGACATACTCAGATGTGTTCTCAACAGCCATTGTTCAGTCTCTTCCACCCCACAGACCTGAGGATTGTGCCATTGACACCGAGCCTTCAGCAGTGATTCCCTTCAGAAGAATGTTCATCCTATCCAAACCTGAAAAAAGGGCCCTCCGGGAGTATCTGGACACCAACTTGACAAATGGAACGATTCGACCATCCAAGTCCCCAGTGGGAGCTTCCCTCTTCTTCGTTCCTAAGAAAGATTCCAAGGAGCTTAGGCCATGTTTGGACTACCGTGTCCTTAACCAATGCACCCTCAAGGATCGTTACCCATTACCTCTTATTTCGGACATCCTGGAAGCTGTGAGGGGTGCAGTCATCTTCACAAAACTTGATCTCAGGGGTGCCTACCATCTCATTTTTATAAAAGAAGGTGATGAATGGAAAACAGCCTTTAGAACACCCTTTGGCCACTTTGAGTATATGGTCATGCCCTTTGGACTTGCTAATGCCACTGCAATTTTCCAACGTTTCATGGATCGTGTCTTTTCTGACATGTTGTTCCTTTTCGTCATTGAATACCTACACGACATACTGATTTACTCCAAGGAACCTCAGAAGCATGAAGAACACGTTAAGGCAGTTCTACAGCGTTTACGAGAACATAAACTCCTGGCCAAACCTGAAAAATGCCTTTTCAATGTACAAACTGTTCACTATCTTGGATTTGTTCTTAGCCCAAGGGGTATTGAAATGGATTCTTCCAATGTTTATTCCATCTTATCTTGGCCTGTTCCTACCACTGTGAAACAAATCCAATCCTTCCTGGGGCTTGCTAACTTTTACAGGAAATTCATACCTGCATTTGCTGATATTGTGCATCCCATTGTCACATTATTAAAGAAAGACACCCCCTTTCAGTGGTCCTCAACTCAAGACTCAGTGTTTCAACTGTTAAAGAAGGAGTTCACGCAAGCCCCCATCCTGGCTCAACCTGACACAGACCGTCCCTTCCTTGTTGAGACTGATGCATCCAACTACGCCATCGGAGCAGTTCTGAAACAAGAACTTGATGACAAAATAGAACACCCCATTGCCTATCTCTCCCGCACCTTGACTCCCAGTGAAAAACATTTTTTTAAAAAAAAAATTTTTATTAATTGGTTGGTTGGTAATCAACCTTTCAATTTAATATATAACACAAATTAATCACATTGAACATCAAAATGAAATTCAAAATAAAATCAAGCTCAAAATCAGTACCCAACAAAACCCTACAACCCCTCTACTTCAGCATTTCATCATTTTACAACAACAGCAAAAGGTGGCAAAATCACAATTCATATATGTACATCATCTGAATTATCATCTAAAAAATCAATCTAAAATAGGTTCGAATTACCACATCGTTAAAACCACTAGTAATCCACATGTGCAGAGGACGTTAATTACATAACACACATATCATCTATTTAGGGGAAATTTAAGCTGTACTTTCAGTTATCTCAAGATTTAGTGCTAACATAAATTGGACAGTAGCTATACGGACAGCTTGCAGAGGTGAGGAGAATATTCTAAACCAAAGTACATCTTTAGTTAAGCAGTTATAATTTTCATACAGTTTTTTAAAGAATGTACAGCGTAATTCTTTTAATGAGGAGTAACCTACTATCAAGTGTTTTAAAGTTTCCTCACACTCTGGTAATTGACAAAACCGACAAATATTTTCTTGTTTTGTTATTTGACCTCTTCGAGATAAAATTTCTCTGGTGGGCCATAGATTAAGTCTAAATCGGAGATAGTTGTTTCTGAAGTGGGGCGAGGGGAATTTAAGTAAATAAGAGGCTGCAGTTCTCATTCTTTTCGTACCGAAAGGCAGACCGCTATAATCTTTATACTGCGAGCAAAACTCTAAAGTGCAAATCCAGTCATGCTGATATAGTTTTCTCTGGGCACGATTGGGATTGATTAAAAGCAATTCAATAGTAATGTCGGCTTCTACTAAAAGATTGGTAACAAAATTTCTCCACTTATTGGGAAAAAAATGTGTGGATTTCAGCATGTATTTAGCCAATATATAAGATAAATCTGAACAATTTATACACAGCAAACATTTCCTCATTAACGAACACAATTTCCACGCATAAAACACAAACATTGAAAGGACTCCTAGCTCATAACGTATCAAAGGCCCTGGAGTTGAATTCGTTAACTTAAACACTGCTCGCCAAAATTTTCCCTCGAATCGATCCCAAAACACACGGTCTCTTGGTAATTTAGTTTCAGAGCCGTATGTTATTATCGGTAGAACTTTTTGGGCATAATATAAAAGTATCTGAGAACATGTAAATTTACCAAATTTATGCAAGAGGACTTTAGCTTGGCATATTAGTGTTTGCAGCTTTTGTTTTATATCCTGGACATAGGGAATATCACACTTTAGATTGTTAATAATCACTCCTAAATATTTGTATTGTGGGGTAATAGAGATGAGCTCTTCTTGAAAAGTCCAGATGGACGATTTTAGGGGGCGACATTTTTTGTTATGACATTGCATGATCTGTGTTTTGCTTAAATTAATAGCCATATGATTTCTTTGAACATACAGTGAAAGACCTTTTATCAGCCGCTGTAGACCTGACGGCGTTTTAGAGATTAAAATAAGATCATCCGCATATAATAACCATGCAATTTGATGAGACCCGAGTTTTGGAGCATCTGAGTTGATATCAATAAAATTCTTGCCCATGTCCAGTATAAACAAGTTAAAAATAGTGGCCGCCAGAATACAGCCCTGTTTCAGACCTGTTGCTGTCGGAATTTTAGTAGTTAGATGCCCAGCTAAAGTAGTTCTTATCTGAATTGCAGTATTTGTATGGAGAAGCGCAATCAGTTTAATTAGTGAACCGGGGCAGCCCATTGTAATCAATTTACTAATTAAAAGATGTCTATCGATTGAATCAAAGGCCTCTTTAAAATCCACGAAAGCTAAAAACAAGGGCTGATTAAGGCATTCACACTTAGCTTTAATCGCATTGATTGCTGTAATATTTATTGCCGTGCCTTTACCTGCAACAAATCCGGTTTGCAATACATCGGCATTACCAGAGGTTTCTATCCAAGCCCGCAAGTCTCTGAGAATCAACCGGGCAAAGATCTTGCCCGGTGTATCAAGAAGGGCAATCGGTCTATAATTTGAGGGGTCTTGTCTATTACCCTTCTTGAACACCGGGACAATAATAGAGAGAGACCATGATTTAGGCAATTGTTGAGTGCGCATGATTGTGGAGTAGAGTTGATATAAAATCTTTGCCCATAGGTTCGGATCTTGCTTCATCATGTAATTAGAGATCCCATCTGGACCAGGGGCACGCGATCTACTAGATTTATTAATATAAAATAAAATGTCTGCTACTGAGAATTGCAAAGTAAAAACTCCTGGATCACACTGACTAAGTGGTGAAATTGTAGTCTCAGGACAGGCATACAGATTTGTGTAATGTTCGACCCATTGAGCCTCTGCTACGTCATTGATTTGTAATGAAATCTGCGTATTAGGGTTGGTCTTATTAATTAGTGCCCATATTTGCGCAGAGTTTTTTGATCCCATCTTTTGGAGCATACATTCTCCATCAGTTTGGTAAATAATAGATCGATGGGCCTTCATCCAATTTTTAAGTTTTGTTTTCAATGATTTAAGGGCTTGCCATTTCACTTGGATAGGCAAAGCCAAAACTACCTTTTTTCCCTTCTAAACCAGGACTTTTGGCGCTGTACTTCCCTGTCAAAAGAATGCAAGGGAGAGTACTTTGTCTTCACCTTGTTTGTTGTACCGAATGTATGCAATAAGTCACTATACTCGAGTGACTTATTGGTACCTGAGATCCTCTCATACACAATTGTCTGTTCAAATACCCTGGCGAATTTCGCCAAATTGTATTCAGTCCAGTGTAATCTATTCATACCTTTGTTTACTAATAAGGGGTGGTATGTATTATATATCTCCTTTTTTCCCTGTGAAGCCATACAGTGCCATCTCACATTCAATATGTTATGATCACTGTCCTCAGTGGAGATCACACAAAACAACTTAATATCAGAGAATAATTCACGATTAACATAAATGAAATCAATAATGGCACTAGAGTGTCCTTTTTTCCATGTGTTCTGTGGCGGGCTATCGGCCGAGCATGAACCATTTAACATAACCAAGTTTTTTGTCTCAATAAAAGTGTTCCAGGAGACCAGTCTGCTATCCATACGTTTATGGGGGGCATCCAGACAGTGCAAATTTAAATCGCCCGCCAGGATAACATGCGGGTATATAGGGAGTTTAATAATCTCTAACCATAACTCTTCCAGATCTTTAAGAAATGTTTGGTTGACATTGCAGCTGGATTCTAATATATATTTACTATCGCATATCTTTGTTCTCTTATTGTGATAATTATCAATTGAGTATATCGATTTGGCGCAGACTGGTGTTCTAGAACAATTTCTGAGGACTTGTTTAAGGCCATAAGAAGACCGGACATGGGCCGACCTTTCACAGATCGTATTGCAGGGTTAAAAACTATTTCAAAGTTGTCCCACACTGGCTGCTCCGTGAGCCAAGTTTCTTGAAATAAAATAATATCATGCTGCGATAACTTATTGGAACCATTCCTCAATAAGTGCCCGTGGCCTAGAGTGTTCCAACTTATCATAGACAAAGATGGCAGAGGATATTGAAAAGTAAGTTACGACTGCTTTGATACAGATTGAGATATTGGATGATAATTTTGGTTAATCGACTGAACACATAAACCCTGTCTCTGATTGGAAACATATGTCTGCGTTGATGGATTTTGCACCGCAGAAATAGGAACTTGAGTTGTCACAGCAGTGAGAAGCTCGAACCCTAATTCATATATTTCTCGTTTAGCAAGCCACAAAGTGTTTAACACAACTCGTGAGGACACCCAAAACCGTGCAACAGAGAGAGCATTATCAAAGATAAATTCCACCAAATCAATATCTCTGCATCTGATAATCAATGGATATAGCGATTGTTTGGGTGATATTTTCGAGTTTTTTGGTGGTAAAGACGAAAACCTATTAGAGTGCAACCAGCTTGTACCCAGTGAGTGGTTTTGTTGTTGAGGAAGTATATCAGCCCTTGCAACAGGACCAGCTGGATAACGGCTCAGATCAGTTATTTGTGAATGCATAGTATGCTGGTCAGCCTCTGACTTCGTATGTAATGTAGCATTTTTGTTCAAGTTGGTCATATATTCTTCCACCGCAGTTTTTATTACTTGTTGTATTGGCATTTCAGATGCACCAAATGTGAGTTGCTTGGTGGTGGGTGTATTAGCAGAATTAGTAGGAATTTTAAGGGGAGCAGACATTTTCTTTAAAGAAGAAAGCTCAGGGATCAGGGGCGTAATGAGTGACTGTGCCACATGATTCTTTTCGGTATGGACTGTTATATGGGGTATCTCCCGAATATTAGGATCCTTCAGCATCTCTACTTGGGCATTCAAGGGTCTTTGTTTAGTCATATAGTAGTCGATCTCCTTTCTGATTTCATTCCGTCTGGCTTCAACATTCTTATCTGAGATCCTCTCAGGAGAACAAGGTGATGAAGCTGCAAGGGTAGCACCCTCTTTTACTTGTACCACCGCAAATTAGGGTACTAAGGGAAATGAAGCTTGTGTATTCACCGTCCTATCATGTTCGGCAGCCTCAACCAGCGCGTCTAGTGGGTCATAAGCTATTATGTCGGCAGGGCATGTCGTAAGCTGGTTACTAGCTTTCATAGCATTAGCCAATGCGCTATATTTTTTTTTGTACTGCTTCCGCAGCCATGGTGGTGTTCTTCCTGGGCAAAGATAGGGCTTTAATGAAGGCTTTAGTTGCTGAGGTTGCCGTTTTTGTTATATCTTTAGCATTTTTTGTTTTTTTACAAACCAGGTTCTTTTTTGGCTTAAGTATTATTTCGCGTGGCTTAGATCCATTAAGTGAGAATATGTTAAACACTTGTTTGTCTCCAGGAACTACAGGGTCCGACAAAGATTTGTCCTTCGGATTTTCAATGTTTTGGGGCAGAGAAAAATCATCGTGAATTACATTCGGAAAGGCAGGTAAGGTCTTAAACTTTATAGCTTGTGATTGTGTAATAGGGTCGGTAGGCGGCTTGTCAAAAATTAGTGATTTGTCAAGGTTTGGATTTAGTTTTTTTCGGATATTCGTTTCAATACTATGTTTAAGCGTTGCTTGCCAATGTAATAATTTCTCAATCTGTTTATCATGTGCCTGCAGTTTTCGGTCGAGCGTTTCAAACATCTTAAAAAGAGAAGAAATGGCCAAATTCATGGCATGCAACGTGGTCTCAATCAAAATGGACGGAGAAATGACTGAATGCAAAATAGGGTCATCAGGTGGTCTAGCCGAGATGTCAGGGACGCGTCTGGGAGTGGGAGCAGCGAATGAGGCGACCAAACTATGTGCTGTGTCTGAATATATGAAAGAAACTTCAGGTAGCTCTAATGAATTCCGACAATCATCCCCTTCCAAAAAGGAAGAGTTCGAGCTTAACTCAATTACTGCAGGCTGAGGATCCGATGAACCGCAGCAGCTTTCGATCAGGGGGAGTGGTGAGGGAGCATGACAGTCATGTAATAATGGACTCCCCCCACCAGCAGGACCTGAAGAATTCTGACATAGTGTTTGAGGCTCTAGATTTCTGTTGGAATTGGTGTTGGACCCTGGGGATCCAGGTGCTTCACATATTACAGGCATAGGGTGAAGCTCTTTTAAAAGAGGGATTACACCCTCTTTAATAAGAGTGTTATCAGAAACTCCCAAAAAGTTTTTTACATTTGAGCCTTGGGCGCTCGTGGTGAACCTAAAACAAGTGTCAATTGGTTTACCAGTGAAGTCACAGGATAAGGGTTTAGACTCAAAAAAGAAACGTTTTACATCAGCTGGAGATGTATGTCTATTGATGTTCGAGGCACTAGCAGGGTGATGCCTCCGGGGCGTACTGCCCATTTGTTTTCGCTTGTGTGTTTCTGCAGTATCCTGAACCAAAATTGGCCCATTCGGCATTGCACTTCTTAGGGTACGCATGTCACCTTATAGTAATACTATCACAGAGTATAAATACAAATAGATAAGAATTATGATTAGACAAATAGATACTAAAACAGGATAGGTAAGTGCTGCTTAAAAGAGAGGGTCCAAAAGTAGGATAAAAAAAATTAAAAATGGAGAGTGGAACTGAATTCTTGCAAATACGCCAAACAGTACCTTAGTTATTTGCTTGTGCTGAATTTACATATAAAATTCTTAGCCGTCTAGGGAACGCCCGATGGCTTGAGGAGCAGCCTTAGTCCGTCTCTCCTCCCCAAAGACCGGCTAAACAGATAAATGAATTAAAACTCTTAAAGGAAGTTGAACAGACCGTAGGTGATCCGAATGGGGACAACAAGTGGCAGATACTTGTCCGCTGGCGGTAGTTAATCAGTACCTATTTTACCACGGCCAACAGCAGACCACGCCGAACAGCCAAACAGCACCAGCCCTTACTGCCTCCAGGGCTTAACGCCGCAAGGGTGGTTGGGCCGGCAATTTCACTTGAAGGCAAGTACGTGAGCCTTCACGTGTCCACGAAGGGGCCCGCCCCCTTCAGGAAGCAAATAGCACAGCAAGAGCTCCGCTCGCAGTGCTGTGCCAAAGGAAGTCAATGCAGGCAATAAATTGGAGCGTTTTAAATTTCAGAACACGCTCCTTCAAACACAGGCAATACAACCCGCTCGGGCGGTTGGGCCGGCAATGTCACTTGGAGGCAAGTCACGTGAGCCTTCACGTGTCCACGAAGGGGCCCGCCCCCTTCAGGAAGCAAATAGCACAGCAAGAGCAGGCAATAAATTGGAGCGTTTTAAATTTCAGAACACGCTCCTTCAAACACAGGAAACACATTATTTCCGTCCTGGAGAAGGAGTTGCTAGCCATTCGACAAACCTTCACTGACTGGCGCCATCTCCTTCTGGGAGCCAAAGACCCAGTACAAGTCCGTACAGACCATCGGAACCTTCAAGTCCTACAATCCCTGGAGTGCAGAAACAGCCGTCTTTTTTGCCCAATATCAATTTCAAATCCATCACTTTCCTGGAGAAGATAACATCATAGCCGACGCATTGTCCAGATGTCCTGATTATGAACCCCTTGAGGACCGGACCTTTCCCAAGACGTTTCCCAACACAATATTCGTAGCTCAAGCCATTACTCTCCTGGAGGATATTCGAGCCAAAACTCAGTCTTCTGAACTTTGATAGGAGTTTAAAAGAAAACAATCGATGGCATCTCAAGATAAAAGACGGATACCTATTTAAGGATACATGGCTGGCCATTCCCACTCCAAGGCTGAGACATAAGATCACAAACCTATGCCATGATACCCTCCATTCTGGACACCGTGGAATCTCCAACACACTCTGTCTTGTACAGAGACAATTCTGGTGGCCAAGGATGAAAGATGGCATAAGAACCTATGTTCAAACCTGTGCAGTTTGTAACCAGAATAAGCATGATAACAGAAAACCAGCAGGTCTCCTACACCAACCAGCATTACCAACAAAATCTGGGAAATCATTGCCACAGATTTTATCGTGGAATTGCCTTCTTCTAGAGGATACATGACCATAGTGGTTACCATTGCTTTGTTCATGCATTTGGCTCATTTCACCCCTCTATACAAATTACCATCCTCATCTGAACTAGCTGGGATTTTTTTAGAACACATATTCCAGCTTCATGGACTACCCTCCAAAATCATTTCCGACAGAGGACCCCAATACATATCCCAGTTTTGGAAACAACTATTTCGGATATTAGGGATCCAACGTGCCTTGTCCTCTGGTTATCATCCACAAACCAATGGAGTTACAGAACAAGTAAACCAAACCCTGGAACAGTATCTTCGCTGCTTCGCCACCAAAGTCCAGGATGATTGGTCACTTTTGATACCTGTGGCCGAATTCGCTTACAACAATTCGGATCATTCAGACATCAAGACCAGCCCTTTATTCTGTAGCCAAGGATTTCACCCTTCAGTTCTACCATCCATTCTCCCACATCCTACCCCAGTTCCTGCGGTCGATTCCTAGATTGAAACACTGATCAATGTACACAAAGAAGCAAAGAAACACCTGGAAAAGGCCCAAAAAGGTGTTAAACAATATGCAGACACCAAATGAAGTCCTAGTCCTTCTTATTCAATAGGAGATAAAGTCTGGTTATCTTCGAAACTCCTTCCTCGTCACCTACAACCAAATAAATTGGCTCCCAGGTATTACAGACCTTTTTCTATAAAGGAAATTGTTAATCCAGTGGCCTTTCGACTCCAACTACCAGAGTCGTGGAAAAAGATTCATCCTGTCTTCCACACTTCTCTGTTAAAACCATATGTACAGTCCACTCGAACTGCCCCAAGATCTACTCCAGTGATTGTCGATAACCAACTTGAATACAAGGTCTCTAGGATTTGTGACTCTAGGTACCGATGAGGTCAACTACAGTATTTGGTTGAATGGAAGGGATATCCTCCCAGTGAGCGCACCTGGAACCCGTCTCTAGCATGAATGCCCCCCGGGTGATACGAAGATATCATCTTATCCACCCAGGCAAACCCTGAGGTGCGGGGCTTCAGAGGAGGCATACTGTCATGAACCGCCGATTACGTCCGTTCTGGACTTCATGGTCCCTGACCCATAGAGGACTGAATACAGTGATCCTTCCAACATGTCCGTTGGATACGAAATGTAATTTACCAGCCTTTACGCGTTACGTTCAACTTCCTACAAAACAGTCATGCCCCCGCGGCACTGCGCGTCTCAATGCTACCGCTTAGTGTGTTCAGACGTGTATTGTAGGAGTTCGCTCGGGTCTCCTTCCGAGTCCCGCTGCCCCATATCCTTGATTACCTCCTTTTTCCATTGCCATTCCTTGAACTACCCCTTCCATGCCTTTCTTCCTGGAATCCTACGGTGCTGTGGTCACGGCGTTCCGTACCTCCGACCTTAGATACTGCTTCTTTCGTGGTTCCCGGTCCTGGATATTTGAATGCTACTTGGCGTAGGAATTGCAACCCTCACACTGGAATCCAAAGACCTGCACACGGACTTGTACAAATCCCGGACCGTGTGAAAGAACACATCCAAGAAGGTTCAGCAAGTAGAGCGCTCACTTTGACATCCGTGCAGAGCCTGCTGACGCAGGTTCGAATCCCGGCAGGGCCAAACTCAGCATTTCATCCTTCCGTGGTCGATAAATGAGCACCACACACCGTGGGTAATAATAAGCAGCGCTCAGATACCTGAGGGTTCGTAGCGCTATATAAATGCCAAATTATTATTATTATTATTATTTAAGCAAAGAGAAACAGGTGAGAAGGGGAGAGACTTGTGACACAAGTGGTCTATTCTCAAGTTTATTCCTTCATTTCTGACAATTCTATTCTTCCTCGTTTCCTATATGGTTTCCGTTTACTAAACTCTACTGAAATTGCCCTCTTTCGGTTTGTGATTTGTTACTTTCAGCTCGTTATTCAAAACATTCCTCCCTCTTAATTTTGCTTGATGTATTGGCTGCTTTTGACACTGTATTACATGCTTTAATTCGGTCATCTCTTTCTTCCTTTGGGTTTTCTGGCTCCATTCTCTCCTGGTTTAATTCTTACCTGTCTAACTGCACTTATTCTGTGTAGTGGGCGGGCAAGACTTTGGACACTGTTTCTCTTCCCCATGGGGTTCCGTAAACGCTCTCTCTTGGGACTTTGAGAAACCTGTCTGTATTTTCCCACCTACTCCCCCAGGATCTTCCTTTCAGGTGGCCAGGGAAGGGCCATCACTTTTGGATCCTGAACCTGAGGGTGGACAAGCAAGGGAGGATCACCTAAGTAGAGGGTCGTGGGGGATTGTGAGGAGAATACCTGAGGGCGAGACATGGTATTCCCCCTTTCCCAATTATACACCAACCCACTCTTCCTCAGTCTTAATGGGGTATTTCCAATCACAGCCCATTTCCCACCCGATCGAGAGATAATCGAGAGCAATGAGGATTACCCATAGAAACAACATTGGACTACAAAGTGAGGCTTACCATCTAACACATTTGAATTGCCCCACTAATAGAGTCCAGCAAGTTTAGACACATTTCTCCAAGTGTGCACACCTAACTCCAACTGACTCTCACCTGCAGTATAAAATTGGTGGTTCTGCCAGAATCAGAGCGCAAGCTGGGGATGATGACTGGAACAGAGGAGCCAAGGAGCAGGCAGCTGCAGGAAGAGAAGCCTGGATGATCTGGAGAACTGCGTGACGGTCCCAAGGGTGTCTGAGGAGCAGGTGGTGAGACCCTGACCTCCACCCAAGCCCATTTGACGTGCTCGCCAGTGCTGCGCTACTGTTGGTGAGTTTCATGAGACAGAGAGAAACTCAGTAGTGTGCGGGTAGCTGGAGCATTTTTAGAAGAAGAGCCTGGTGAGCGAAAGCGGGACGAAATCAAGCAAAAGCTGGAAAGCGGTGAAAGAAAGCAAAGCGGAATGACAGAAAAGGTGCGCTAGCGGCACAGATGTAATGAAAGACAGCGAAGTGCACTGGTGGCGTGGAAACAGCTAAGAGTGGGTGCGAGAGAGACCGAAAGTAAGGAGAGGGGTGCAAGTGACCCAAAACAGAGAGACAACAAAGAGACAGTGAGAAGGAAAACAGACAACAGAGCGTGCAAGCAACCCGAAAGTGATGAAGAGGGTGCAAGCAACCCGAAAGTGAAATGGATGCAAGCGACCCGAAAGAACTACAGAGTGTGCAAGAGGCACATTACAGGGCAAATGAAGGTACAAGAGAGCACTGTGAGAAACTGAAGGTGCAAGAGAGCACAGTGAAAAGTAAGGAGAAGTGAACAAGGGGCACAGGAAGGTGTTAAGAAGGTGCAAGTGTGCACGACGAAAAAGAAGTTGTGCAGGAAGCACAGTAAGGTGGAAAAGGACAGAGTGAAAGAAGCACAGAAGAGGAAAAGGTGCCAGGTGAACTGTAGTCTTGTGGTTCCTTTCCTGTGAATCCTACCACACACTCTTTGTTTGTATTTAGCGTAAGGATTGGCAATAGGTTTTTCTTAGTATAGGCCCTTTCATTTGACAAGACATTGCTAGGACTGCTTTATTATTTGATGGTTGTAGCTTACTCTCAGTTTAGATTTATGTTTAGATTATGCGTTTTTCTAACCTGCACACACAGTATAATAAACACCCTTGAACTGTGATCACTTGTGTCTGTCTTTACTGTTGCCACCATGAGTGCCTTACATATGGTGTCAGCAGTGGTATATGATTCAATTGATAAAAACTGAAAACCATGCTAATAATTGTGGTACCACCAGAAGGGGAAAATAAGACAGTTGATCTCCTTGATTCGGATTGCGTATCCACACTGAAAGAGGTCTTCTCTCAATTGGGTGTCCCACCTGGTCAACAGGATCTGTTCTTTAAGACCCAAGTGTTGCTAGATATGCTTCTTCTCTCTCATTACCAAATACAACCGTGGGACTGGATAATTCTAAAAGTTCAACTGTTTTTTCCTTCATCAGACTTAGTGCCCTAAATCCTCCTCCTCCAGAATCTTTCTTTGTTGGTACCCAGTCATTATCTATTGTGGGACCATCTGGTAGATTTAGGGATCAATCTACCACAGCCCCCTACTTCGACAGATTCAGAGTCGGAAGAGCCGGACGATTTCGAGACCTTATCTGACGAAATTGAAGGCTGTGTCCTTTCTGATTCAGAACCATCTACAGAAGGGACCCTCACACCACCAGAAGAAATGGCCGGCTTAGCCAATGTCATCAGCCAGTTAGCAACCCATCAAATGCAGGCTAAGATTAGGCTTCAAGAAAATTAAAGCTAAGCTAATTAAACAGCAAGCCAGGCTGTTACACCCTTCCGACATTGGTCCTTGTTACAGAGAAAGAGGGTTTGTGGATCGATACAACGGGATACATTAAAGATGGCCGCGGCTCTGGAACAGGGGGGTAGCAGCTGTCTAGTTTGCTCACGCTTGCCGTGGACGCTGTCAGCGGGTCATGCGATTCCATTAAAGGACCGAAGACACTCAGCTCGAAACGTCGCTACTTTTTGGAGAGGCGCTCCGTAAGTTCGAATCTAGGGTGTGCCTAAAATTCTGAATCATTCATGTTATTCTGTCCTCATTCCGTTTCCTTCCAATTTTCTCCTTAGAATTCCTTTGCAAACTAACTTTCCCGTGAGACTCTCGAACCACCCATTGCTTCTGAACCACATCCTCTCCCTCGCTCCTTACCATTCAGTCTCGCGATCCGCAAGTACTAGTGATCACTTCCATCATGAGAAAGTGAGTTCCCCTTCACTTACTGAGCATTAGTTTCCTCTCCTTTTCTGGTACTAATTCCTGTTCGCCTTCTAGGGATCTACCGAATTCTCTGGTCCCAGACTCCGGACCAACATTCACGGCGAGTCAAACCCGCTCGCTCGTTCAAAGTCATACCCCATAGTAAGAACAATTCCTCTTCCTCTCTTTGTCTGACACCCAATTTACCTCCTTTTGGATACTTACCTGTCTTTCCATCTCTCTGTAGAAGTGATGATCCATTATTCCTGGGAGTAACTACCCGTCGGAGTTCCATCCATTGAAGAAGTCTGCTCATCTACGTCGCCCAGGGTTTTTTCCCCCAGAGGGTTTCCCTGGGATTCGTGTTTCTCCCTTGCTGGTCTTTCATCTCCGGTGGGGAGGGGCAGGATCCTCCGGGTGGTCCTTGCTCACTGTACTTGCTGCTCTCGTCTTTGCTGCCAGACCAGGTTAGTGCCTTTTAATTTCAACAACTGATTATTTTCAGATTACCAATTGTTGTCGATAGCAATAACAGTAACCATTAACAGTTACATGAACACATGCCCTTGCTACCACAGGGGGTGCTTCAACCCTATCTTGAAGGCAAAGATTGGGGAAAAAACGTTCTAAACTTTGAACGCCTAGCTGAACAACTAGGATGGGAAGAGAACCTTAAAAGATGCTATTTAGCCCCTCTACTGAAGGGTGAATTACAAACCTCCTATCAGCTACTTAATCTTGCCCAGGGAGCCACCTTTTTATCCATCAAAGACGGGCTGCTTAAAAGAGTGGGGCAAACCTGCAATTTATATCAGCAGAAATTGAGAGCCATTAGATCGAACCCAGGACAAACTCCCTTAGAAATGGGTGAACGTGTCATAAACACAGTGCCCCTCTGGATTAGTGACAAATCCCTAGAAGAACTGACAGAAATTATCACACAGGAACAGTACACTAACTCCTTACCTCCTTTTTTGTAAAAAGACGTTCTTTAGTTAAATCGACCTACCGTAGGCATAGCTATAGAAACTGCACAAACCATTCAGATGCAGCTAAACATTTCCACTTGGTCCATAGATCGGTGGAACGGAAGGATCAGAAACCTGTCCACTGACCTCCAACTCATGGAGTAAATAAACCAGAGGGGTTGTTATGAAAGTAAAGAATGCTTGACACGAGAGAGAGAGAGTAGAGATCAGGAAGGCCAACTTGAAAACTAATGATGAACGTAGAAGAAAGGTTATAAAAAGGGGGCCAACAACCGCCTCCAGTCTGCTTCTCCGGTAGAGAAACAGGACACTTAGCTAGACACTGTCCGAAGAATATAAAGGATGAACCTATGGAAATAGGGTGATTAAGGGAGAAGAGTGGGAAGAACCCAAGGAAGAACTAGAGACCTTTAGCATCTGTTTATGTCAGACACCTACCGATTTTTCCTATGTAAAGGCTTGGATAAAAGGGAGGCAAGTACAGGCCTTAATTGACTCAGGGAGTAAACAAACAGCTATACAAGACAATTTGGTTTCAATAAATGACCTAGATGAGGCAGCCCTAGTCAGAGTTAGATGTGTACATGGAGACAATGAAGTGTACCCTAAGATACCTGTACGCATTGAAATCCAGGGTGAATCATGTGAGGTGCCATCAGCAATCATGCCAGGACTCCCCGAAGAAATTATTCCAGGGAGGGACTTCACCACATTTTCTACTCTTTTACAGGAAATTGCACCTCCTTATGGGTATTTTGTACTCTGGAGTTCTTGGCAGGCAAACTATTACTCCCAAAAATCTCCAATATGGGATTGTGAAAATTCTGAATTCCTAAAACCCAACATGGACCTTAAATCCAACTTCATAGGTTATATTTAGAGACACCAGTAAAAGTACTCCACCTCTACCTATAACGACCAAAACCGATCAGTGGAATATGTGAGAATTCATGGATATACCTCGTCCCTGCCCTCTTCCAGGTATTAACAAGATAGTGTCACAATTCCACAACTCCGTCCCTGCTACCGCATTCCATGTTCCTGTGCCAGCAAGCCCGTCTCCCACAGGATTCGGCGCATGGCTGCTCCCTTCTTGCATCAATGGCAGTTGCCATGAAGACACACCGTATCCACGCTGGTTTCCATGACACTTTGTTCCACTGCAGCGCAATGCGCGTTGTGGAGCAATCAGCTGATTGCACCGGCAGACAGCCACGTCAGATCCCACCTACCTCTCCTGCATAAAACTCTACCTTGTACATCTAACGCTGCAACTGATTGAAGCAGTACGAGTCACCTTAGTGTGTACCTGTATATCCTTGGACCTGATTACAGCTCAGATTCCTGACCTCTGCCTGCCTAACAGACTATCCCTTGCCTCCTGATTTTGTACCGCTCAGCCCAGACCGTTGGTGCTGCACCATTATACTTGGAGCTGCAACTTGATCTGCAGGATATCATACAACACACTTGATTCCAGAAACCGTTAGTGCACGCAAACAGGACACTCTGCAGGTAAATCCAGTGCACTAGCCCGGAACTAGCGCGACCCTCGTTCCCTCTTTCCCTCATTTTCTCTACTATGGATTCCCTTTTCTACGACACCATTATATCGGCTGGCCTTCCTGAGTTCCGGTAAGAGCCCTTTAGTGTCCTGACTAAAAGCATATAAGCTATTCATATCACTGCATTCCTATTGTAACATGGTCGTTTGGTATCATTAGAACAGGGTACTGGAAAAGTCTTCTGACACCTTAACAACGTACCAGAGATATATTAACAGGTAGTTTTCCAACTAGTGGGATTAGTTTTCCTTTCTACTGACAAATTGTGTAACTTGTTAATTTCTTTCCCTTGCAGCCTGGCAACGTGGTTGTGTGTTCTCCCTGCTCTTTCAGTTGATCCGCTTCTCCGTTCTGTTTCCTTACAGCAGAGGGGTGTATCAAGGGAAAGATCTCCCTCTGTGAGGAGACATGGGTTAAGGAATAACCCAGGTTATTCAAGCAATCAGTACGAATTTGGACTGCCTGGTGTTTGGTTCAGTCACCATCTCTGCATACCTGACTCAGAGTTGGTGAGTACTAACACATAGGTCCTGGACAAAGAACAGGCATATCCACCTTGCATAGCTGAAGGGTATGTGAGAAATCTGAAAGTATCTCCCTCTTTAGTCCACAGGGATCTGTCATTCAAGTGGCCAGGACACAGCCATCACTATTGGAACCAGTTCCTCAGGGTCGACTAGTGAGGGAGGAGCACCTGGATGGGGGATCCTCAGAGAGTGGAAGCGGAACACCGACAGATGAGACACGGTATCCCCTTTCTTACAACACCTTTTCTCCAGCCTACCATGTAGGACACTCGAACACTGTACCCCCCTTTTCCGACACAAACAGTTTCGCACACCACGAAAGATGACAGACAAACAGCAGAGCTGTTTACCTGACATGTCCCAACACAAGGGTGAGTCAAAGTCAGGAAATTGACCAGAATCACCCACACCTGACGGCCCCTTTCCTTCCCCAAAGGGATAAAAAGGTGGAGCACGAGAGCACAATACGAGCAAGGCAGACCACATGACGAGAGAGCTAACTCAGCACGGCAGTTCAAGAGGAGGAGAAAGACGGCGTGAACCGACTGGGTGACAAGGAGAGAAGCAACCTTGCCCTCTCCGACCAAGGCCTGTGAAACCTCCACGAAAGGAATGGTAAAACCGTGAACAATAGCCAGCGTGTGTTGCAGCAGATGTCAATGGTAAACGAGGCCCTCCTATGCTGATAACCAAGCTGGGGAGAGACGATTGCCACCGTGGTATCGGCCTTGACTCCAGAGACAAGAAAAGTCAAGCCGTTCATCACAGCCGGTGAGTCGAGGGGAGAGCCGATAAGAAACCAAACTGTGTTGAAAAAAAGTACCAACCGGCTAAATGCAGAAAGTACAAAGAACTGTTAATACGAGAGGGGGAAACTAGCTACAGAAGAGTCAGGCACAACGTGGGAGCTCACTTGGGAAACTCTGGGCGATTACCTAATTGTTCAAACTACCATTACTAGAAGGCCTTGGGAAAGGGGCAAGAAGAGGGTCAAAGTTATCATACGAGGGTCTAGAAAAATCTTCTGTACATTCGAAAGTCGTTGACCGGCAGATTATTGTGAAGCTAAGGGAAGTGAATCCTGCATTGTAAAGAACTATTGAAGGAATTGTACGATTGACAAAGTTGTCAAGAATGAACACGACGGAGGGATGACGATAAATAGGGGGCAAATCCAAAAGTCCCGATAAATAGTGTGTTGACAAGTGTGAACCCGGCAGAGGGATGTCCACAGTGAACTGTTTAAAAAGACATTAAGATTTGTGAATGTCACAGATGAGATTGTGTTAAAAGCTGTAGTGAACCCGACGGAGGGAGGCAAACAGTTGAGAAGGATCTGAGCCCAGAAGAGGGGGATCCAGGGGTGAAAAATCATCACCCCGCCGAGATATAAATGCAACAGAGAAATCTTGTGAAGACGAGCCAGAGTGAACCAGACAGAGGTAGACTGAGATTCGAGAGGCCTCTGAGCCCGGATGAGGGTTATCCAGGGGTGAAAAGATATCACCCAACGGACAAACAGAAAAGAACTTATGTTTATTGTTTGGAACACATCAGGTCCTCGGAGGCAAGATACTTTTTGTAGAAAAGAGACTTAAACACTGAAGGCCCTGATTGCTAAGAGTGGAACTGTAGTCTCGTGCTGGGAAAGCACAAGCGCGGAATTCCACCTTGTCCCGTGCTCTAAACGTGGTGGAGGGAGAACCCCCGCTAACACATCCTGACGTATTATTTGTGAACACTTCTTTTTTTCCTGTGAATCCTATCCCACACTCTTTGTTTGTATTTAGCGTACGGATTGGCAATAGGTTTTTCTTAGTATAAACCCTTTTATTTGACGAGACGCCACTAGGACTGCCGCATTATTATTTGATGGTTGTAGCTTGCTCCCATCTTAGATTTAGATTAGGTGTTTTTCCAACTTGCATATACAGTTTAATAAACAACCCTTGAGCTGTGATCACTTGTGTCTGTCTTTACTGTTGCCACCATGAGTTCCTTACATAGCCGATATGCATACTAATCCTAAATCCCCTTCTGCAATGGCTGGTTTGGTTTTTGACACCTACTATACTCAGTCCTCCACTGACTCAGCGGAGGAGCGGATGACTTAAGCCTGTGGAGGAGTGTCAGTTAAACAGACGATCAGAAGCAGCCTAGAGGCGATCCTGCAGAGATCATGGAGCCAAAAGGCCCACTGTAGGCATGGCGAGAAGTGACTACGCAGACGTGGCTGTGACGAATCAGCCTCTGGGGCACCAGTGATCCTTGGATTAATATATCGGTTTCTAAACCATCAATCAGCCCCACACCTCTAGTACACCAGCAGGGATCTGAACAGATTGGAAACACAAGTCAATTATAAACCTCCATGTCCAATTTTGGTAACGTGGAAGGAACGGCAGGGTTATCTCTGCAAGGTCATGGTTAGTTTCAACACATAGAAAATACAATTATTACCCAATGATAAAAGGGACTGTCCAGTCAAGGTTGTATATAAATATCTACTTTATTATCACACCAGACAATTCTAGCACACTTCAAAATACAACCCACCCTGTAAAGGAACGCAGAGGATAGACAGTTTCAAAGAAGGAAAAGGGATGCACTCTGGATACTGACAGAAGGATAGTCGGTATAGTAATTAATCACAATAGTTCAAAGATACTTGGTTTTAACACAAAGGGAGCAATGGGTCGTAAAATATCTCTAGGGGACTTTGGAGAAGGACTGGGGGACAGAACCACAATGTACCCTGTGCTTGTAGAAGTTCTTGGAGCTCGAACATGTAGAGCCGGTTTCAGGACACTTTACAGCTTCTGCAGCAAAGTTTAAGACGGGAGAGAGCTGCGGGTATAAGGCGGCAGGCAGTTCGGCATGCGAGGCTGGAAGGACAGCTACAGGCTGGCCTACACAGTGGCTCGGGGTCAGGAATCGCTGTCTCAGTGCTGGTCGGTGGTTCTGAAGCACTGGTTGAGGCATCTTAGGCAGCTTTAGCAACTGCGGCGTAACAGTCAGTGGTGCAGTCGGTTGCAGCTCGAGGGGCTCGACTGGGTCGAAAATGTACTTTAAGGCAGACGTCGGTAGATGCTTGTCGATGCACTCTTCCTAGCTTCTTCACTGGGCTTGTGTCATCCTTTAAGGCGGACAGCCCAAAGCTGAGGAGTGTGTTGCAGGCAGCTGCCTTGTCCTTGGTTTGGTTCAGAGACTCTCTGGCACTTCCCACCAAGGAAGCCTGCTCAGAGCCTAGCAGGGCCTGCTGTGTGCTGGCTGGGTACCAGTTCTGGAGCTGCTGGAGGGTGCTCTAGATTCACTATCTCCCTCTGCTCCCTGGGAGATGTTTAGGGGAGGGATCTTACTTCCCTCTTGGCGATCCTGGTCTTCCTTCACTGGATGAAGATGTAAGGTAGACTGTACCTTCACCCAGGGTCCAATGCTGAGTTTTTCTTTCCTGCTTCTGGTGAAGCCTTCAGATGATTTGCCCAAAGAGGGGCTCAGCCCTCATTTGAAGCCAAATGGGACACATTGATTGGTGTAGGCTAAGTCTACCTTAATGAACCAATCCTGGGTCTCCACCAGCAATCTCTTGCATGCATGAAGTCATAACCAGAGTGCTACGCAACAGAAAAGGTAAAAGGGTGAAAATATGTAATACAAAGTCCCACCCATCTTCCTATCTGTTGTGGATCAAAGGGTCTCTAGTTAATGGAGCTCTCTGAGGTTCCTGACTCCCTTTAAGCTGCGGTTGGAACAGACGTCCTGGCGCCGTCAATCCACATACTCATACTTTCTAAATGGGGTCCCCCTGCAGGGAGGACTACTGTAATACACACAGTCCCAGACATGATAGGTCACTGATCATTGATACTAAGGGCGGGAGCTGCTGTCAGGTTGACACAGTGCATATGAAAGGTTGTTGTGGTTTCCCATCTCCTTTGTTAGCCTCTGCAGCCAGGCCCCATGTGGGCCCATTTTAATTAAACTTTGATTAGTATGCAAAGCTGCCACCCGCAGCAGAGGTAAACAAAAGGACAGGGTGGATCCATGGACCCTTTGTTAGTAAATTAGGCTGGCCATGGCAAGATAAAGGATTAGCCCTACCCTTCTGAGATGACATGGTGTTATCCTGGCTGTCAAATCCCAACTAAATATGACATGGGGCGGCACCTGCAGGCTGTGTTCACCCAGACTACACAGGTCTATGTGTATGTCGTGCGGTGAGCATAGGAAAATGTGTACGAATTAGCCCCACACATTTTACGGAAGCTGATCTACAATCATTCATTTCTTTTAACATTTCAAAAAACCCAGGTGAGCGCACACTCACCGTGTGAATGATCGAATTCGTCACATGCCTTCCAGTCTCAACATCTGAACCACCACCCTACTGAGGGTCTGGTTCGTCATCAAGGCGAAAGTACCGGCTGAGGCCATCTGCATTTCCATGCTGGGAGCCGTACTTGTACTGGATGTCCATTTCTAATCCCAGTAGGAATATGGCCCAATGCAAAAGCATAGACTTCTTCCGTTGCATGGCCATTAACCATCGAAGAGGCCGGGGTCTATTAGATCATAAAGTGAGTCCCAAAGATGTAGGGTTTCAGCTTCTTTATGGCCTACACGACTGCATAAGCCTCTTTTTCAACGACGGCCCAGTTCCTTTCCCTTTTTATCAATCACCTAATGTAGGCGACAGGTTGCTCTAATCGTTTAGAGGTCAGCTGCGGTAATACTGCTCCAATCCCAAAATCACAGGTGCCTGTCTACATAATTAACTCCTGACCATAGTCTTGCACTTTCAGAACTGGGGCCATGCACAATGCATCTTTTAAATCCTGAAAGGAGGTTTGAAATGCGGGAATCCAAGTTACCTTCTTCTGCTTTTTCTTGGAAGTTACATCATTCAAGGGCATGGCAATGGTCCCGTACCCCTTGATGAATGACCAGTAGTACCCGGTGAGACCTAGACAGGCTCTCAGTTGCATGTTTGTGGTGGGGATGCCTCAATCCTTCACAGCCTGTACCTTTGCTCCGAGAGGTTGCTTCTTAGCTCCACCGACCAGCTGGCCTAGATAAGTCACTGTGCCCTGCGCTATCTGGCACTTCGTGGCCTTGATATGTTATGTTATGTTATGTGTTCGCTTCTATAGCGCCGGAAGCCCATGGGCATCAGGGCGCTTTACATAAAACAAAAACCAACTAACAGATATAAGGGGCCCTAAGCTGCTAAGTGTCTCCCCATCGGGGCTGCTGTTGAGCGTACGATCTAGTGGGCTTATTCACTTGAATAAGAGGGTTTTCAATCTCTTCTTGAAGGTTAGATGGCTTTCTTCAAGTCTTAGTGCTTGTGCAAGACTATTCCACAACTGTGGTGCCTGTACCACAAAAGACCAGCCTAATCCTTGTTTTAGCCTATACTTGGGGACTACTAGCAGTCCTTTACCTTCTGATCTTAAACTTCTCTGAGGAGCAAATGACACCAATCGATTTTTGAGATAAATGGGTGCTTTGCCAAAAAGACACTTGTGTACGAGCGTCAGAGTCTTGAACTTGATGCGCTCTTCTACTCTGAGCCAATGTAAGGATTTTCTGGCTAGGGAAGTATGGTCATGCCTTCTTAGTTTTTTTTACAATCGTTACAGTGTTATTTTCTAGGACTTGACATCTCCCTAGATCTTTTGTGGTTATTCCCACCAGGAGGGCATTGCCATAATCCAATCTGGATAATACAATTGCCCTTCCTATTGTTTCTATGTTACTTTCCTCCATGAAAGGGCTGATGGCTCATTAGGCGTAAGTAATAAGATGAGTTCTTGATCTGTAATTTACCTGAGCTTCTGAATTTAGTGTGGAACTGAACATCATTCCAAGTATTTTTACCTGGTCTGATACCTTGATTAGAGCTTCATTAATCTTGAAATTCCTGTAATCCTTTCCCAGCTTATCAAGGGCAGTGCTCTGTCCAAATAGCATAAATTCTGTTTTTGTGTCGTTGAGGCACATCCAGTTCTTCTGCATGCACTCGTTTATTATACTATAAACGAGTGCTATCCTTTTACTATCCTCCTCATATGACCCTTTAATTTCGATGACCAGGTGTGTGTCGTCCGCATAATTTGTGAAAAACACGCCTGCCTTCATCAAGATGTCGCATAAGATGCGCATATACATTTTGAACAACATTGGTGACAAGCTTGCCCCTTGTGGTACACCAAATATTATAGCCAAAGGATCTGAAAAGTTGTTCCCCCAATGTACTTTTGCTTGGCGATCCGTAAGGAAGGATATTAGCCACCTTAATGCCGCTTTGGAGCAGCCCACATTATCCCTTAGGGCTTTGGCTAACAGATCATGATCAACCAGATCAAAGGCTGCACTCAAATCCAACAACATCAAGATCCCTGTCTTTCCTTTATCCAATATCCCCAACATGTGGTTTTGTAGGTCCAGCATTGCAGTCTCAGTGCTGTGAGATGCCCTGAAACCTGATTGTTGTGGGTGGAGTGCCCCTGTTGCACTATGTGATCTTGTAACTGGAGGGTAGCGAGTTTGTCCATTATTTTAAGCACAAAATTAGCATTCGTAATGGGACGAAGATTGGCTGGATCCTTGGGGTCCAGGCCTACTTTCTTTACCAGGAGGGTGGTAGTAACCTTCTTTAATTCTTTGGGTATTACGCCCTCCTCAAAGGAGGCATTTATAATTCTCACTAGGACCAGTGAAAACTGTGCCTTGTGTTCAAGTACTAAATGCGCCGGTAAGACATTCTCAGCACATGACGTGGGTTTCAGGTTACCCATAATTTCTATTAGCCCTTCTACCGTAATCGGGGAAAATGTAAAGGCCTCTGGCCCTTCCTCAGTCCTGTTATCCGTTGTCTGGAATTCCTGTTTATAGCCTTTCCTTGCTTTAATAAGATTTTGCCGTGCTTTTTCAATTTTTGCTGCAAAAGCATCTTGTACAAGGTCACAATCTTCCTTTGATGGAAGGAAAGGAGGGGTAAGCATCTTAGGTTTTTCAATGCTTTTCAGTATTTCAAATAATTTGCTAGTGGAATTAGCTGCTGCACCTATTTCACGGTTGAAGTAATTGGCTTTAGCCAATCTTACTTCATCTCTATATTTTTTATTCACTTGCCTCCATCTATCTTTATTTTCCTCGGTTTTGTTGTTTAGCCATTTCCTTTCTAATGCTCTTTTTTCTCTTTTTAGCGTGTCTAGCTCTGAATTAAACCATTTTTGATTGTTGCTGGTTTTACGAGTTGTCTTAGTTTTTAGCGGTGCTAATTGTTCCACCAACTCTTGTATTTGAGTAAGGTATTTATACAATAGGGTCTCGCAGTTACCTTGGGGCTGATAGGATTGCATAGCTGTGTCTAGATAAGGCTGAATTCGTCCGATCTTAAGGTTTTTAAAATTTCTACTGGTGACTTTTATGTGCAGATTCTGTACTATAATCGCCGTTTGTAAAATGATCCCTGCGGTGACCAAATGATGGTGAATTGATAGTCAGACCTGCATCCTGCTGCACCTGAAGCACTTGTTTCAGGTGGGATAAGTGAACCTCCCGGTTGTGGCTGAACAAAGCAATGTCGTCTAAATAGGCGACACTGAGATTTTCCAGACCAGACAAAACCTAGTTAACCATCCACTGAAAAGTGGCATGGGCATTCTTCAATCCAAAGGGAATCACAGTGAACTGATAATGTCCTTCTGGAGTTGAGAATGCAGACTTCTCTCTCGGTCCATCTGTCAAGCCGGCCTGCCAATACCCTGCTGTGAGGTCGAAAGGTACTCATGCACTTGGCAGTGCCGAGCTGGTCAATGAGCTCAACTACCCGAGGAATGGGGTAAGCATCTGTTTCGTGACAGAACGGAGCACCCTGTAGTCTACACAAAAACAGACTTCAGTCTTCCCACCACTTGTCTTTTTAGGGGCCAGTATCACTAGGCTAGCCCAGGGGCCGTGGGATGGCTCTATCACTCCCAGGGACAGCATCTTGGAAATGTCCTCCTTAAGGGTGTCCCTGACCTCATCGGACATCCGGTGAATCCTACCCTTCACTGGCATACTGTCTCCAGTGTCCATATCATGGGCAACCAATCTGGACCTGGAGTCAGCGAAAACAGACCGGCAAACTGTCCCAGTAAATGGCAACAGCCTGTCACTTGCTGTTCTGACAGGTCTGTTGCAAGGTTGACACCTTCAACTGACCCATCTGTGGCTTCAGTGTGTAGGAGGTCTGGGAGGGGATCGGTCTCCTCCTCAGTCTCTTTGTCAGTCATTAATACCATGACCAAGTCATCTCGGCTATAATGGGGTTTTAGCAGGTTGACGTGAAAGACCCTGCACATCTGTTTAGGTCCTTTCACGTCAAAGAGAAAAAATTCACCTCGCTGACTTTTTCCAGCACACAGTAAGGCCCAGTCCACTTGTCCTGAAGGGCACTGGGTTTGACTGGCTCCATACTCCACACCTGCTGGCCTGGTAAATAGACTCACTATGGCCTTCTGTTTGTGCCAGTGCTTCATCAGCTCCTGACTGACCTTTAGGTTTCTCGTTGTCTGTCCATGTACTTTGCCATTCTAGACTGAAGGCCAGGTACATAGTCCACCACATCTCGTGTAGGGGATGATGGGTTGCCCTGCCATACCTCTTTCACTAGACTAAAGGGACCTCATTCAGGGTGTCCAAACAGAAGCTCAAATGGGCTCAACCATACTCCGCTCTGTGGCACCTCCCTGTAGGCGAACAAAAGGCATGACAGGAGAATATTCCATTTTCTCCTCAGGTGCTCTTCCAAGCCACCTGTCATGCCTTTTAGGGTCTTGTTGAACCACTCAACAAACCCAATTTTTTGTGGTTGGAAGGATGTAGAGAACCGGTAGGTGACTCCACACTCTTCCCACTTAGCCATCCATTTGATATGATATTTTATTTGTATCGCCCTCATACACAAGTGTTTCATATATGCTGATATGAAGTTTGATCTCTTGTCAGAAATGACTTCCTTGGGGAATCTAACACAGGAGAATATCACAATCAAAACCTTTGCAACCACAGAGGCTTTGATACTCCTCAGAGGGACAGCCTCTGGGTACCCTGTGGCGTGGTCTACCACCACCAAGATGTATCTGTTCCCTGGCATGGTTTGAGGATCCAAAAAGACCCACAATATCCATGCCCATTCTTTTGAAAGGCCCCCCGACTTCGGGTAGTGGAATTAAGGGGGCCTTTGTGGCACCACTTGATTTACCAGAAACTTGACAAGTCGGGCAGGACCAGACAAATCCCTTAACCTTTATGCCAAACTGCAGCCAGTAAAAGTGCGCAGACAGCCGGTCCGATGGCTTAGTCACTCCCAAGTGACAAGCTAAAAGAATTTGGTGAGCCAAATCCAAAATGTACTTTCTGTGGCACTGGGAAATCACCAACCTTCTGGTGCCCTCACCCTCAGAGTCTTTGGGCCCACTGTACAGGAATCCATCCTGCCAGTACACTTTGAACAGGCCAAGGGCCTCACCCTTAGCCTGCTCCTCTGTCTGTTTCTGCAGACCCACCAGAGTGGGACACTCTTTCTGGGCTTTAAAGAAGTCTGTCCGGTGCTTTGAAACACAATTTACTTGTTGTATAAGCGCCTAACAAATGCATAATGAATAAATAAATAAATCCAGACCCCCAGCTGATGCAAACTCATCCAGCTTGGGCAGATCCTTCAGATCTGCGCTCACCTGGTCCTCCACCTACGATTCCTGCCTTTGCGGCAGGCAACTCTGAAGTCACTGAGTGCCCTGCTACCAAAGCAGGGTCCTCAGTGGCTACCGGCCCCTCTTCCGCAGGAGTAGGCAACTCAGCAATCTGTGGAACTGTACTAGGGACTACCGGCTATGCCGGTCCCTCCAACAAGCCCGCTGGAAGCACTCCTGGCCATGAGCCTCTGAGAATGTTCAATCTGGTGATCTCTTTGGCCCTTGATGAGGTAGCCACTGCGACTATCTCAGGATCCGGAAGATCATTATCCAACAGACATGGGACAGGGATGGAGTCTTTCATGCTACACAGCGCTGGGTCATTTCACCTTGCCAGCTGAACTATACTATCACCAATGGGCACTTACTCTTTCCGTCAAATGCACTGATGATACAATCAGGCACATCAATATACTGGTCTGGCTGTATCCACTGCTAGGTGACAGCAGTGAGGCTAGGCGCGGAGTCTCGGACTCCAGGAGTTTTGTGTCCATTGATATACACATGTTCTAAATAGAACTGAGTATTATTGGGAACTGGGATCTCTTCTGGAGACCCGGTACTGTTCCCATTCAGAGTAATGTGAGAAACCTGAATGTGTCTCACCCACTAGTCGCTGGGTATCCAGGTGGCCAGGACACAGCCATCGCTTTTGGATCCAGTTCATGGGGGTGGACCAGTGCGGGAGGATCACCTGGGTGGGGGATCTTCAGGGAGAGGAAGTGGGATACTTAGGGATTTAAACCCCCCACATCCCTTTTCCGCACTAACACATTCTCACTGACAATTCACTAGGAGGGAAAACGGACTAACACCCGAGCCTTATACCTGACATGTCCCAACACGATGGTCAGGCAGGGGGAGGCAATTACTGATCATTACACACACCTGACTTCCATCACACTTCCCCACACAGACAAAAGGCGGAGCACGAGAGCATACTCAGGGCGAAATAAAGCACACGAGGAAGCAGCAGTTCCAAGATGGCAGTTTAATACAAGGCGAAAGACAGCAAGATCGAAAAGGAATACAAAGGAAGAGCCCTTGACCGTTTCACTGGAAGACTGTAACTTTTATGAGCCTTCCACAATAGAAAACGTAAGACCTGGAATCAAATCTGAAGACTCCTGCATTGTGTGTCGGAGGTACCCTGGGCTCTCCTGCGTCGATAATCAGGATGGGAAGAAGCGGTTGCAGCGGTGGTACTGGCCTTGGTTCCTACAACAAAGAAAAAGCAGCACAGCCGGTGAGTTGGGGAGACTGATACCAACCCGAGCTGTCTGGAACCCATGGTTGCAAGCGGCAGCATTGTATCAAGGAATTTGAAGAGGACAGTGCATGAAGCGAATGTGGCAAGTGATGTGAACATAATTAATGCACTAAATGAGTAACTGAACTTTGAAGCAAAGATAGATACTGTAAACAGAGTGGACCGGCACCATGTGCGTGCTCTTTTGAAAGTCTCTGTTAGGCATCTAAGCCCAAAGGGGACAATGCAAAGAGAAGAAATTGTAAAATCGAAGTTGTCCTGTGTCAGGACTCACCACCTGGTCATCTCTGATCATGAAAGTATCACAGAAGCAGGTGATAGGCAACAGAACTCGTAATGTAGATGAAGAGTTCTTCCTACCAATGTACCTCTCTGTCGTGTTAGAATAACAAGCAGAGGGATCTATTAATCAGAAGATTGAGGGACACACCACCAGATACCACCAGTTGTAAGAAAAGATACATGTTAGTAAACAAAACCAGAAAGAGTCGTAATAGAACAAGTTAGCAGAACAAAAAAGGGGGGCTGACCTTCATGAAAGGAATCCCTTGAATGGGTTGACGTAGAAGATGATTACAACCAAATAGATTCCTTGGGTCAGCCCGGTGGGAGCGTATGCCTCTAACAGATACACCCAAAGGTTTTAAGAAGAGAAGGGAAAGCCTAAGGAGCAAGGGAGCAATTGCTGAGGATGCAATAAGGATTCAGTAAACTAGTAGGAGTGTTGAAACCATGGGGGGATAAAATAATAGTAGTCCAAAAGTCCAAACTTCCGGAGTCCAAGAGTCCAGGGCAAGTACAGCTACCCCAATGGCACGAGGATGCCTGAGCTATTTCCAGGAGGAGTACTGCAAGGCATAGTCTCTAGTCCAAGCACAGGTCCACCTACCCCGACGGCACGAGGACGCCTAAGCGTTTCCAAGAGGTGCACTGTAAGGGAGTCTCTAGCCCATGCACAGTGTCACTAGGATAGCAAGACATTTTCTGGGTATGTTGGCCGAGAGGCGGCAAAGAAAATCTGAAAGACAAAACCGGGTCGGCAACAGACAAGCAAAACCAAGAAACAGGGAGAAAACCAGCAATCTGTAAGGCAAAATCCGAGTCAGCTTCACAAGGGCAGCAGTAGACAAAACGTGAGGCAAGGAGTCTGAGTGAAAATGCTGAGTCAAGGACCATGAAATGATAGACAAGGGAGCAGGCAAGGTCAAAAACAGGCACTGGTCAAAAAACAAGAATAGCAAAGACAAAAGCACAGGAAGGTATCCAGGAAAACTACTGTAAACAGAATCACCGGACAGGAGCGAAGGCGGTCCTTAAGACTTCCATGTCACATGACTGGGAGAACCGTGATTCCCCAATCAGAGCGTGTGATGTAGTGTATGCAAAGGTTTCCATCGTTTCCAGGGCACGCCCCAACGCGCACGGTACAGTTCTCTCTGTCTGTAGGGCTAAAATCATTTCTGTACACAGGAACATAGATTAGTAGGCTTTGGGTGACTCATATCATGTTTGAGGTGTCTTTTCCGAACACGGGGAACCCTAGATGCGGATAAGGAAGGAAACTTAGTAATACGTGTGTGGGATGCCCTGGGCATTACAGTTAGTGGTTTCCTGACAGCATCCTCCCCTAAAGGATCTCCCACCTCCGTGAGGAATTGAACTGAGATAGTAGTAAGTGAGCATGTATATTATCCTCAGGTACCCATGTCCGATCTTCCGAACCATTACCCTTTCAATCAATAAGAAAAAGGCAAACCCCCTTACAGACCTTAGTGTCAAGGATCGCCTGTCCGCGTCTGCAGGTGCTCAGACTCGTTTCAAGGAAGCAAGACGGCAGTTGCTAGCCGGGGAACAACTTTAAGCTTGTTGGAGGGACTGAACACACTTTCGGGAGCCAGTGCGGGATGGAAGTACGCTTCAAATATCCGCATCTCTGTAGATGTGCCACATTGGACACATTAGGGTGGAGCCATAGTGGGAACTCAACATTCCCTAAATGCAGGATCCAACTTCTGGAAGCTAGTAGATGGAATTGCTAGCTACTCCAGCCATACTAAAAAGGACTTTTCCCTTTTTTCCTCAATTAAGAATGTAAATGTGTGTATCTCCTGAAGAAGACGTCACTATAATAGAGTATTACGTCGAAACCGGTAGAGAAACCTGAGATGAGGTCGCGGTTGAAGACTCTTATGACCCATCTCAACTGTCTGCCCATGTTTATCATCTACTATGGCCCAGCATAATGACTTCACATTCTTTCTATATAAAATTTCATTGATGAACTATATGTCATGTTTTTAATAGATTTTACATATTTTGTATCACTGGGAGTTTTGTATGAATATATTGGATGATTGATGGTTGCATGTGGACGAATGGATGTACGACTGAATAGGATGAATTTTATTATTACATAGATGTGTTCTTAAAGTTTTTTCCTGCGATGTAAATTGTTGCCATTAAGGACAGATTAAAATCATGATTTGAGTCATATATCTAAATTATATCAGGTTTAATAAAATCCCTTGATATCTATCCACAAATTGTATCCTCTGGGTTTCTTTCTGTGAATAATTGTTATACTAATACCCTTACCTAGAGTGTGGGGTCTCCTGTGTCTTTCAGAGAACAGAGGATCGCCTTTACTTCATACTCATCTGAACCTTGTACACAAACAGGAGGAGGAAGGGATGAAAGCCTAGTGGCAGGGTGGAATGGATCCGCCAGGGAAACATGAAAAACAGAATTAATCTTCCAAGAAGCTGGTAATGCGAGCTACAAAGCCAAAGGGCTAATGACTTCAGAAATCTTGTACGGGCCAACAAAACGAGGCAACAGAGCCCTGCGACTTGGTATACAAAGGTTTTTTGTGGACAACCACACCCACATACCAGTCTGATAGATCGGAACAGGAGCCGTAAGCATGTCTGCAAAGGCATTGGAACGTTCCTGGGCATCCACCAAGTGCTTAGAAAAAGAAGGTGGTATCTCAGCAACAGACTGAGACACAAATAGGTGCACAACTGGTACAATCCAAATGATTGAAAATATATTTCTTTAAGTAATGATAGATCATGAGTGAATAACTGATCGATTCCTTTGTCAATAAAAAATATTTATACAAAAATTGTTTAAGCTCAGTGTTACTTCAAATAGGCTTATAAGACATATACATTCATTATTCTAAAAAAGGCAATGTCAAAATAGAATTAAAAATGTTCACAGTCACAATAGTTTGTAATTAAAACAATAGGAATACATTGCATATAAGACAAATTGTAAACAAAGATTCTTGATTTGGCTTCAAATGTTTCTCACGATATCTGGACAGGGAGTTTGCTCTAGATGTCTGTTTTTGGTTTGCTTCACTAGTCTACTACTATGCATTTCAGGCGTCTTGCCCTTCTTCAGGTATTGATATCTTTGGAAGTCTTCCTAGAAGGTCAATAGAAATATGTATGTTTGTAATTGATTCTATATCTTCAGAATTCATTATTATTACTGTCAGAATAATTCATTTTAGTTAAAAAAATAAGTTGTGAATTATAATGAGGTTCTATACACTGACCTGTGTCTTCTAATCAGACCAACCAGAGATTTAAAATGTTCCACTGTCGGGAGTATGGATAACACTCCTAAAGATGAAAGTAACGGAAATTATGAGATAATGGGCACTAGCCTCTTGGATACAATACTTAACCTAGATATAATAAGAGTACTACACAGACGATCTGAGGCGGGACATTTTGCTGAAAGGCGCAGAGTCCCGCACAGTAAACAGGTCTTCATGTGGACTCTAGGAGAAAGGAA
Organism: Ambystoma mexicanum; assembly: GCF_040938575.1. Lineage (NCBI taxonomy): Eukaryota > Metazoa > Chordata > Amphibia > Caudata > Ambystomatidae > Ambystoma > Ambystoma mexicanum. The sequence continues at coordinate 71,659,809 of NC_090933.1, forward strand.
CATATGTTTCCAATTTATTATTATTTTATAGAGACTCACCTATAAATATCAGTCCTGCTTAGTTCGGACAGTCAGCAGAGGAGGTCTTGTATTGATGGGCAACTTGTGGGGCACCTTTTGTGTTTAAACACTTTCACTGTAATAGGAAATACATCGCAATCACTTCTCTAGATCATATTGATCTCTAACTCATGATCTCTTATGTAATATAGTAAAGCATACCTGTAGGTATATGTGCTGGTTCCACCCTGCTTTGCAGTTTGTTCAAGTAGATGGTGGCAAATTTGAATCCGCAAGGGTCAAATATTGTTCAACAGTTCAGCGTTGTTATTCACTGTTGGGTAAACACGGATCGGTACTGATGTTCGGCCATATGTAATTACATGTAAAGTAATAGTTTATTCTGGCCTAAAGGGGACTATGATAATAAGGGCTTACCTTCAGACCAAAGGGCTGATATCGGTGTCCGAATAGCAAGTAATTGAACTTTCATTTTTAATCAACTTCCTTGTACGTCGTACTGTGGATATGAAATAACACGGTACGTTTAAGACAACCGTTTCTCTAATCTTTACGTTTATGCTTTCTTTGCTTCCTAGACCCACGTAACCTGTAAAGCTAACAATAAGTACCTACTTCTTAGGAAATTGACAATCTTCTATCGCAAAACGCTGGTCTGCTTCACTCCTTCCTGCTCTATCGTGCAAAGGCAATGCTGATCAATCCGTTAGGGTGGATTTATAAAAACTAGACTTGTCTTTGTCTATTTCGCTACAGCCATCTTTGAATAAAAAATGGAGATCAGTCCATTAGGGTGGATGTATAAAGACTAGACTTGTCTATGTTCATTTAACGGCGGCCATCTTTAAATGAAAAACCGTGATCTCGTGTCTCAGAACTTGTCGATACAGAGGTACTATACTTTATGGCTATAATGTACAAACACCATGTCCTCATTGATAGAATGATAGATGATTTGTTACATCAAATCAAATAATTAATTCCAATGTGTATTTGACATATTAGCAGCACTATGATGAACTCATTATTCATAACTCAAAGATGAAGTGGAGCAGTATAACTTAAGGATCCTCACGTGACATAAATCGTCCATTCACTTTGATTCTCAACATAATCGAAAACATTGCAGAAATAACTCATAATTACAAAAACAACTTATAATTACGGTTGTAATCCCCCCAACTCATACAGATGTATATAAAATAAATGTCACAGTATTTCTTCTTTCACAGTGATTAGACACTTATATTCTTTCTGAGCATAGTGCCTATTCTCAAAGCACCTAGAAAAATAATGATACGTAGCACCTAAACTTTATAGCATTGCATATAGATGTATATTCTCTTCAACTTCACTAATTTCCAAATTATAAAGTTTTATCAACACACCAAATCGCAAAAAACAAGATAAGTCCCATTCAAGGTTCATTCCCCTGGGGTACATGGAGTCCAATTGTTCAATCCAATAGGTCTCTCTTTGCTGTAAGAGTCTCTGGAGGTTACCTCCTCATCTTGGTAATACCACATGTTCTAAGATGACAAATTGTAATTGTGCTACCAAATGATTTAAGTCTTTGAAGTGTTGTGCAACTGGGGACTTAACCGAGCCTGTCCGTACATTAGACTTATGTTCAACCCATCTCTGTTTAGCCTTTCTCCCCGTGAGGCCTACATAGTATAGTCCGCACTGAAATTTTATGCCATAGACTACACTCTTCGTGTCGCATGTTGAGGTATGTAGTAGTGGGATCTTGTTCCCATTATGGGGGTGATGTATATAATTCCCTCTAATAATGTTGTGACAACAATTACAGTTATTACAAGGTAAGGTGCCTTTAAATGAAGTTGGTTGAACCTTTGTGTAGCCAAAGTATGATTTGGTTAGATGGTCTCTTATTGATTTACTTTTACTGTATGCAAACAGAGGTACAGTCAGAAAAAGTTGTTTCAACTTGGGGTCCAGAGATAAAGTCTCCCAATTTTTCTTAATGATATTCTTTATATGTTGACTTTGTTGAGAGTATGTAGTAACATAAACTAACTTATCCGCTTCCATTTTGGTACTCTTGGTACAAGTGCTGCCCAATAACACAGTGCAGATTCGTTAAATCCCGAATGCAGTCGAGAGCTGCAGAATTGTTCAAGGGAAACACTGGGTCCAAAGGGAGAGTGCGTGGTTGTTGCCCATAAAGTGCAAAGAAGGGCGAGAAACCAGTGGAGGTGTGTATAGAGTTATTATAGGCGAATTCAGCCATTACCAGAATAGAAAGCCAGGTCTCTTGATGATGGAGAGTGAGGCAGCGTAGATACTGTTTGACGGTGGCATTTAGTCACTCTGTTTGGCCATCCATCTAGGGATGATATGCGCTAGAATATCTTTCGTCGATGCCAAAAGACGACGTGAGAGCCCTCCAGAAGTGTGAGGTAAATTGAGATCCTTGATCTGAGATAATGATAGCAGGGCGCCCAAAGAACCTAAAGATATTTCTGAGGAATAGATCAGCGAGCCCCAGAGCAGTTGGAAGCCCGTGACAGGGGAAAAAAATAGCCATCTTTGTGAAGTAGTCAATAACTATCCATATTGTATCGTACCCCCTTACTGACGGTAGCTCCACTATACTATAAAATCCATAGATAACATGGTCCAGGGACATTCTGGAACAGGAAGAGCCTGCAGAAGACCAATGGATTTAGCTGCGGTGCTCTTACTCTGGGCACAAACAGTGCAGGACGTTATGAATTCTGCAACATCTTTATGCATCGATGGCCACCAACACCAACGTCGAAGGAGGTCGGTGGTCTTCCTCCTACTAGGGTGGCCCGCTAGCATCAAAACATGGCACCACTGTAAGGCAGTATGGCGTGTGGCAGCATTAGGGACATACACCCGACCCTGAACCTAGGGCAATTAATGGACCACGTCCATGTTGTACTCAGTGATTTCAGAAGGATTTCCCAAAACCCAGTCTTGAATCGAGGTCCTAAGCGATGGTTGGAGTGTGCAACCACAAACCATCTGGTTGGGGAGAAGGAGAGACCCATCCAAAGCATGCTGCGATGGGGCGCCATGAATACAGGACAGAGCATCCGCCTTTGAGTGTAAAGGTCCAGGGCGATGTGAGATGACAAAGTTAAACATGCAAAAGAACTCATGCCATCGGGCATGACGGGACGTGGAACACTTGACAGACTGCAAAGCCAGTAAGTTATGGAGATCAGTGTACACCTGTACAGGAAGAGCCGTCCCCAATAGGTGGTGTCTCCATTCCTGGAAGGCGTCACATACGGAAAGCAGTTCACGTTGGGTGATGGTATAGTTTTGTTCATACTGCATTTGTATCCTAGAATGAAAGGCAAGGGGATGAAGAATGCCAGTGTCTGCACATTGTTGGGACAAAACGGCACCTACCGCTGAATTGGAAGAATCATCCTCAATGAAATATGGTAAGGCAGGATCAGGATGCTGCAATACAGGTGCGGTCATAAAGGCAATTATAAGTGCCTCGAAAGCCTGCTGATCTTCAGCGTACCATATGAACCACTTTTTGCAACTGGTGAGTACGGTCAGGGGAGCAAAAATTGAGGAGAATGACCGAATGAATCACCTGTAAAAATTGGCAAAGCCAAGAAAAGACTCTAGTTCCTTCAGATTAGAAGGAACAAGCCATTTGCGAACCGCCTTCACTTTGACTTGACTCATCTTTACTCTTTTGCTGGTTAGGTCATAGCCAAGAGACTCCACCTCTGTGGCATGAAAAATACATTCCTCGGTGCCTTGGCGTACAATTGGTTTTCCCGAAGGCGCCGCAAGAAAGTAGAGACGTGTCTCACATAGAATTCGTAAGAAAGTGAATACACCGATATGTCATCCAGGTAAATTATGACATATTGATTGAGCATGTCCCGGAACACGTCGTTTATAAAGAACTGAAACGTTGCCGGGACATTACATAGCCCAAAGGGCATGACAAAATAGTCAAACAGACCATATCAGGTCTTAAACAAGGTCTTCCATTTGTCTTCCTTACGGATCCTGACAAGGTTGTACCTTCCACGCAGATCCAGTTTTATGAACAGAACAGAGGTCCTTAGATGATCCAAGAGTACTGATATCAATGGCAAGGGGTACTGGTTATGGACAGTGACTGAGTTAAGAGACCCATAGTCTATGCATGGTGTAGATCCCCTTCCTTCTTTGGTACAAAGAATAACGTGGATGCCGTGGGGGACCAGGAGGGACCAATAAAACCAGTGCTCAAAGCTTTGTCAATGTATTCCTTCAGAACGACATCCTCCTTCTGGGTAAGGGAGTACACTCATCTAGAAGGGTTCATAGTCATTTTTTCGAATTCAAAAATGTCGAAAGTAATTTTTTCAAAAAAATAATGTAGAATTTTTTTTTTAATTCGTTTTTTATTCGAAATGGGGGGGGTTCCCCCCAACCCCCCTTTTTGAATTTTTTTTTGTTGTTTTACCCATTTTTTTTCATTCCCGGACCCCAAAATAAATATATAATTTTAAAAAAAGGAATTAGACTTTTTTTTTTTTACATTATTTTTTCAAAAAAATTGTCTTTCGACATTTCTTTTTCGAAAAAATGACTGACCACCATCTAGAAGGTATCTTGGCCCCTGGAACCAAATCTATAGGGCAGTTGCAAGGTCTATGAGGGGGCAATTGATCAGCACTGCCTTTGTCGAAAACGTCTTTAAACCCCTTGTATTCTTTAGGCAGTGGTGTTGCTGCAACAGCCTCAATGACTGAAGCGGCATCCAGAAGTGGAAGACAAGGACTAAGTTGTCTAGTGTCTGACCCCAAACACTGTGATTCACAATAGGTTGAAAGGATATCAATCTCATGGGACTGTCAATCAATGACCGGGTTGTGTTGGGCAAGCCAAGGGAGACCCAAAATGAGCTTGAATTGTGGCGCTGCGATCAGATCGAACAAGATAGACTTAGAATGACCACATTCTGTTGTCACCTCCAGTTCGATAGGGCATTCAGTCACTAGGCCAGAGAGCAAGGAGGTCCTGTCTACTGCGTTAATGATTTCGGGCATGGTTTTGCGACGGTTGATATTCCCAGCTTGTAACGCTCACCTGATTCCCGCAGAGGCGCCGGTCTTGACTGGGTGAATGCCGTATCTTCAAAGGTGATGTGTAACACACGGTTGGCTCTTTGGGCTGGACCTCTGTGCACTGTATGTCTGACTCGAAGAGTAAGATGTCTGCAGATAGAAAATATGGGATTAATGAACTGGGGTTATTGGGTGCCTCTCTCCTCTTCCCTTTCTCTTCTCCTGTAGGACCCCAAAGGTTAACACCCTCACCTAAGGTAAGTGAACGCCGAGCTCTCCATCTGCCTCGGGGCAGGGTGCCGTAACCAGTTTCTTCACTGGATAAGGGTGCAGGCCTCTTGGCCTCAGAGGACTGCTGTCTGTCGTTAACTGCACGAACGGTAAGTTCTGGGCACTTCAAATGTCTTAAAAGTCTTTTGTAATGATATCTCTTGTTTTGCAGGGTTCCGGCGATGGCGGATGGCGGGCTGATGAGAGTTGAGGATCGAACCCGCGTGAGGAATAGAAGCGCCTGGAAGCACGTAAGTAAGCGATTGTAGCCTGCTTCACGATGCGCACTAACTGTCCCTTATATCTTGCAGGTACAAGTTCAGAGCTTTAGAGAAGCTGAAGGGTGCTGGAATACCCACTGGATTCGGCGTGGGAAGGAGTAATGGCACGTGAGTAATAAAGTTGCCCAATGTCTTTAAACGCACCTTCTTTTGTCTTTCAGATGCGGGATGCAGCGCCGAAGGCCTCCGGAGCGTGCGAAGAGCTGGTAAGCTTTTGTCTTTCAGATGCCGGAATGCAGTGCGAAGATCTCCGGAGCATGCAAAGAGTAGGTAAGCCTTTGTCTTTCAGATGCCGGAATGCAGCGCGAGGCGTTGGTGACAGCCGATGGACCAGGTAAGAGATGCGCTGCCACTGAAGACCGTAGTGCTAACCTGTTCTTTCTTTGTCTTTACAGGTGCTGCTGAAGACTTGATTCCAGGATGGTAAGCCTTTGTTCCCTTAGGCCCAGGATCAGAAGCAGAAGACACGATGAGCGTTCTGCTGCAGAGAATGCAGAATAACGCAAAGCAAGATTCATCCATCGGGTGTGGTTTAAATAGCCTCCTGTAGTGCTTAGGTGTCTCCTTCCACAGCCACGCCTAGGTAAGAAAAGAGTTCCTGCTTTCCAGAAGAGTTCCAGTGTTCTGAACCTAGGGAGTGGCTCCTGCCCCACCCAACAGGAAAAGTAGTCCCAAACAGAAGAGGATCAGGGGTTCAACTGGCAGGTAAGTAAGCAGCATGGTCTGCTGCAGGTAAGTCCACCCAAGCATTATGAGCCTGGCGCTTCCAGCGCTTCCAGCGCTGGGACTGGGCATCTTTATGAGCCTGGTGCCACTGGCGCCAGGACAGGGTCCAAAAGGTCCCAATTGGGACTGGCTGGCACTCGGAACCGGGGTTATGGGTCTGCTTCCAAGGGAGTCGGGCAAGTCCTGATCTTTTGGAAGCAGAGATCATGACAGCACCTCCCCTCAAGGCCCCTCCCAAACCGGGCTTCTCCGGGGGTTTGGGCTTGTTAGGAAATGTTCGATGAAATCTTTTGATTAGACGAGGCGCGTGGACATATTCTGCAGGTTCCCAGGATCTTTCTTGGGGACCGTAGCCTTTCCAGTCAATCAGGTAAAATAGTTTAGATTTGGAGATCTTGGAATCCAGGATGCTTTTGACTTCAAACTCGAGTTCTCCATCAACTAGAATAGGTTTTGGAGATGTAGTTAGTCGGGTTTGAGGTTGCACGGGTTTTAATAGAGAGACGTGGAAGACCGGATGTATCTTCATGTGAGGGGGCAAGTCCTACTTGACCGCTACAGGATTTACTATGGTAGTGATGGAATAGGGACCAAGGTATCTTGGGTTGAATGTGCGTGGTCCTTTTAGAGGTAGATATTTGGTGGATAACCAGACCTGATCTCCTAATTGATATTGGGGGGCTTCCTTCCGATGTTGGTCTGCTCCTTTCTTGTATTGTTCTTTAGCCCTTTGAAGGTGAGAAACGGCTTCCTTAAAGGCTTGGGTGATTGTAGAATGCAGGTGGTCTACTGCTGGTGTTCCAAGATCTTGGAGTGGATCCAACTCCGAGGTTCGAGGGTGACTACCGTATAAAAGAAAAAACGGGGTCTTCCCAGTTCCCGAGTGGACAGAGTTATTGTAGGCATATTCGGCTATCCAAAGGATATCTTTCCAAGTTTTTTCAGTTTGTTGTAGCATGCAGCGCAAATACTGTTCCAGAGTTTGATTGGTCCTCTCGGTTTGTCCGTCGGTTTGAGGGTGGTGGCTGGTCGAAAGTCTCACATCAATTTGAGCCGACCGACAGCAACTTCGCCAAAAATGAGAAATAAATTGACTACCTCGATCAGAAATTAGAACTGAAGGAAAACCGTGCAGTCGGACGATGTTTTCGAGAAATTCTCGGGCCAGAGTTGCTGCTGTTGGTAAGCCTTTGAGTGGAATGAAATGCGCCATCTTGGAGAATAGGTCCACGATTACTAGGATCGTATTGTATCCGGAGCATGGAGGTAGATCGGTGATGAAGTCCATAGAAAGCGTATGCCAAGGGCGAGGCGGGATGTCAATAGGGCGTAAGAGGCCGGCTGGTTTTTCCTTTTGACTCTTGTTTTGGGTGCATACTCCACAGGACATTATAAAGTCTCTGATATCTTTTTTCCAAGACGGCCACCAGAAGTAGCGCTTGATCTTTTCCGAGGTCTTGGTCATACCGGGATGTCCTTCCATTAAAGAATCGTGATAACAAGAGATTACCTTTTTCTGTAAATCTGTGCTGGGCAGGTATAACCGTTCTTGGAAATATAATAGGTTGTCCTTCACCGTAAAGTCCTTTCCCTGCAGATGCCAATTCTGTATGTCTGCTGGAGTTACCAGTAGCCTGGCTTTATCCTTAACTTCCTCTATGGATTGTGTGGCGATTACACCTAGAATTCTTTGTTCGGGAATGATAGGTACAGGTTTAGGATTGATCAAAGGTTCTTCCACTCCCATCCGAGAAAGGGCATCAGCTTTACCGTTTTTTGTACCAGGTCGATAGGTAATTATGAAGTCAAACTCGGCAAAGAATAGTGCCCAACGGAGTTGCCTAGAGGATTGAGCTTTTGTGGTTTTCAAATATTGCAGGTTTCGGTGATCTGTAATCACAGTAACGGTGTGTCGGGCCCCCAGAAGATAATGCCGCCAAGCCTTAAAGGCGGACTTGATAGCTAGAAGTTTCTTATCAGTAATAGTGTAATTGATTTCAGGAGGCGAGAATTTGCGGGAGCAAAATGCCACGGGATGCAACTGATTGGTTACTGGGTCCTTTTGGGATAGAACTGCCCCCATGGCAAGGCTCGAAGCATCAGTTTCAACGATGTAGGGGAGTTCTGGGCGAGGATGTTTTAAGATCGGTGCAGAGATAAATCTAGTCTTCAAATTCTGGAAAGCTTGTTCCGCCTCGGTAGACCATTCAAAACGTTTGTTTTTCTTTAACAAGGCGGTGATGGGCTGGACTATTCGAGAGAATTCGGGGATAAACCTGCGGTAAAAGTTAGCGAAGCCTAACATGCTTTGAACACCTTTTACGGAGGATGGCGATGGCCATTTGAGAATTGCATCGACCTTCTTTGAATCCATACGCACTCCGCTAGGTGATAATATGAATCCCAAGAATTCAACTTCAGTCACGTTGAAAACACATTTTTCCAACTTAGCGAAAAGTTTGTGTTGACGCAATCTCTCGAGGACCATTTTCACGTGTTTCCGATGTTCAGTTTCCGATGAAGAATAAACGAGGATGTCGTCAATGTAAACAACAACACACACATCTATGAGCTCTCTGAGGACATCGTTCATAAAATATTGAAAGGCGGCCGGGGCATTGCAAAGTCCGAAGGGCATGACCTGATATTCAAATAGCCCATACTTGGTGCGGAAGGCCGTCTTCCATTCATCGCCCTCTTTTACTCGTACCAAGTGGTAGGCTCCTCTAAGATCCAGCTTTGTACATATGCATGCTTTTCTGACTTGGTCCAGGAGTTCAGGGATCAAAGGTAACGGATATCTATTCTTAACGGTGATCTGGTTCAGGGCGCGATAATCTATACAAGTTCTAAGGTCCCCTTCTTTTTTTGGAACGAAGAACAAAGCTGAGGAAGCAGGGGACTTGGAAGGACGAATAAACCCATTCGCTAGGTATTGATCCAGGTATTGTCGGAGGTGAAGATTCTCAGGCTTGGTGAGGGCATAAATTCTACTACAAGGAGGAGTAGATCCAGGTATCAGGTCTATCTGGCAGTCATAAGACCTATGAGGAGGTAGAGAGTTAGCCTGATCCTTCCGGAAAACATCTTGGAATTCTAGGTATTCAGGAGGTAACTGAGGAGCCTCCGAGGAAATTGCTGCCAGTGCAACACCAGGTCGAGGGTGACAAGTAGAGTCACATTCTGGAAACTGAACCGTTCTTGCTCGCCAATCAATCTGAGGATTGTGCTTCTCTAACCAAGGAATTCCTAGAATAATCTGGAGCTGAGGGGCCTTGATCACATCGAACACGATCTTCTCATGGTGTCCATCTTGACTTACTAGCGTCACTTCTTGGGTGGTATGCGTTACTGGTCCGGAGGCTATCTCCGTACCATCCACCGTAGTAATGACGTCCTTTACAGCCTTTGGACAAAGAGTCAGATTCATCCTCAAAACCATTTCATGATCCACATAATTGCCGATGGCACCGCTGTCGACGTAAGCTTCAATCGCATGTAATCGATCCGGATGTTCAGGGCTAATGAGGACCATAGGTATCACGAAATGCGAGGTCACGGAACTGGTTTTAACGCTCGGCAAGAGGACCTCTATTCTTGTCGGGCGAGGTCGTTTCCCTGCTCAGAGTTTGTGACCCTGTTAACTGCAGCTCCTACATCCTTCTTGGCTGGCTTCACCGGACAGTCTCGAAGAAAGTGCCCCGAGTTTCCGCAATAGAGGCATAATTGCAGCTGTTTTCTCCTTTCCCGCTCCTTTTGTGTTAGTGGTCCTTTCAGGCCCCCTATTTGCATGGGTTCCCCGGAGTCTACTCCTTTGGTAGGAGTTGGTGGTTTGGAAAATACTCGAGCATCAAACTTGGAACGATCGGCCTTCCTGTTCTGCAGTCTGTGGTCAATTTGAACGACTAAGTCAATATAGTCCGAACAGTCTTGCGGGGGATTCACTACTTGGGCTAACACATCTTTGAGCTCTCCACGTAGACCTCTAAAAAACAGCGTAATCCTTTTGTCCTCAGGCCATCGAGTTTCCACTATCAGTCTGTTGAAAGACGCAATATAAGCCAAAAGGTCTTGATTACCCTGTCGCAATGAAAGGAGCTCATTGTCCAAGGCCTGCCCCTGTGAATGTCTTACAAACAGTTTTTCCATACCGAGCTGAAAAGCTTGAAAATCATGGAGAACCGGATCATCTTGATTAACTAGAGGGATCGACCAGTCTGCCGCATTGCCACTAAGGTACGAAAGCACGAAAGCTACCTTAGCTTGATCAGTTGGAAAGGCTGCTGGCCGGCATAAGAAGTGCAACCGGCACTGATTAATAAATACTGCAAACCTCTTTGGGTCACCAGAAAATCGTTCGGGCGGAGCCAGAGGTACATTCCCAGGTAGGTTGATCTGCACTGGGTTCGTAGAGGATGTTGAAGGAAGATTTGCCCCTGATGCGGGTAACGGAGTTTGTCCGGCTTGTGACTGCATCAATTGTCTAGCGAGATCGTCTGTTCGCTCCTTGGAAATAATCAGTTCCCTTCTTAGAGCATTCGTTTCCTGACGGGCTGCATGCACTTCTGCTCTTAGTTCCCCAAGTAACTGGGCTAGCTGGTCGGTATCCGAGGTTTCCATAGCGCCTTGGTGGGAGTTTTGCGATAGGCTTTGCGTTCTGTAACGCTCACCTGATTCCCGCAGAGGCGCCGGTCTTGACTGGGTGAATGCCGTATCTTCAAAGGTGATGTGTAACACACGGTTGGCTCTTTGGGCTGGACCTCTGTGCACTGTATGTCTGACTCGAAGAGTAAGATGTCTGCAGATAGAAAATATGGGATTAATGAACTGGGGTTATTGGGTGCCTCTCTCCTCTTCCCTTTCTCTTCTCCTGTAGAACCCCAAAGGTTAACACCCTCACCTTAGGTAAGTGAACGCCGAGCTCTCCATCTGCCTCGGGGCAGGGTGCCGTAACCAGTTTCTTCACTGGATAACGGTGCAGGCCTCTTGGCCTCAGAGGACTGCTGTCCGTCGTTAACTGCACGAACGGTAAGTTCTGGGCACTTCAAATGTCTTAAAAGTCTTTTGTAATGATATCTCTTGTTTTGCAGGGTTCCGGCGATGGCGGGCTGATGAGAGTTGAGGATCGAACCCGCGTGAGGAATAGAAGCGCCTGGAATCACGTAAGTAAGCGCTTGTAGCCTGCTTCACGATGCGCACTAACTGTCCCTTTTATCTTGCAGGTACAAGTTCGGAGCTTTAGAGAAGCTGAAGGGTGCTGGAATACCCACTGGATTCGGCGTGGGAAGGAGTAATGGCACGTGAGTAATAAAGTTGCCCAATGTCTTTAAACGCACCTTCTTTTGTCTTTCAGATGCGGGCTGCAGCGCCGAAGGCCTCCGGAGCGTGCGAAGAGCTGGTAAGCTTTTGTCTTTCAGATGCCGGAATGCAGTGCGAAGACCTCCAGAGCATGCGAAGAGTAGGTAAGCCTTTGTCTTTCAGATGCCGGAATGCAGCGCGAGGCGTTGGTGACAGCCGATGGACCAGGTAAGAGATGCGCTGCCACTGAAGACCGTAGTGCTAACCTGTTCTTTCTTTGTCTTTACAGGTGCTGCTGAAGACTGGATTCCAGGATGGTAAGCCTTTGTTCCCTTAGGCCCAGGATCAGAAGCAGAAGACACGATGAGCGTTCTGCTGCAGAGAATGCAGAATAACGCAAAGCAAGATTCATCCATCGGGTGTGGTTTAAATAGCCTCCTGTAGTGCTTAGGTGTCTCCTTCCACAGCCACGCCTAGGTAAGAAAAGAGTTCCTGCTTTCCAGAAGAGTTCCAGTGTTCTGAACCTAGGGAGTGGCTCCTGCCCCACCAACAGGAAAAGTAGTCCCAAACAGAAGAGGATCAGGGGTTCAACTGGCAGGTAAGTAAGCAGCATGATCTGCTGCAGGTAAGTCCACCCAAGCATTATGAGCCCGGCGCTTACAGCGCTGGGACTGGGCATCTTTATGAGCCTGGTGCCACTGGCGCCAGGACAGGGTCCAAAAGGTCCCAATTGGGACTGGCTGGCACTCGGAACCGGGGTTATGGGTCTGCTTCCAAGGGAGTCGGGCAAGTCCTGATCTTTTGGAAGCAGAGATCATGACACAGCTCCTGAGCATAGTGGACATCGACATAATTTCTCGTAGCTCTGGAATCGATGACTGCCAATGTCTTCCAGGACTTGCCAGAGGGATACATGAACGCAACAGTGATAGTGAAGGGGGCCAACACATCGTTGTCCAGGGATTGGTGGCTCGATAACTGCACTCCATCTATTGTCGGGCTTTAGCGTTTCCCTGTTTTTGTGTTGGTTTCTTGGGACATGACTGTAGAAAGTGTTCAGAAGAACCGCAATCGAAACAGAGATTGTTTTCCTTCCGATGTTCTCTTTCTTCAAGAGACAAGGGGCCACGCACAGCACCCATTTGCATGGGCTCGCTGTTCCCAGTGGCCTGGTTTCTAAGCGTGTGGGAACCGGAGGAAGAGCTCTTTTCCCGCCTTTTCTTTCAGCCTTTCTGGCATTGATTTAGAGAACGAGGTCTAACAGCTCTGGAAAGGCCATAGGAACAACAGGTACGGTGGCCAAGGTATCCTTCAAGGAGTCAGACAGATCCTTATAAAAAATAGCAGCTTTCTTATCCTCCGGCCATCCTGTTTTCGCCACCAATTGATTGAACTTTGCCAGGTAAGTCAATAGGGACTTTTCCCCCTGTTGTAAACCTAACAGTTCTAAATCAATGGCCTGCATTTTATAACAAGTGTCAAAGACACTACCCATGGCGGTGATCAAAGCATCGCAATCATGTAACTGCCTTCTTCCAGGAGATGGTTGGCCCAAACAGCAGCTGTAGCCCCAGATATGATACACAAATGCAGCCTTAGGTGTGGAGTCGGTGAAGGAAGTGGGGCGACACAGGCAATGAAGTCTGCATTGATTTATGAAGGTCATGAAATGTTTTGGTTCTCCAGTGAGCCTTTCCGGGGGGGCAACAGAAAATGGCCAGATATGAATACAGGGACTGGATCCTGTCTAGGTAAAGAGGAACCGGGGGGCGTGGCTTGGCACCATGGTGAACAGTCGGGTCCGGTGAGAGCTCCCGGCCACGACTGTGTGTTTGCCCATAATGCCCCAGTAAATTCCAGGCTTTTAAGAATAAAAGCGGCGTCCCGCGGAGCCAAGTGACGGCTGCAGCCCATGCCCCACCCTAGCTGCCCTAAGCTGCAGGAGAATCGGGCCCGAGGCGATCCCCACCGGTGAGAGGAGCGGAATTTAGAGGCCTCCCAAGATGGCGGAATGTGCCGCGGTATAACCCGACCCTCTCCACAGTGCCCGAGAACTACGAGCGCCCTCTCCGGAGGTAGTCGTGAGCCCTTATGCCTGCATCGACATAAGACGGAGATTCCGACACCCCCTGCCCGAAGCGTCGGCGGGGCCTGTGCATGGTCCAACTTCTAATGTAGCGTGATCCATCCCCGGACCACGTGAGTTTGGAGCGGGTGGCCCGAAGCTCCTTTCTGAGGACCAGTGTGTGCTTCGAAGAATCTCTGGCACGGAGTGTGGTGGCGCGGGGCTCCCTCTCCTGGCCTCGCCTCCTGGGGTTTCCGTGACCCATGGCGTGGACACATCGAGGCCCGGGGGGAACATCTCCACCTGCGTCCCCCCTGAAACAGCTTCACAAGTGGGGCACGAAAGTACCGCGAGGTAACCGCTCTTCAACATCGGCGGCAGCGGGGCAGGCTGGAACCCGGAGTCCAGCCCCCCTCCCCCTCCAAGCCTTGCCCGCCTCCTCCTCGTTGCGACGGAGGCCCATCCACGTACAACCTGCACAGCTGCTCCTCCGGCATATCCTAACGGCCGGACCAAGTCCGGGTGCTTCCCACGGCGGCGGAACAAGTCTGCACAGCGAGGGGTGCGGCCTGGAGCTCCTCTGCTTTCCCCTACTGGACCCCCCAGCACTCGACTGCCGACAATCCGTGGAAGCCCTCTCCGCTCAGGGGACCAGCGTTTGCCGCGAGGAGTCCGCCACCGCGGAGCGCAGTGGAGCGTGTCTCCCTCCCCGGGCCTCGCCTCCCGAGGCTCCTGTGATCTGAGGCACTGTTGCACCAAGGCCCAGGGGGGAACATCTCTACACGCGTCCCCCCCGAAACAGCTTCACAAAGGGGGCCCGAAAAGCACCGCAACAAACCCTGCTTCCGGACGAGCCCCAGCGTGCATCCAGACCCAGCGGGGGAAAATGGCTGGCCATCATCTGCGGCAGTGGGGCAGACCCGGACACAGGCCCTACCTGCCTCTTCATCACTGCGACAGAGCCCCCTTTCCACTATCAGCAACGAGCTCCTCTGCCCCCCCCTACGATCCCTCCCGCACAAGATTGCCGGCGGCCCGAGGAAGCCCGGGGTAATCCAGAGTCCCCTGTGACCTAACCTGGGCTGATGTCACGGGAGTGTGCCCTCCACTGGTCTATCTCCGGTGGGGAGAGAGGAGCCCTTACACACCTCCTGCTACGCGGGCTCAGAGACCCATCCCTGGAGAAAGGTAGGGCGGCACCTGCCGCACAGTGTAAAGACTCTCGGATCCAGCAACCCAGCCCCCCTATCTTGACTCCAGTTGTGAGGGGAGAACCCCGCCTGACTGTAGTCCCCCCCGGGAGAGGCCGGGACACGTACTGGAGGGGGAGCCTGCCCCCATCTCTGTCCACGGAATCCCGCAGCTCTGTAAATTCCATCGAGCCCTCCCCCAGAGACTACCGTGATCCCCCGGAGTAGCTGGCTCCCACCAAGCCCCAAGTTTCTGGAAAAGCACAACAACTGCCGCCTCGACTCGCCCCGCTGTAGAAACTCTAAACGTACCCGCCCAGGAGGGAGGCGGGGGCGGTGTGGAGTCCCTGAGTGCCCTAACACAGCCCTACTTGGGTGCGGAGCGGGTGTACTCCCGCCCAAGCCAGAAGAAGTAAATGGCCAGAAACCAGAAATCATCCAAGCAAACAAATATAGCGACTCTACTATCTACTAACATGGGCGAAAAACCTAAAAAAGGGGAGCGTAACGACCCGACAGGTGTGCCCACAGTCGCCCAAATCGACCAACCAGCCCAAGAAGTGACAAAGGCAGACCTCCAGGAGCTCTTGGCCGCCATAACTATGGACTATCAAAAGGGCACAGAGGAGCTGAAAGGCAAAATAGCGGCCTTGGACAAAAGAGTGGGGGAAGTCGAAAGTAGAACCGAAGAATTTGAAACCACCTTGTTCGAGCAAAACTTTGAAATTGGGAAAGGGACAGACAGAATCGCCTCGCTAGAAGCCAGATGCGAAGCCCTTGAGAACAGACAAGAAGACGCGGAAAATAGGTCCAGGCGCAACAATATTCGCCTGCTGGGCATACCAGGTTCTGTCCCCGACGAAGAACTTAACTCCTATGTCAACAACCTATTTCGCTTCATCCTAACGCTCCCGGACGGAGCCCCTCTAGAATTGGACAGGGTTCACAGGGTTAGAGCCAGACAAAACGCAAACTCTGCGCCGGACGTCCTAGTGAGAGTCCACTTCTACAAGGTCAAGGAAGAAATAATGAACGAAGCCAGAAGCTCAGCCCGAATCAACTTCCGAGACTCCGAAATATCCCTATGCCAAGACCTGGCAGCGTCTACTCTCGCAAAAAGGAAAGCCCTCAAACCCCTCACTGAATGGCTACAGAAGAGGAAAATAACCTACCGCTGGGGATTCCCCCCAGCTTTAATCTTCAACTGGGAAGGTAGGTCCCGGACAATCCCTTCTCCCAGAGAAGCCGAGCGATTCATGAATCCGGAAGACGAGGAAAGCTCAACTGCCGAAGCCGCGGTAGCCCGGGGAAACTCCAGGGAGACCTCACCAGAGCCTGGTCCAAGGTGCTGGGACGCCGCAGACATCGGGGCCCACCGGGATAGTTCAAAAGAGACAACAACCGCTGGGCGGGGAACCAAAAGACCTTAAGCCGACTTCATCAAGCAAACTCAGCAATCTTATCCTGAACTTTACTGGTTAACAGAAGAGGCAATGTTTTCCTCCAAGCAGAGCTACCACACCGGTCTGGCCGAATGCCCGTTTGGTTAAAGGCTGGTCCGGAAACCTAGTTATTGTTGGGGGGGGGCCGGAGGGGAAGTGGGTCGAGGAGTGGGGGCAAATCCCAGAGGGAGGGGAGCATGGAATTACTCAACACCGAAGACATGGAACAGGAAATCCCTGGGTGAAAACAACGAAGCGCTCTACTTAGCATTTAAAGAATGGGCTCTCTAGACAAATTACTCACTATCACAACTTGGAATGTCCAGGGGCTCAACACACCAAGAAAGCGGAAAGCAGTGGAACACAAACTAGACCAATTAGCAACTGACATTGTCTTCATCCAGGAAACCCACCTGATTGAGGAAGATGAGAAGCGTATACGATTCCGTCGCTACCCAAAATGCTACTTCGCTTCAGCTACACAGAAAAAGAGAGGAGCCGCAATCCTCCTAGGCCAAACTGTCCCATTATCACAGATCTCCATCAAAAGAGACCCGGAAGGCAGATTCCTGCTCCTGAAAGGACTATTAGTCGAACTACCGATTACCTTAGTCGCAATCTACGGGCCAAACAAAGAGCAAGACCAATTCCTCCGGAGCCTTCTCCCAACCATCACGGTCTTCTCCGCTGGCCACCTCCTAATCGGGGGGGAATTCAACCTCCCTCCAGACCCAATGGTGGATAAGACGCTCCCAGCCTCCAGGGAAGACTTCAGCAAATCCTTGGCTCTGGCCGAATTCCTGAGGGAAACCGAGACGATAGATATCTGGAGACTACGCAACCAGGGAGAAAGAGATTACACCTTCTTTTCACATGTACACAGAGGCTACTCGTGGATCGACCGCCTGCTTCCCGCTAACCCCATGGCCCTCTGCGTGGAGAACATTCAAATTGGGCCTATAGTAATCTCGGACCACGCGCCAGTCACGATGTCTCTGCTTCTCCACGGAATGCACAAACCTACCCAGAGACAATGGAAGCTGCAAGACCACATCCTCACCGACCTAGCGGCTAGCTCCGACCTATCAGAGGCGATCCAGAATTATTTCATTGAAAACACAAACCCAGACACCGCAATAGCAACAGTATGGGACGCCATGAAGCCGGTAATCTGGGGGGTGGCGATGGATTCCTCTGCCAGACTCAAGCGCCAGAATCTACTGAAGCAACGAAAGCTAGAGGACAGACTTGCAGAACTAGAAAACAAGCTAAAAAAACGCTACGCGAAAACGATGCAACGAGAGCTAAAAAGAGCAAAAAGAGAGCTGGAAATCCACCTGGCAGACCGTGCCGCCAGGGCATTAACCTATACCAAACAGTATTACTACTTTAACAGCAATAAAGCGAACCGACTCCTAGCACACAAATTGAAGAAGCTTCAAACTAGGAACCACATCCAAGCCCTGCTAGACGAAAATGGCTTCCCACACCACCTGGACCCTGACAATCTGGAGATAATGATGCGGCACCACAAGGAAATTATGGCGGGACCGCCAACGCCACCTCCAGCCATTGCCCAATTCTTAGCCTCCATCCCAAAACCGCAGCCAGTGCCCTCAATCCCAGAGTTGGAGAGCCCAATATCAGCAGAGGAGGTCAGTGAAACGATCCGACATCTGAAAAATACAACGCCCGGGCCAGACGGTCTTTCCTCTAAATTTTATAAGAAGTTCGCTCACTTGCTAGCACCGCAGCTAGCGAACCTATTGAACTCCCTTCTCTCTACCGGTTCCACGACAGCGTCCATGAGCGAATCAATAACAGTACTGATCCCAAAGCCGGGGAAGGACCGAACGCTGTGTGCCTCATACAGACCCATAACTCTGCTAAACAACGAAGCGAACATTTTTGCCAAAATCTTGGCGAACCGGCTGGCCCCCCTCCTCCCCGAGATCATCCACCCAGATCAAGCAGGCTTCATCCCAGGTCGGGGCACCCAAGACAATATCCGCAGGACCATCAACATCATAGAGTCAGCAAACAGGCTCAACGTAAGGCTAGCAGTCCTCTCCTTAGACGCGCACAAGGCTTTCGATATGCTTGACTGGGGCTATGTAAAGGAAACCCTGCAACATTTCGGCTTCGGCCCAAACTTCATAAAATGGGTCCTAGCCATCTATCAAAAACCGTCAACTAGACTACGCCTTAACGGGGCCAAATCTGACTGCATAAACATAACCCAGGGGACGAGACAAGGATGTCCACTCTCCCCACTCATCTTTGCCCTGTCGATGGAGCCGTTCGCGGATAGGGTCCGCCGAAATCCGTCTATATATGGCCTCACATTCAAAAAAGAAACCTACAAAATCGCCCTATACGCAGACGATGTGCTCCTTACACTCACCCGACCAGAAGAATCAATAAAGGCCTTGCAGAGAACCCTAGAAGAATTCATGATAGCCTCAGGATTTACGATAAACATAGCTAAATCAGTGGCTCTGGGCGTCAGCATCCCAAATAGACTCAAATCCAATCTCGAGGTGAAGTTCGGAATCCCATGGGCAAAAAGTAGCATCACCTACCTAGCAGTACAGATTGCCAACAAAACGGAGAAGCTGTATAAGGCAAACTTCCCGGCACTCTTCAGAGCCCTGAAAATGGACATCAACCGATGGAAAACTCAAGAAATCTCCTGGTTCGGCCGCATAACAGCAATAAAAATGAACTTGACCCCACGGTTGCTATATTACGCACAAGCACTGCCCATACCGATCCGTGAAAAGGCCCTGCACAAGCTCCAAAGAGAGATCCTGAACCTCGTCTGCGAGGGGAAAAAGTCCCGTATCCCGAAACGCATCATGCTCCGAAATTCAGCCCTGGGTGGCCTAGGGGTCCCAGATGTGGCGAGATACTGCCTGGCAGCCCAACTGGCCCCAGCCTTTGACTGGAAGCTTAGCGCTAACCGCCCCAGGTGGCTACAACTGGAAGAAGACTGGAGTAAGACCCCGCTAGAAGTTCTACCTCACTCCAAAGAGCCCAATGAGACCCAAGATTTAGGCCCCTTACCAGCAACAAAGAACACGGTCGCCAGCAGGAAAAAATCAGCCCGCCGATGGAACTGTAGAAGCCCAACAGGCCCCCTCACGCCTATCTGGGAGAACCCGGACTTCTCGTCGGGAGTCTCTCCAAACCAGTTTATAGAATGGAGGACTAGGGGCTTGGGAACCATGGCAGATTTCTTCGAGAGTGGACGCCCCCTAAATTTCGAGGAGTGCAAAGCGAAGTTCAGGATCTCAGAAACTGAAAGGTTTTGCTACGCGCAACTGAGGCACTGGCTGTCGAACCCGCAAGTCAGGAAACAGGGCAGCAGGGAGCTAACGGCATTAGAACTTACCCTCACAGCAAATCCCCCGAAAGCGAAAAATTCGACATTATACAAAATGCTAGACAGATCAGACCCTACTAAAAAAGAACCATACATGCTGAAATGGGAAGAAGACATCGGAAGACCGATTCAAGCAGAGGAATGGCAACAGATATAGCCCCGAGCACAAAAAAGCTCAAAATGCATAACAAACAAAGAAAGTGCATTTAAAGTCTGCTACAGATGGTACCGAACTCCCGCCATACTAAACAGATGCAATCCAGCGATCCCTGCTCATTGCTGGAGAGGGTGCCGAGAAAGAGGAACTCTGTTCCACCTCTTTTGGTCCTGCCCAAAAGCCACCTCATTCTGGGAAAACATTCTAGTACAGATTAAAGCAATCACCGGGCTCAGCATTCCCTGGGACCCTGGAATCATCCTACTAGGCGCTACAGGAGAAGGCCAATTTCCCCTTACAGGCTGCCTAGTGGACCTATGCTCCCACCTCCTTACATCCGCCAAAATTGACATCGCCCGACTCTGGAAAAACCCTGAGGGCCCCTCCATACAAATGTGGTGGACCAAGTGCTGGGAAATCATGGCAGCCGAGAAAGTCACGTCCATCAGGCTAGGCAACAAATCCAAATTCGAACGCATATGGGCCCCCTTCATGGACTATGTTCAACAATTCCCGGGAATAGCAAGACAGCCCCCCACACTGCGATGGATGGAAACTCAGGATTGAAAAGAACAAACCTATACTAAGCTTGATGTCCGCGAGGCCTCTACACTTCCCCGGGCCACTGACAGCCAATTAAACCGGCTCCTAACTGCACCAAACCCACTCTGAATGTCTGGCCCGAAATATAGCTGGAGAGATGCACCGACCCCCTGAAAGAACCCTCCTAGTGAACTAAGATGTCATTTGCTCCTACTCTGGATAAAGCTCCATACCCTACCACCTCCCTTGTCCCCGTTCCTCAGTTGTTATTATAATTTTGTTCTGTAAATTAATGCATAACTTGCCATGACGAAGTTACATACAGTGTCGCTTCTATCTCATTAATGCTATAATTGACCTTCTAAGTATGTAACACTCAGAGAACCGATATTACCTGTTGTGCCATAAAACAATAAAAATAATGTTGGAAAAAAAAAGAGGAACCAGAGCTGGATGCTGTTCCATGAACAGAAGCCACTGCTCCTGAGGACTGGGTTGCAGCCTGTAAATCGTTAATACGGCGCTGTATGGATTAATGCGCAGCCGCCATATCGGCATGAAGCTCAGCGACCATTTGGACTATAGTAGCCAGGGCGTCGTTGGTGTCCATTTTATAGGCTTCTGATTTTGTCAGGACTCACAACCTGGTCTTCTCTGATCATTAAAGTATCCCAGAAGCAGGTGATAGGCAGCAGAACTCGTAATGTAGACGATGAGTTCTTCCTACCATATACCCTCTATCGTGTCAGAATAACAAGCAGAGGGATCTATTAATCGGAAGATTGAGGGACACATCACTGGACACGACCGGCTGTAAGAAAAGATACAGGTTAGTAAACAAAACCAGAAGGAGTCATAATAGAACAAGGTAGCATAACAAAAAAGGGGGGCTGACCTTCATGAAAGGAATCCCTTGAATGGGTTGACGTAGAGGATGATTACAACCAAATGGATCCCTTGGGTCAGCCTGATAGGAGTGTTTAGCAGTAACAGATACACCCAAAGGTTTTAAGCAGAGAATAGAAAGCCTAAGGAGCAAGGGAGCAATTGCTGAGGATGCAATACGGATTCAGTAAACTCTTACCAGGAGTGTTGAAACCATGGGGGAATCGAATAATAGTAGTCCAAAAGCCCAAACTTCCGGAGTCCAGGAGCCCAGGACAAGTACAGCTATCCCGATGGCACGAGGACACCTGAGATATTTCCAGGAGGAGTACTGTAAGGGATAGTCTCTAGTCCAGGCACAGGTCCACCTACCCCGACGGCACAAGAATGTCTAAGCATTTCCAAGAGGTGCACTGTAAGGTAGTCTCTAGTCCGTGCACAGTGTCACTAGGGTATCGAGACGTTTTCCGGGTATGTTGGCCGAGGAGCAGTGAAGAAATTCCAAAAGACAAAACAGGGTCGGTAACAGACAAGCAAAACCAAGAACCAGGGAGAAATCCAGCAATCCGTAAGGCAAAATCCAAGTCAGCTTCACACGGGAGGCAGTAGACAAAATGTGAGGCAAGGAGTCTGAGTGGAAATACTGAGTCGAGTACTGTGGAATCAAATAGACAAAGGAGCAGGCAAGGCATGGTCAAAAACAGGTACTGGTCAAAAAACTTGAATAGAGAAGAAAAAAGCACAGGAAGGTATCCAGGAAAACTACTGCAATCAGAAGCACCAGACAAGAGTGAAGGTGGTCCTTAAGACTTCCGTGTCACATGACTGGGAGAGCCGTGGTTTCTGATCAGAGCGTGTGACGTAGTGTATGCAAAGGTTTCCATCATTTCCAGGGCAACCACCAACAGGCACGGAACAGTGCTCTCTGTCTGTAGGGCGAACATCCTTTTTGTACACAGGAACGTAGACTAATAGGCTTTGGGTGACTCATATCATGTTTGAGGAGTCTTTTCCAAACACGAGGAACCCTAGATGCGTAGAAGGATGGAAACTTAGTAATACGTGTGTGGGATGCCTTGGGAGTTACAATTAGTGATTTCCTGACATCCTGCAACGGGTCAAGCTAAACCCTGTGCATATTTTAAAGTCTTTGATACTTGATTGAAATTGGTCCGAGCCCGGCTGAGGGGGACTAATTGTGTTTATAAGGGGGCTCTCATCCCAGCTTAGGGGGATCCGGGGTGAATCGTGATTCACACAAAAGAAGAAAGGGGGTCTGAGCCCACCTGAGGGGGATCGGGGTGAACCGTGAGTCATCTGAAAGAATATCCTGTGAACATTGTGCTAAAGATATCTGAGCCGGACTGAAGGGGGTCAAAAGGGAAGGAACATTGTACTAATGAGATCTGAACCCGAATGAGGGGGATCCAGGTGAATAGTGAATCACTTAAACTGAATACTTGTAGAAATCCAAAGAGGAAAAGAACTTACCGTTTTTGTTTGGTTTCATCAGGCTCTCTGAACGAAGAGACTTGGAGGAGTAAAGAGACTTGCATACAGAAGGTCCCGATGTTATGATTGAACTGTATCCTTGTGCTAAAGAAGCCAGAGAATGTGCTATGCTCGAGTGAACCGCTTGTCCAGTACTAAAAATGTGGACTAGGGAGGCCAACGCCCTGAACATCCTGAAATATCATTTTGAACACTTCTTTCTTATTGTAACATTATCCCCCACACGGTTATATTTAGAAGTAAGGATTGTCAATAGGTTTTTAGTATAGGCCCTTTTATTTTGACAAGACACAACTAGGACTGCGTTATTATTGGATGGTCGTAGTTTGCTCCCATCTGTAGATTTAGGTTTGGATAGGCATTTATCATGCCCTTGTTGAAGTTCAATAAACACCCTTGAACTGTGGTCTGTCTTACGGTTGATGCTGTCATGATGCATACCCCCAGGCATCCAGACCACGTCCATCAGCCCCGGGAGCAGGCATCATGTCGCCTTGAGAAAACCCAGCAACCCCTGCTAGGGGCTGTCTGGGTTAATGTGCTGGCGCCTATGCGACATCAGTCCTGGCGCCATAGGCGCCAGGCTCATAGGTGCACACTTACCTGATGCAGACCATGCTGCAAGAAGATCCAAGCCCATGTGAGGCCTGGAAGGGACCACTTTACCTTAGGGACTATTTTGTTACTCGGGTGTGGTCGGGGAGGAATACCTACCTGGGACTAGTATGGAGGCTATTTAAACCACGCCTGAAGAGCAGCACACGCTTCGCGTTATTCTGCATCCAGCAGCGTAACGCTCACCGTGCCAGCAGCAGCATCCAGCCTTCTGCCAAGCCCGCCTCGAACCTGGAGCACCTAGAAAGAAGGAAAGAAGCAAAGGTTAGAACAAGAGTATTACCTGATTTCTTACCTGATTCCGGATTCATCGCATCTTCAAACCAGAGGAAAGACTTTGTTTTAAATGCGTCGCATCGCCAGCAGCAGCGCCGCGCCATACTCACCGTTCCACGCAGCATCTCTTCGATCCAGCGCTGTCTCCATCTTTACATCGCCGAATCCCGGCACCTAAGGGGGACAAGAAACAACAAGGTGAGCAGAGAGAACAGACAGAGACAATCTCTTTAACTGCCATATGCTTACCTGATTTTACCGCCGGAGGTATAAAATATCAGCACGCCACATCTTCTAATGCTGCACCTGTAAGATAAGGAGAAAGCAGCAAGTTTAACCCTTGGCATTATTTACCGGACAGTTTTGGGTAACACAGACATTTACCGGAGCGCTTTCAGCTGTCAATCTTCTTATTGGGTCAAAGCTGCAAGATAAAAGAGGAATTGGACAGGAGTGAATTCCAGACATTTTGAACTCTTATGAACTATATACTTACGGCTCTTCGCCAGGACCTTTTCGAGTCAGGATTCATCTACAACTCTTCCAATATCTTCAGGCCAGTGAAGTAACTGGTCATCAACGCGCCCCTGCGTGCTTTGCAGCATGGAGTGCTCATCCTTCAAGAATATAAGGTGAGATTGCTGAGGGCGCTTCAGAGGCGATTAGTGGGGAGGACAGTGGGGGTGCTATCACTTGAATCCACAAGTGGCTAAATATATCTCTCCACTTGTAGGAGAATATTTCTACGGGCAAAGCAGACAAGATTAGGAGGGCAGATCCAGTCAGTCATCGCTGCACTATGCATCATGTGGGTGGAGGCCGCAGCAGTCCGGGTCTGACCGACGCCCCTGTGGGAGCCAGGTGAGCGTAACAGAACGCGAAGCCTATCTACAAATCCCTACCCGGGCGTTATGGAGACCTCAGAAACCGACCAACTGGCACAACTATTGGGGGAACTTAGGGCGGAAGTGCACTCCGCTCGCCAAGAGACTAATGCCCTCAGAAGAGAACTAACTGTATCGAAGGAGCGCACAGATGATCTCGCTAGACAACTGCTGCAAACTCAAGCTGGACAAGCATCCCTACCTGGTTCCGGGGGAAACCCAGCTCCTGTGTTATCGAGTAACCCTGTGCAAATAAACCTAACAGGAAATATTCCATTAGCTCCACCCGAACGCTTTGCCGAAGATCCCAAAAGGTTTGCCGTGTTTATGAACCAATACCGCTTGCACTTTTTATGCAGACCAGGAGCCTTACCAAACGATCAAGCCAAGGTAGCCTTTGTATTATCATATCTAAGCGGAAGTGCAGCTGATTGGTAAATTCCACTAGTTACTCAGGATGACCCAATTCTTTGGGATTTTCAGGGCTTTCAAACGAGTATGGAAAGACTATTTGCCCGGCACTCCCAAGGACAGGCCCTGGATAACGAACTTTTGTCCCTACGACAGGGTAACCAGGATCTGCTAACCTATATCGCAACCTTCAATAGATTGATAGTGGAAACCGGATGGCCTGAGGAAAAACGAATTACATTGTTTCATCGTGGACTTCGGGGAGAACTTAAAGACGTCTTGGCTCAAGTTGTGAACCCACCTCAGGATTGCGCAGAGTTTATAGACTTAGTGGTCCAGCTGGATCATCGACTCCAGAATAGAAAGGCTGATCGAGCTAAGTTCGAAAATCGGGTATTGGTTAAATCCAACGTTGCCCGCAAAGGAACAGATGCATCGGAACCTATGCAAATTGGGGGGGTCAAAGGACCCTTAACTCAAAAGGAAAGGGAAAGAAGAAGACAGATGCAATTGTGTCTGTACTGTGGAACCTCAGGACATTTTCTACGGGATTGCCCTATAAAACCACCCAAGAAGGTGGTAGGTGTTGCTGATTAAAGTCCAAAAGAGCCTGATTCGGAAAACGACCACGCCCGACAAGCGTAGAGGTCCGCTTGCCGAGCTTAAAGAAGGACACTCAGACCTCGCATCTGATCATATCAATGGTCCTAATTGATCCTTGACAACCCTCACGTATGCACGCAGTAAGGGCATACATTGATAGCGGGGCCATAGGGAACTATATGGACCACGAATTGGCTTCCAGGCTGAATCTACCTCTCTGCCGAAAAACCACCTCAGATGTCATCACCACAGTCGATGGAACTGAAATAGCCTCTGGGCCTGTAAACTCATTCCACCGCAGAGATGACACTATTGCGTCAGGATGGGCATCGAGAGACTATTGTGTTTGATCTAATCAAAGCCCCACAGTTCCAAATAATACCGGGGATACCTTGATTGGAACCACATAATCCTTGTATTGATTGGCGAGAGAAGAGAATAACCTTCCTGGGTTGTGCACAAACCTGTTATCCAAAGAAAAATCAGAACACAGGCCTGGCCACAGTAACCACACCAGTCATGCAACTACCTCCAGAATACCAAGAATTCCAGGATGTCTTCCAAAAGGAACAGGCAAACACCTTACCTCCTCACAGATCGTACGATTGTCAAATCGATCTCATACCCGGTGCACAACCCCCTTGTAGCAGGATCTATGCCCTTACGGAACCTGAGAACCTTCACCTACGACAATACTTAGACCAGTACCTTGCCAATGGCTTTATTCGCCCTTTCAAGTCTCCTGTGTCCTCAGCTTTGTTCTTCGTGCCAAAAAAGGAAGGTGACCTTAGAACGTGCAAAGACTACAGCGCACTAAATCAGATTACTGTAAAAAAACGGTACCCATTGCCTCTGATCCCCGAATTACTAGACCAAGTAAAGGACGCTTGTATCTACACTAAGTTAGATCTCCGAGGGGAATATCATATGGTACGTGTAAAGAAAGGTGACGAATGGAAGACGGCCTTTTGCACCAAGTACGGTTTATTCGAGTATCAGGTGATGCCCTTCGGGTTGTGCAATGCACCAGCAGCCTTCCAGTATTTTATGAACGATGTCTTTCGTGAACTCATTGACGTCTGTGTTGTCGTATACATAGACGATATCCTTGTGTACTCCTCCTGAGAATCAAACCATGTTAAGCACGTACGTGCAGTCCTTGAGAAACTACGCCAGCACAAGTTATATGCGAAATTGGAAAAATGTGTTTTTCATGTTACGGAAGTTGAATTCCTTGGATTTATCTTGACCCCCAAAAGAAGTCCGAATGGACTCACGAAAGGTGGATGCAATTCTCAAGTGGCCATCACCTAGTTCAGTTAAAGGGGTGCAAAGCATGCTCGGATTTGCCAATTTCTACCGCAGATTCATTCCGGACTTCTCACATGTTGTACATCCCATCACAGCACTTTTGCGAAAGAACAAACGTTTCTTGTGGACCGAAGAGGCTGAAAAGGCCTTCCAAGAGCTGAAAGCGAAATTCACGTCTGCGCCTGTCTTAAAGCATCCACGCCCAGAGCTTCCATACATAGTGGAAACTGATGCATCCAGTTTAGCCATGGGAGCTGTCCTATCCCAGAAGGATCCTGAAACTGGTCAACTTCACCCAGGGCATTTTGGTCCAGAAAGTTCTCGGCACCCGAGTTAAACTATGCGGTTACCGATAAAGAGTTATTAGCCATCAAATCCGCCTTTAGGCTTGGCGACATTATCTTCTCCGTGCCAGGCATACCATTACTGTAATCACCGGAACTTGCAGTATCTAAAAACAGCCAAAACCCAATCTTCGCGCCAACTTCGATGGGCATTATTCTTTGCCGAATTCGATTTTGTGATCACTTATCGACCAGGCTGTAAAAATGGCAAGGCAGATGCCTTATCCCGAATAGGAATGGAAGAAGCATATGCGAACCCGGAGCCTATAATTTCTGAACAAAGAATTCTTGGCATAACTACTTTACAGACACTAGAAGAAATTAATTTAAAAATCCAACAACGCTTCAATCCAGCAGCTCTGCAGGACTGGGTAAAGAAAGGCCCGGATTACTCAATCATCAATGACCTACCCTACTATCAAGGACGACTATTTCTACCACACAAGGAATTACAGGAACTTGTCATCTCCAATTATCATGATTCCCTAATGGAAGGTCACCCAGGTATCGCAAAAACCGAAGCCAAAATTAAGAGACAATTCTGGTGGCCCACCTTGCGAAAAGATATAAAGTCATTTGTGATGTCTTGCGGCATTTGCGCCCAAAACAAGAGTCAGAAGAAAAAAACAGCTGGACTTTTACAACCTTTGGATATTCCACCTACACCATGGCACACCTTCTCTTTAGACTTTATTACTGATCTACCTCCCTGTAATGGATTTAACACCATTCTTGTTATTGTGGATCTTTTTTCCAAGATGGCCCACTTTATTCCTGTGAAGGGATTACCTTCTGCTTCAGTTCTGGCCAAGGAGTTCCTCGAAAACATTGTTCGAATACACGGATTTCCTTCTGTATTGGTCTCTGACCGAGTTAGTCAATTCATTTCACATTTTTGGAAGAAATGTTGCCAATTGGCGCAAATCGACGTACGGTTATCAACCAGTCACCATCCCCAGACCGATGGTCAGACGGAGAGGACCAACCAGACCCTTGAACAGTACCTTTGTTGCATGCTTCACCAGACCGAAAGTAATTGGAAAGATATTTTATGGATTTCTGAATATGCATATAATAACTCTGTACATTCAGGAACCGGACAAAGCCCCTTTTATACCATATATGGACACGAACCTCAGAACTCGATTCGCCTCAGCACTTAGAAATGCCTGCAGTTAGTCATTTACATTCTACTATTACACAAGCCTTCAAAGAAGCGACAGAACATTTGAAGCAAGCAAAAGAGAAATACAACACAAATGCTGATCTACATAGAAGTGAAACCCCACAGTACCAAATTGGAGATCAGGTTTGGCTAGCTACAAAACACATGCCTCTGAAAGGAACTCGGACTTTTAATCCAAGATATTTGGGACCTTACACCATTAAGGCCATTATCAACCCGGTGGCCGTCAAACTGGAATTACCCTCCAATATGCAAATTCATCCCGTCTTCCATGTTTCACTTTTAAAACCAGTTCAACCAGGAACAAGATTAACCAAACCACCAGATCCTATCTTGATAGATGGAAAACCTGAATTCGAGGTGAAAAACATCCTGGACTCCAAGGTGGTTAAATCAAAACTTTTTTACTTAATCGATTGGAAAGGTTACGGGCCACAGGAAAGGTCATGGGAGCCTAGTGACCACGTTCATGCACCACGATTAGTGAAGAGATTCCATCGGGACTTCCCAGACAAACCAGGACCAAGGGGAGGAACGACTTTTGGAGGGGCCTTGAGGGGGGAGTGCTGTCATGATGCATACCCCCGGGCATCCAGACCACGTCCATCAGCCCCGGGAGCAGGCATCATGTCGCCTTGAAAAAATCCAGCAACCCCTGCTAGGGGCTGCCTGGGTTCAGTCCTGGCGCCTATGGGACATCAGTCCTGGCGCCATAGGCGCCAGGCTCATAGGTGCACACTTACCTGATGCAGACCATGCTGCAAGAAGATCCAAGCCCATGTGAGGCCTGGAAGGGACTATTTTACCTTAGGGACTATTTTGTTACTCAGGTGTGGTCGGGGAGGAATACCTACCTGGGACTACTTTGGAGGCTATTTAAACCACGCCTGAAGAGCAGCACACGCTTCGCGTTATTCTGCATCCAGCAGCGTAATGCTCACCATGCCAGCAGCAGCATCCAGCCTTCTGCCACGCCCGCCTCGAACCTGGAGCACCTAGAAAGAAGGAAAGAAGCAAAGGTTAGAACAAGAGTATTACCTGATTTCTTACCTGATTCCGGATTCATCGCATCTTCAAACCAGAGGAAAGACTTTGTTTTAAACGCATCGCATCGCCAGCAGCAGCGCCGCGCCATACTCACCGTTCCACGCAGCATCTCTTCGATCCGGCGTTGTCTCCATCTTTACATCGCCGAATCCCGGCACCTAAGGGGGACAAGAAACAACAAGGTGAGCAGAGAGAACAGACAGAGGCAATCTCTTTAACCGCCATATGCTTACCTGATTTTACCGCCGGAGGTATAATTCATCAGCACGCCACATCTTCTAATGCCGCACCTGTAAAATAAGGAGAAAGCAGCAAGTTTAACCCTTGGCATTATTTACCGGACAGTTTTGGGTAACACAGACTTTTACCGGAGCGCTTTCAGCTGTCAATCTTCTTATTGGGTCAAAGCTGCAAGATAAAAGAGGAATTGGACAGGAGTGAATTCCAGACATTTTGAACTCTTACGAACTATATACTTACGGCTCTTTGCCAGGACCTTTTGGAGTCAGGATTCGTCTACAACTCTTCCAATATCTTCAGGCCAGTGAAGTAACTGGTCATCAACGCGCCCCTGCGTGCTTCGCAGGATGGAGGGCTCATTTTTCAAGAATATAAGGTGAGATTGCTGAGGGCGCTTCAGAGGTGATTAGTGGGGAGGACAGTGGGGGTGCTATCACTTGAATCCACAAGTGGCTAAATCTATCTCTCCACTTGTAGGAGAATATTTCTACGGGCAAAGCAGACAAGATTATGAGGGCAGATCCAGTCAGTCATTGCTGCACTACGCATCACGTGGGTGGAGGCTGCAGCAGTCCGGGTCTGACTGACGCCCCTGTGGGAGCCAGGTAAGCGTATCTGATACCATGCATTCCTTACATGTGGTGTCAACAGTGGGATGTGCCTCAATTGAAACAAAATGGGGAACCCTAAATAGAATCCATAGGTTTTGATATGTGTAGCAGAAGAGAAGCTACTATCCCCACACGGAAAAGAGGAATGATCCCCACAGACTTAATGCCCCCTCCTGGGTGTTATATAAGATTGGCCCCAAAATCTGGCCTGGAAATTCGCTCTAGACCTTCTGGCAGGCATTATAGATCCCGACTTCCGGGGAGACATAAAGGTCATCTTATAGAACCATGGTGAAATTCCCATTTGAAGTACATCGCGGAGAGAAAATTGCAAAGAGAATTCTTGAAAAAGCTCAATTTCCTCGCTTTAAAGAGAGTGAATCGGAACATACAGAGAGAGGTACCCTAGACTTTGTGGAAGCGGATGAAGCTTCTACGAATGAAGAAAAAAGGGAAGAAGAGTTTACTATTTTTCCCGACTTGGCCTCCGCTCAGCAAAATGATCCAGCCCTCGCTGAGGCTTTCTTGCAAGCAATTCCCAAAGGGGAGGGGGTAAAAAATGGAAGTCCCTTTTTCTTCCTAAAACAAGGATTACTATATAGAAAGGAAAGATACACAGAAGGCCTAAGCAAAACTCAGTTAGTAATGCCTAAAACCCACCGAAAGATCGTACTAGAGAATTCCCATTCTCACACAGAACAGTGGAAGATAAAGCCTAAAAAAGAAACATTTTCAGAGCTTTGAGAAATGTCAAATGGGCAGGCGTTGCTCTGAGAGAAAGAGGAAGGGAATTCCAAAGAACTGCTGCGGTCACTCAGAAGAATGGCCACCAATGCGGCAGTACCTTGCCTGAGGGACAGACAGCAGACAAGCATTAACAGACCGCAAATAGCGGGTAGGAGTATAAAGCACATATTTTGCCACAAGATATTCCGCCCCCTGGCCATAAAAAGCATGGTGAACCAGGCAGAGGGCTTTAAACGGAACACATTTGGCCACCGGCACCCAGCGGAACTGATGGAGAACAGGAGAGATATGACAGCTACGCGGTGTCGAGGTCACCAGCCAGGCAGCTGCGTTCTGAAGAACCTGTAGACGGTGGAGTACGTACGCTGGCTGGCCAAGATAACAAGAATTATAATAGTCCAACAAGGACATAACCAAAGCAGAGATTACAGATGCACGAAGGTGCTCTGGAATGTAAGGGATGACCCGCCGCAGGAGCCTAAGCTGGAAATGACTGTGCTGACAAACAGAACCAACCTGTGAATCCATGGATAGGGATGAGGTGAGTTGAACCCCTAGGTCCTTAACCATGGAGACTAGCTGAGGAAAGGGGCACGAAGAGGACACCAGACCTAGGATTCACTCAAAAAGTA
Source organism: Ambystoma mexicanum (assembly GCF_040938575.1). NCBI lineage: Eukaryota > Metazoa > Chordata > Amphibia > Caudata > Ambystomatidae > Ambystoma > Ambystoma mexicanum. Next base: position 71,691,569 of record NC_090933.1, read on the forward strand.
TTAAGCCCCACCCATTCCAAAGGCTGCACCCTTGACATGGTTGCAGATCACAACTGTGCTTCCACCATCACATCCAATCTTGCCTACCTCTGGACCAACTGCATTCAGTTTACCATCCCTACTTCCCCTACCACCAAAACCATCACACACACCCCATCTGGCGCTAGTAAGAAGCTCTAAAAGAACTCAACTCTGATAACATCCGACCATACCTTGACATCCCCTGCCTATTGCCCCCCTTCTCGCAGGACCCCAACACTCTAGCAGATATATTTAAGGACACTCTCACCAATGCTGTAAATGCCATAGCTCCACTCGAAAGTAAGAAAGAAAAAAAGTAATTTCACAGTAACTCCTGGTTCACAGAAGAGCTTCAGGTTCTGCGCCTGAACAAATGACAGGCCTAAAAAACTAGCGGGTCAAAAACGATGACTTCACCAAAGAAAGCTTCAATCTGACAGCGCGTCTGTTTAAAGAGGCCACCATCACAGCCAAAGCTAACTCATTCAACCATCGAATATCTAATGACAAATGTCAAAATAAGGACATTTTCACTATCTTTAATGAACTCATTACACCTCCTACCAGCCCAGACAAGAGCATTAAAGACGAATCCTGATGCGCAAGCATACAATCAGCAATGCTCAATAAAATAGTCCTCCTCCAAAGAAAAATACCAAACCATTACAAGGCGCTACCTAGCCAACACCTGCCCTATCAAACTCTTTCGCAGCATAAGGATCACCACCTTCCCCAATTCACCTTCAGGGATACTACAGAATCAGAAGTTATTGACCTCCTCAAACACCTCAAACCTCAAAACATCTCTCTGCAAAGCTGACATATGCCCACCCAAGATCATCAAGGATTGTGCAGAGGCCCTCGTCCCTCTTCTCACGGCATTCATTAACTCCTCTTTTAAAACAGGCATCGTTCTTGATAGCCTCAAAGAAGCTTGGCTACGCCCCCTCGTGGAAAAGCCCACACTAGACCCAGCCCAGCCAAACAATTACCGGCCCATAACCACCATCCCTTTCCTTCTTAAAATTCTGGACAAGGCAGCCCATAGCCAGATTCAACCCTACCTCAAAACAAATTCCATCCTAGGTAAAAGACAATCTGGATTCCGCAAAAGGGACGGCACAGAAACTGCCCTTTTAGACTTAAAAAACCAAATCACTCAAATCATGGATAAAGGAAAGCCTACCCTCCTCCTCCTCCTCCTAGACCTCTCAGCGGCTTTCGACCTTGTAGATCACAAGACTCTTACAGCCCATCTCACACAAGCAGCCCAATTCTCTAAACAAGCAGCCTCTTGGATTACCTCCTTTCTTGAGGGCAGAGCAATGAAGGTATTCTCAAAAATTGCGAATGCAGCCCTCACCACTATCCACTGTGGAGTCCCGCAAGGATCATGCACAGCCCCTACTTTGTATAACCTATTCACAAAGCCGCTCTTCGATAAGCTCGACTCACTTGGAATAGCATATACAAACTACGCTGACGACACCCAAGTAATCCTACCACTATCTGGATCCTATGACCAAGATGCCAAGGCTTTGCTCCAAATCTACGCCACAATCCAAGCCTGGATGGCGGCAAATGGCCTCTGCCTCAATGGGGATAAAACAGAGATCCTAATCCTCGGCCAAAAACCCACTCTAGCCAAATTAGACTGCCTCTACACCAACTTAAATATTGATAACTCTATCATTCCCATCTCCACGCCCATTAAGACTCTAGGCATCTGATGCTACTCTATCAATGAATAGGCAAGTCAGTGCCATTGCCTCCGCGCACAGCACAAAACTCATTAATGCTATAAAAACCTACCTCACCAAGCCTAACTGTCTCTCAATAGCCAGAGCCACCATAGGTGCTATGTTAGACTATTGCAATGCCCTCTTGGCAGGCACCTCTACGAAAAATCTAAACAAACTCCAAATCACCCAAAACAATGCCCTAAGAGCAGCCCTAAGCATCCCTAGAAGGGACCACATCACACATGCCAGACAGGCAGCTCATTGGCTTCCTGTCAAAGACTGCATTACCTTTAAAATCCTCACCATCACCCACAGGTGCCTCAACCTCACTGCACCCTCCTACCTGTCAGAAACTTTACCCAGAACCACTTCCTCTCGACCGATAAGAACTCGCTACAAAAATCAACTCATCACCCCTCACATCAACAGGGTTAAAGCAGGTGGGATAGGCTTCCAGTACATTGCACCCAAACTCTGGAATTTTCTCCCTACTACCTTCAGAGCTGAATGCTCCCTCCTGGCCTTCCGAAAAAACTTGAAAAGTTCCCTTTTCAACTGGCACCTACCCTCTACAATGCTCACACCTGGCCTCCGTATGTCTCCCACCACCTCCCAGATTTTAAATTTAACTGTGTAAACTCCTAAAAGGTATTGTAAATGTTCAAATGTAAAAAATGTACAATGCTCTCTCATGTAACTAAGCTATGCCCACTCTCTATAACTAGCACCACGATGCCTACGGGCTGTTGCGTGCTTGTACAAATGCGAATAAATAAATAAATACATAAATAAAGCAGGTGTCCAACGAGAAGCCGCTGCAGGAGGGCCCAACACCAAGACATCGCTCTTATCATGGTTCAGCTTCAACCAGTTAGAATGCATCCACTCACTCACAGCCTCCAGACAGGCACAAAATCTGGCAGCTGACTCAGGGCTGGAAAGATCCAGGCAAACCAAGATGGTAGTGTCCAACCTCAACGCGAAAAAGTAAAGGCTGTACTAGATACCCCTATGCCTGAAACTAAGAGACCTGAGAGCATTCTTAGGGTTAATTGGATATTACTGTATGTTTATCCCTAATTTCTCAGACAGAGCAGCCAAACTAACCGACAAATTAAGAATGCCGAAACCCAGAAAATTCATGGACTGTCGAGGACGATGTGTGTTACAACAGCCTAAAACAAACCCTGTGCCAGAACCCGATCCTAAATGTAGTAGATTTTTTCGAAAGAGTTTGTATTACAAACAGATACCTCCCTTACAGGGTTAGGGGCAGTCTTGTCACAAATTTGTGATGGATTGGAACACCCCATCTTATTTACTAGTCGCAAATTCGTCCCACGTGAAACAATATTACTCTATGTTAGAATTAGAGGCCCTTTCCTTCAAGTGGGCCATTACCCATCTTAGATATTACATCCTAAGAAGAAAGTTCACACTCATCACAGATCATTCTCCCTTAGTTTGGATTAGCCAACGGAACAATTCTAACCCTTGAGTTATGCAATGGTTCTTAGACCTGCAACCCTACTGTTTCACTGTGGGGCTCCGAAAAGGCAAAGATCAACGGAACGTAGATTTTCTTTCTCGGTTCCTTTGTGAAACAGATGGGGCTACATCATATAGAGGAAGGGTATGTGAGAAACCTGAAGGTGTCTCACCCGCTAGTCCCCGGGGATCTGCCATCCAGGTGGCCAGGACACGGCCATCGCTTTTGGATCCAGTTCTTGGGGGTTGTAAGGAAGGCATGGTATCAAAGTAAGACAGGCACAAGTGATCACAATTCAAGGTTGTTTATTTCACCAATTTTTGCAGTTTAATAAACACCTAATCTAAACCTAAATATAAAATGGGAGCAAGCTACGATCATCAAATAATAATACAGTCCAAGTGGAGTCTAGTCAAATAAAAAGGGCCTATAAGGTTTAATACAGTTTTTATTAATATAGGAATAGCCACATTGTTTTTTTTACATACAACGAGATACAACCATGAATACATATTACAAATAATACAAAAACAAAAGCATATTTTCCAACAGGTAATTAAAATGGATGAAATCCATAAAATTCAAAGAGCTCATCAATACAGCTTTTAATTTGTCGAATAAGTCTTAAATGATCTTAAGTACCACTCAGCTAAAACAATTTAAGAGTTTAAAAATGTCAACGCTTTTCCAATAAAATGTTACTGTGTTAAAGATCAAGTTATGGTTCCAAGATGGCGGCGGGTAATAGATAGACGTGCCTGCCGTGTGCTCCTGAACAGCGAGCCTAAGTACTGCGGTCCACCACCCTGCGGCACCTCGGCAACCCGTGAAGAAGCGTGGCGGGACCCCGAGCATCCGGCAGGGGAACATTAAGGCTTGGGTGAGATGAGGAGCGGCAGCCAGTGGAGTCCTTTTCCCGGCCGGAGTAGCCCGGGAGGATAGCGGCGCTGCAGGCGGGCTGCCGCGAGGCCCGGACACAGGAGGAGGGGCCGGGCGACGCTCCTCCGACAAGCGCTGGGCTGAGTGAGTCTCCGGTCAGAGAGTGTCGCACCCCCGGGGGGGGTCGGTTGCGGCACCCGCAGGATCGCTGGAGGGGCTCGCTAGCAAGCAAGGTGGCCTCCCCGTCCTGGGGAGACTGTGGGGAGGCGGTCCCTCCGTATTCGTAAGTGGAGCGGGGAGGGAGAACCCCCAATGGACACCCGCTTGGGGCCTCGCTGGTCCACGGGCCCGAATTTTGGCGCCCTGCACTGCAGCGGGACCCTGTGTGGAGGGAGAGCCCCGAGGAGCCGAACTGCTGCCTGCACGCAAGCGGGCAGGGGAAAGAAGAGGAGGAGCGGCCCTTGCTGCTTACAGAGGGAGCACCCCTGCGCTGGACAACGCAGTAAGTGGAGAACAGGCGGAGATAGTGGGCCCTGCCGCCTCAGTAGCCTTAGGGCCCGGGTAGAGGAGCTCACTTGGACCAGGAGGAACCTGAGACCCAAAAGGAGGCCACAAAGCAAATAGTGACTGTTGCCCACCCCTTGTTTTTTTTTTTTTTTGTGTATGCAGCCCTGAGAAGGACGCCTGAGGAGCTGCCCTATTATATGGACGTAGCCCTAACTTTGGGGCAATAAGAGAGGCAGGGTGTCAAGGCGCACCCATGATACTACGCAGGCCAGGAGGTGGCGATAAGGGAGCTGCTTGCTCCTCGTGGTGGACACGTGTGTAGTTCATCCTTAGTTAGGGGGGGAAGGAGCGCTGATGGGAGGAGCCCAGCGGCCCGCAATCGCAACTACTCTGCGCTGATGGCCACGCGCCAAAAAGGGAGAAGCAGGAAGACTGTGCAGTGTCCTCAGGACTCTCAAAGCACCCTTCACGCTATGTGGCCAAGCCAGGCCTTGGGTGAGGACCCGGTAAGAGGCAACGAGGGGGCGGATGAGAGAGCCACAACAGAGAGGGCTCAGGAGCTGACCCGGGTTAATGGACAAGAGTTTTTGGGGGAAATCCAGGCACTCCATGCAAGTCTGGCCAAGACATTTCAGGAACAATTTCAGCTCATGCGGACGGACTTAAATGAGGCCTTGGGGGAGATTAAGCGTGATATGAGACAACTTGGGGAAAGGACGGATCTTCTAGAAATGGGGCTCCAAGAAGTTGAAAAAGAATCAATGGCAAATAGTGAGGCTATAGAGCGCATGGACGCGGCGACCCGGAACCTGGAGATTCAGATGGAGGACATCGAGAACAGATCCCGGAGGATCAATATCAGAGTGAAGCAGTTACCGGAATCGGTCGCGGACAGGAACCTGAAACAGGAAATTCAGGGTATTTTTGTGGTTATCTTGGGGGAGGGCAGCCCGGACTGCATTGAGTTGGACCAAGTTCACAGGGTTGGAAAGCTTGCTAGGGGCACAGGTGCGAGGCCGTGGGATGTGCTGGCTGCCTTCTCCAGGTACGCGCAGAAAGAGACAGTGCTTCAAACTGCGAGGAAAAAAGAGCCAATAGTGTTCCAAGGCCAGCAGATAGCCCTTTTCCAGGACTTGGTCAACGTTACCTTGATAAAGAGAAGGAAGATGGCGCCAGTGCTGAAAGTTTTAAATGACCGCGGAATACGGTACAGGTGGACATTTCCTTTTGGGCTTGTATTTGAGTGGGAAGGTTCTCAAAAAAGGATAACCTCTGCCCAGGAGGGAGCTAGCATATTGGGGATCGATTTGGAGGAGGGTCCCCTGGGCGGGGGTGGGTTTCCTACTGGGAGCAGGCCGAGGGAGAGGCCATGGGAGTGGTCTACAGTGGAGGAAAGGAGACGGAAGGGCCGAAGGGTCAAAGGTGGGTCGCGGAGAGAGGGCGATGAGGCCGGTACAGAGGGTGGTACAGATGACAAAAGCAGTAAACGAGCAGGAGTACGATACGCAAGGGGTGGTGGACCCTAAGGGATGAAAGAAGAGCTCGGTGTGAAGGAGTGCAACATATTGGGATCAGGAAGGGCAACGAGGCCCGGAGGGGTGGGAGGGAGGTTGCGGTGGCGCGGCGGGGCGGGTAGGCTGGGGGGGCTGGGGAGGGGAAAGGGAGGATCTCACCCTAAATTGAGGTTGCAGGGTGGGAGAGGGTGGGAGGGAGGGTTGCCTGGTGTAGGGATTGTAGCACCCAATGGGACATCCTTGTTCTCACGGCTCACGGGCAGGGGGATGGGCAGTGAAGGGGAAGTTGTGGCTCAGAGTATCCTCTACGGGGGTAGGTTGAAAATAATCAAGGTGAGGCCGGGGGAAGGGCAGAGGGGCCGACACCAAGGAGCGTACTACCTACCGGTTTACCTTTCAAGTGGCTAACACATAATGTTAGGGGATTGAACTCCCCTCTCAAGCGGCCTAAACTGGAGCAATTTATTAGATCACATAGGCCGGATGTGTTGGCGCTTCAGGAAACCCACCTATTACGAAAGGACCAGGGGCGGCTGAGGTTGAAGGGTTTCCCGCAGATTTTATTCGCCTCTGGCCCTACAAAGAAGGGGGGAGTGGCACTGGCATTCGGGAGGGGGATAGATTTCTGCATCGCTGACACCCTTCGGGACAAGAATGGGAGATATATCGTGGTGAGGGGGGAGCACAGGGGGTCACCTTATACAGTAGCTTCGGTGTATGGACCTAATGTGGGCCAGGACCAGTTTCTGCAGGAGGTGCTGGGAATCATACAGGATTTTGCAAGAGGGCAGGTGATTTTGATGGGGGACTTGAACCTGGCATGGGACAGATCTAAGGACCACACGCAGCAGGAGGGTGTAGTAGGGGGGCAGTGGCTTTGTATGGGTTGAAGAAGAAATGGGAGGAAGCGGGTCTGCGAGACATATGGTGAGCAATGAGGGGAGGGGAGGAGGGGTTCACTTTCATCTCTGATGTTCATAGAACGCAATCTAGAATTGATTATATCTGGGTGTCTGCGAGTTTGGTTGGGGGTGGATTCAATAGACGTCGGCCCGGTGGGGATAGCGGACCATAAGGTGGCCCAGATGCAGCTTTGGTTGGGAGGACGCAGAACCGGGGTATGGAACTGGAAATTTCCGGAGGCTCTGCTGAGGGACCGGGCGATGCAGAAGAAGATCGAGAGTAAGATTCAGGGCTACTTTCGAGCAGAACAATAGCGTAGACACGAGTCTTGAGACTAGATGGGGCGCTTTTAAAGCCACTCCAAGGGGCGAGCTAATCGCCTTGCAGGCGGAAAGAAATAGGCAGCTAAGGGAACTTGAGGCGCAGTTGGAAAGAGAAGTAGAGGCTGCCAGGGTACGGTTGGGTAATAACCCATCTAGTAAAATATATAAGCAATACAGGACAACCAAGGGCCATTTGAGGGTCTTAAGAACTAAAAAGGCGGAGGCCGCTATGCTTAGGGTTAGACAAAAGTTGTACGCAAAACCAAATAAGCCAGACACGCTCCTGGCGCGTCTCTTGAGAGGGGATCGGGAGCGTAAAGTTATAGTAGCCATGAGGAGTAAGGAAGGGGTCAGACTCACTAGGACAGAAGAGATAAAGGGGAGACTAGCAGAGATTTATGAAGAATTATACTCCACACCATGTCCTTTGCCATGCCCTCAAAGGGAGTTTCTGGGAGCCCTTCCCCTCCCGCGACTGTCCAGAGACGAGGAGTTAGAACTTGGGCAAGCAATCTCGGAGGATGAATTGAGGGCGACCATAGCGGCTCTCCCCCGTGGCAAGGCCCCGGGCCCGGACGGCTACCCAGCGTCGTTTTATAAACTCTTCTCTCCTCTATTGGTTCCTCACCTAGCACAATTATTCAACTCCTTCAGGATCCGAGGCAGTATCACCCCCTCAACGGAGGAGGGTAAGATAACACTTATACATAAGGCAGGCAAAGACCCCGAGGAGTGGACGTCTTATCGTCCCATCGCACTTATAAATACGGAAGCAAAAATCTACACTAAAATATTGGCAAAGAGGCTAGAGAAGTTTTTACCCACGTTGATCCATCAAGATTAGTCTGGGTTTGTGGGAGGGAGACAGACGGCCGACAACATCAGGCGGGTGGCCTATATAGTAGAGAAGGCACGGAAAATGACCACTCCCGCGATACTTTTAGCGCTCGACGCTGAAAAAGTGTTTGATCGGGTGGAGTGGTCATTTTTATTTCAGGTTATGGAGAGGATGGGTCCGGGGATGGAATTTATCAGCATGGTCGAGGCAAATTATAAGAACCCCCGGTCAACAATTGTCATGATGCCTACCTCTAAGGAGCCAGGCCAGGCACAGCAACCCCAGAGGCAGACATCATTTTCCCCAGGGAAGTCTCAGCGGGCCCAAGTCGGGGCCCTTTGGACTCAGTCCTGGCGCCTTAGGCGCCAGGCTCATAGCGGACCCCAGTCCTGGCGCCTTAGGCGCCAGGCTCATAGAAGAGGATATGTGTTTAAGTGCTTGGGTGCACACTTACCTGATGCAGACCTTGCTGCTTCATCCAGGCCCTCTTGAGGCCTGAATGGGACTACTTAACCTGTAGGACTACTTCACCACCCGGGTGTGGTTGGGGAAGGATACATACCAGGAACTTCTTCCAAGGCTATTTAAACCCCACCCGAACAGCCACACATGCTTCGCGTTGTTCTGCACCTAGCAGCTGGACGCTCACCGTGTCAGCTCCTGCATCCTGACTTCAGCCACGCCTCCCAGCACCCTGGAACACCTGCAAGGGGAGAAAGGAAGAGAATAGGAGAAAAAAAGCCCTTACCTGCTAAATCTGCATCCCGGAGTCATTTCTCCAACGGCCCTGAAAAGGAAGACATCATTTTAAAGGCATTTCGTTTCGATCGCTGCAGCGCTGCATTTTACTCACCTTTGCAAGGCGCTTCCAGCTTCAGCAGCGATCTTCCGGATTCAGCTACGCCCCGGCGCCTAGAGGAAAAAAGACAAGAACAAAGGTGAGAGGGAGAAAAGGAATAAGGAAAGCTCAGTTTCCTTTTAAGTCTTACCTGTTGGATTATTCCCACTGCATTTCGGGTCCTGCCGCTTCCTGGCATCTCCGGACCCCGGCCCCTATGGGGAAAAAAGACAAAGACATTGAATGAGCGAATGCAAAGACATTACCTGAGCGCTCATCCAGAACTGTTTCACTTTGGGTCGGCGCCATATCTCCGGCACTCCGAACCCCGGCCCCTAAGGGGAAAAAGACATAAGCATTAGCGCTTGCTGCAATTAGACAACGAACATTATTATTAAGCTTGAACTTTTGAACAGAACTTTTACAGTGCCTTACCTGAACAGTCAAGCTTACCTGAACTCCCATCAATCCTCAATCCAGTGAAGTAACTGGGTTTCAACGCGCCCCTGCATCAGAAGCAGGATGGAGAGCTTATCCTTCCAAACCCTAAGGTGAGGCTTCACGGGGAATCGTGGAGGAGGTATCGTGGAGGGTTGGAAGGGAGTGGGAGGCTTGAGCATTGTTCCACAGTTGGTAATACTCCCTTTTCACGCACAGGAGGGTATCCAACGAGCCAGGGAAGCCAGAATAGAGGGGCCCTTCCTGTCCATCTTCAGAGTTCTGCGCCTTCGACGCCGCGCCTCCGTGGGAACCAGGTGAGCGTTACAGAACGCGAAGCCTTACCACAATTTCCCACCTGGGCGCTATGGAGACTTCCGAGACAGATCAGCTGGCCCATCTTTTAGGGGAATTACGGGCAGAAGTGCACTCAGCCCGCCAGGAGACTAATGCTCTCAGAAGGGAACTAATCCTATCCAAGGAAAGAACTGATGATCTGGCCAAAAGGTTATTGCAGGGCCAGGCAGAGCACACTCCTTTACCTGTTTCCGGAGATATTTCTACAACAATGGGTTCAAATAACCCGGTACAAATCAATCTACCTGGACACATGCCTTTGGCCCCGCCGGAACGTTTTGCGGGGGATCCCAAGAAATATGCCGTTTTTATGAACCAATGCCGTTTACACTTTTTATGCAGGCCCGGGGCCTTCCCCAACGACCAGACCAAAGTAGCCTTTGTACTATCTTACCTCAGTGGCTGTGCTGCCGATTGGTCTATTCCATTGGTAAATCAGGATGATCCCATTCTCCGGGATTTCCAGGGCTTCCAGGCCAGCATGGAAAGATTGTTTGCTCGACACTCGCAGGGACAGGCCCTTGACAACGAACTGCTATCCTCACGACAAGGTAATCAGGATCTTTTGTCCTATATCGCCACCTTTAATAGACTAGTTGTGGAAACCGGATGGCCTGAAAATAAAAGGATCACATTGTTTCATCGAGGCCTGCGCGGAGAGCTTAAAGATGTTATAGCTCAGATAGTAGATCCACCCCAGGCCTGCGCAGACTACATAGACTTAGTGGTTCAACTTGATCACAGACTTCAAAATAGAAAAGCAGATCGGCTCAAGTATGAAACCAGAGTACCTATCAAGACCCACGTTAACTCCAAGAGTACTGACGTTTCCGAACCTATTCAAATTGGCAGTGTTAAAGGACCATTAACGCAGAAGGAACGAGAGAGAAGGCGACAAATGCAACTTTGTCTGTATTGCGGAACTTCTGGTCACTTTCTTCAAAGTTGTCCAGTTAAACCACCCAAGAAGGTGGCTGGAGCCACTGATAACGAGTTATTGACACCTGGTTCGGGAAACGACCTAGCCCGACAAGCGTAGGGGTCCGCTTGCCGAGCTTGAAAACAAACTCTTTGACCTCGCATTTTGTCATGCCAATGGTGTATGTGAACCCAAAACAGCCTCAGCAGTTGCATGCTATAAAAGCATACATAGACAGTGGAGCTATTGGAAATTACATAGACCGTGAATTGGCTTCCAGGATTAAGCTTCCTCTCCGCCCGAAAGTAACCCAAGATGTAATTACTACAGTTGATGGAACCGAAATAGCCTCAGGGCCTGTAACGCATTCCACAGTTGAAATCACTCTGGTGGGTCAGGACGGACATCGGGAAGCAATCGTGTTTGATGTGATCAAGGCCCCACAATTTCAAGTACTTCTTGGAATCCCTTGGTTAGAAACACATAATCCGAGAATAGACTGGCGAGCAAAGAAGATAACTTTTCCTGATTGTGAACCGACCTGTTACCCAAGGAATCCAGCTATGGGTCTAGCCTCTGTAACTTCCACCCGTATACAGCTACCATCTGAATACCAAGAATTCCAAGACGTTTTTCAGAAAGAGCAGGCTAACACCTTACCTCCCCATCGATCTTACGATTGCCAAATCGACTTGGTACCCAATGCACAACTACCTTGTAGTAGGATTTATGCTCTTACTGAACCTGAGAACCTGCATTTGCGCCAGTATTTGGATCAATACCTGGCCAATGGTTTCATTCGCCCATCAAAGTCACCAGTCTCTTCCGCTTTGTTCTTCGTACCTAAAAAGGAAGGAGACCTTAGGGCCTGTATTGACTACCGCGCCCTAAATCAGATAACGATTAAGAATCGTTACCCTTTGCCCCTGATACCTGAGCTTATCGACCAAGTAAAAGATGCTCGTGTGTACACCAAGCTAGATCTCCGAGGAGCTTACCACCTGGTACGTATAAAAGAGGGCGACGAGTGGAAGACTGCATTCCGCACCAAATTTGGGCTCTTCGAATATCAAGTAATGCCCTTCGGTTTGTGCAACGCACCTGCCGCCTTTCAGTACTTCATGAATGATGTTCTTCGGGAACTTATCGATGTTTGTGTCATCGTTTATATTGACGACATCCTGGTGTATTCCTCCTCAGAATCTGATCACAGAAACCATGTTAGGGCAGTTCTTGAGAAATTGCGCCAGCACAAATTATTTGCCAAGCTCGAAAAATGCGTTTTTCATACCACAGAAGTGGAGTTTCTCGGATTCATCCTGACACCTCAAGGAATCCGAATGGACTTGCGGAAAGTGGACGCCATTCTCAAATGGCCATCTCCTAGCTCTGTGAAGGGAGTGCAAAGCATGCTTGGCTTTGCCAATTTCTATCGAAGGTTCATCCCGGAATTTTCTCGAACTGTTCAACCCATCACAGCTCTCCTAAAGAAAAAAAAAAATCTGTGAATGGACTCTTGAGGCTGAACAAGCCTTTCAGGACCTGAAAACCAAATTCACCTCTGCACCTGTATTGAAGCACCCGCGCCCAGATCTCCCTTACATCGTGGAAACCAATGCATCCAGTTCGGCCATGGGAGCTGTCCTGTCGCAAAGAGACCCAGAAACTAACCAACTACACCCTGTAGCCTTTTGGTCCAGAAAATTCTCTCCACCTGAACTCAATCACGCAATTACCGACAAAGAACTACTGGCTATTAAATCAGCTTTCAAGGCTTGGCGTCACTATCTTCTCGGTGCAAGACACACCATCACCGTAATTACGGACCACAGAAATTTGCAGTATTTAAAGACGGCCAAAGCTCAATCTTCGCGACAACTCCGATGGGCTTTATTCTTTGCGGAATTTGATTTTGTAATTACCTATCGCCCTGGCTGCAAGAATGGTAAGGCAGATGCCTTATCCCGGATAGGCATGGAAGAACCCAATTCGAGTTTAGAACCTGTGCCAATCATACCGGAACAAAGAATTCTGGGCTTGACTTCATTGCAAACCATTGAGGACATCCAAGCTCAAGTAAAACAGCTTTTTGACTCTTCTGCCTTACTGTAATGGAGTCAAAAGGGTCCTCACTACACCGTTAAGGATGATTTACCCTACTTCCAAGAGCGGTTATTTCTGCCAAGTAAAGAATTGCAGGAACTTGTCATTACCCGTCATCATGAATCATTAATGGAAGGACACCCCGGTATCGCGAAAACAGAAGAAAAGATCAAACCCCACTTCTGGTGGCCTTCTTGGAGAAAAGACATAAAGTCATTTGTGTTGTCTTGCGGAATCTGTGCCCAAAATAAGAGTCAAAAGAAAAGGCCAACCGGCCTACTTCAACCTCTGGACATTCCACCAGCACCTTGGCACACCTTGTCAATGGACTTTATAACTGACCTGCCTCCTTGTGGTGGTTACAACACGATTCTCGTAATAGTGGATCTATTCTCCAAAATGGCCCATTTTATCCCTTTAAAAGGATTGCCGTCAGCTTCCACCTTGGCCAAGGAATTTATGGAAAATATAGTGCGGTTACATGGTTTCCCTTCCATATTAGTCTCAGACCGTGGAAGTCAATTTATCTCCCAGTTTTGGAAGAAATGTTGCCAACTAGCACAAATAGACGTGCGGTTATCCACCAGCCACCACCCCCAGACCGACGGACAAACCGAGAGAACCAATCAGACTCTCGAGCAATATCTGCGGTGCATGTTACACCAATCCCAGTTGAATTGGAAGGACATCCTTTGGATTGCAGAATATGCATACAACAATTCAGTACATTCTGGAACCGGACAGACTCCTTTTTATACCGTGTATGGTCACCATCCTCGGACCTCTGACCTAGATCCACCTCTGACCCTGGAGATGCCTGCAGTAAATCACCTACATTCCACAATAACCCAAGCCTTCAAAGAAGCTATAACCCACTTACAGCAAGCCAAGAAAAAGTATAAAGAAAACGCTGATTTGCACCGAAGTAAAACTCCTCCTTACCAAGTAGGAGATCAGGTATGGCTAGCAACTAAACATCTACCCCTCAAGGGTCAGCGAACTTTTAATCCCAGATTCATTGGGCCTTATCCCATCAAAGCTATTATCAACCCAGTGGCCTTTAAACTCGATTTACCATCCAACATGCGGATTCATCCCGTTTTTCACGCATCTCTTCTAAAACCAGTACAACCTGGAACCAGACTGTCTGAGCCCCGAGGCCCTGTCCAAATTGATGGAGAATTAGAATTCGAAGTGAAAGACATTTTAGATTCCAAGATAGTTAAGTCGAAACTCTTCTATCTTGTTGATTGGAAAGGATATGGACCTCAGGAAAGATCTTGGGAACCCAGTAACTATGTTCACGCACCACGATTAATTCAAAGATTCCATCGAAGATTCCCACACAAACCAAAACCCCCAGAGGAAAAGACCTTGGGAGGGGCCTTGAGGGGGGGTACTGTCATGATGCCTACCTCTAAGGAGCCAGGCCTGGCACAGCAACCCCAGAGGCAGACATCATTTTCCCCAGGGAAGTCTCAGCGGGCCCAAGTCGGGGCCCTTTGGACTCAGTCCTGGCGCCTTAGGCGCCAGGCTCATAGCGGACCCCAGTCCTGGCGCCTTAGGCGCCAGGCTCATAGAAGAGGATATGTGTTGAAGTGCTTGGGTGCACACTTACCTGATGCAGACCTTGCTGCTTCATCCAGGCCCTCTTGAGGCCTGAATGGGACTACTTAACCTGTAGGACTACTTCACCACCCGGGTGTGGTCGGGGAAGGATACATACCTGATTGGTGGAAGGATACATACCAGGAACTTCTTCCAAGGCTATTTAAACCCCACCCGAACAGCCACACATGCTTCGCGTTGTTCTGCACCTAGCAGCTGGACGCTCACCGTGTCAGCTCCTGCATCCTGACTTCAGCCACGCCTGCCAGCACCCTGGAACACCTGCAAGGGGAGAAAGGAAGAGAATAGGAGAAGAAAAGCCCTTACCTGCTAAATCTGCATCCCGGAGTCATTTCTCCAACGGCCCTGAAAAGGAAGACATAATTTAGAGGGGCCCTTCCTGTCCATCTTCAGAGTTCTGCGCCTTCGACGCCGCGCCTCCGTGGGAACCAGGTGAGCGTTACAACAATTTTGGTTAATGGGGAAACTTCAAACCCGATCAGTCTGTGGCGAGGTACGAAACAGGGTTGTCCCTTGTCTCCCCTGCACTATGCAATATATTTGGAGCCTCTTCTAGTGGCCATAAGGGAGTCGGATGGGGTCAGGGGTGTACCATTTAGAGGGGTCCAACATAAAGTGGCAGTATTCGCAGATGATATGCTGCTCATGTTTACGCAGCCGAAAGAATCCATCAAGGAGTGCATAGCGGTGCTGACCAAATTCGGGGGAGTATCGGGTTTGAGGATCAACTGGCAAAAATCGGAATTGATGAATCTATCCCTGGAGGAGAGGGAGGCCAGGGAGCGGAAGGTGCTCTCCCCGTTTAAATGGAGTCCGGGCGGGATACGATATCTGGGAAATCGGATAACCCCCTCCCTGAATGGGTGGATCGGGGCGAACTACTCCCCTCTGCTAAAGGAGGTTAAGAGGGATCTGAGACGGTGGGGGGCCCTCAGGATTTCCTGGTTAGGAAGGAGGGAGGCGATTAAAATGGTAATCTTACCTCGTATACTCTACCTCTTCCAGGCAATCCCGCTGTCTGTCCCGGCAAGCTTCTTTAAAGAACTTGACCTGGTGGTTAAAGGATTTATTTGGGGAGGTAAACGGCCGCGTCTATCATGGCGTCTTCTGACAGCTTCCAGGGGCCGTGGAGGCCTTGGGTTGCCCGACTTTAGGCGATATCACGAAGCGCCACTCCTCCGGGTGCTTAGGGAGTGGTTAGCAGCCGAATATGTAAAACACTGGGTACGAATGGACAGGGTAGTCGCCCGACACCATCTGGGTGAAATATTGTGGCTCCCGCGAAAACTATGACCGCCACATGTCTATCTGAGCGACATCACAAAGGGGATGGTGTCGACCTGTGACAGGGTGTAACGCTCACCTGATTCCCGCAGAGGCGCCGGTCTTGACTGGGTGAATGCCGTATCTTCAAAGGTGATGTGTAACACACGGTTGGCTCTTTGGGCTGGACCTCTGTGCACTGTATGTCTGACTCGAAGAGTAAGATGTCTTAGGTAAGTGAACGCCGAGCTCTCCATCTGCCTCGGGGCAGGGTGCCGTAACCAGTTTCTTCACTGGATAAGGGTGCAGGCCTCTTGACCTCAGAGGACTGCTGTCCGTCGTTAACTGCACGAACAGTAAGTTCTGGGCACTTCAAATGTCTTAAAAGTCTTTTGTAATGATATCTCTTGTTTTGCAGGGTTCCGGCGATGGCGGATGGCGGGCTGATGAGAGTTGAGGATCGAACCCGCGTGAGGAATAGAAGCGCCTGGAAGCACGTAAGTAAGCGCTTGTAGCCTGCTTCACGATGCGCACTAACTGTCCCTTTTATCTTGCAGGTACAAGTTTGGAGCTTTAGAGAAGCTGAAGGGTGCTGGAATACCCACTGGATTCGGCGTGGGACGGAGTAATGGCATGTGAGTAATAAAGTTGCCCAATGTCTTTAAACGCACCTTCTTTTGTCTTTCAGATGCGGGATGCAGCGCCGAAGGCCTCCGGAGCGTGGAAGAGCTGGTAAGCTTTTGTCTTTCAGATGCCGGAATGCAGTGCGAAGACCTCCGGAGCATGCGAAGAGTAGGTAAGCCTTTGTCTTTCAGATGTCGGAATGCAGCGCGAGGCGTTGGTGACAGCCGATGGACCAGGTAAGAGATGCGCTGCCACTGAAGACCGTAGTGCTAACCTGTTCTTTCTTTGTCTTTACAGGTGCTGCTGAAGACTGGATTCCAGGATGGTAAGCCTTTGTTCCCTTAGGCCCAGGATCAGAAGCAGAAGACACGATGAGCGTTCTGCTGCAGAGAATGCAGAATAACGCAAAGCAAGATTCATCCATCGGGTGTGGTTTAAATAGCCTCCTGTAGTGCTTAGGTGTCTCCTTCCACAGCCACGCCTAGGTAAGAAAAGAGTTCCTGCTTTCCAGAAGAGTTCCAGTGTTCTGAACCTAGGGAGTGGCTCCTGCCCCACCAACAGGAAAAGTAGTCCCAAACAGAAGAGGATCAGGGGTTCAACTGGCAGGTAAGTAAGCAGCATGATCTGCTGCAGGTAAGTCCACCCAAGCATTATGAGCCCGGCGCTTACAGCGCTGGGACTGGGCATCTTTATGAGCCTGGTGCCACTGGCGCCAGGACAGGGTCCAAAAGGTCCCAATTGGGACTGGCTGGCACTCGGAACCGGGGTTATGGGTCTGCTTCCAAGGGAGTCGGGCAAGTCCTGATCTTTTGGAAGCAGAGATCATGACAGCACCCCCCCTCAAGGCCCCTCCCAAACCGGGCTTCTCCGGGGGTTTGGGCTTGTTAGGAAATGTTCGATGAAATCTTTTGATTAGACGAGGCGCATGGACATATTCTGCAGGTTCCCAGGATCTTTCTTGGGGACCGTAGCCTTTCCAGTCAATCAGGTAAAATAGTTTAGATTTGGAGATCTTGGAATCCAGGATGCTGTTGACTTCAAACTCGAGTTCTCCATCAACTAGAATAGGTTTTGGAGATGTAGTTAGTCGGGTTTGAGGTTGCACGGGTTTTAATAGAGAGACGTGGAAGACCGGATGTATCTTCATGTGAGGGGGCAAGTCCAACTTGACCGCTACTGGATTTACTATGGTAGTGATGGAATAGGGACCAAGGTATCTTGGGTTGAATGTGCGTGGTCCTTTTAGAGGTAGATATTTGGTGGATAACCAGACTTGATCTCCTACTTGATATTGGGGGGCTTCCTTCCGATGTTGGTCTGCTCCTTTCTTGTATTGTTCTTTAGCCCTTTGAAGGTGAGAAACGGCTTCCTTAAAGGCTTGGGTGATTGTAGAATGCAGGTGGTCTACTGCTGGTGTTCCAAGATCTTGGAGTGGATCCAACTCCGAGGTTCGAGGGTGACTACCGTATAAAAGAAAAAACGGGGTCTTCCCAGTTCCCGAGTGGACAGAGTTATTGTAGGCATATTCGGCTATCCAAAGGATATCTTTCCAAGTTTTTTCAGTTTGTTGTAGCATGCAGCACAAATACTGTTCCAGAGTTTGATTGGTCCTCTCGGTTTGTCCGTCGGTTTGAGGGTGGTGGCTGGTCGAAAGTCTCACATCAATTTGAGCCGACCGACAGCAACTACGCCAAAAATGAGAAATAAATTGACTACCTCGATCCGAAATTAGAACTGAAGGAAAACCGTGCAGTCGGACGATGTTTTCGAGAAATTCTCGGGCCAGAGTTGCTGCTGTTGGTAAGCCTTCGAGTGGAATGAAATGCGCCATCTTGGAGAATAGGTCCACGATTACTAGGATCGTATTTTATCCGGAGCATGGAGGTAGATCGGTGATGAAGTCCATAGAAAGCGTATGCCAAGGGCGAGGCGGGATGTCAATTGGGCGTAAGAGGCCGGCTGGTTTTTCCTTTTGACTCTTGTTTTGGGCGCATACTCCACAGGACATTATAAAGTCTCTGATATCTTTTTTCCAAGACGGCCACCAGAAGTAGCGCTTGATCTTTTCCGAGGTCTTGGTCATACCGGGATGTCCTTCCATTAAAGAATCGTGATAACAAGAGATTACCTTTTTCTGTAAATCTGTGCTGGGCAGGTATAACCGTTCTTGGAAATATAATAGGTTGTCCTTCACCGTAAAGTCCTTTCCCTGCAGATGCCAATTCTGTATGTCTGCTGGAGTTACCAGTAGCCTGGCTTTATCCTTAACTTCCTCTATGGATTGTGTGGCGATTACACCTAGAATTCTTTGTTCGGGAATGATAGGTACAGGTTTAGGATTGATCAAATGTTCTTCCACTCCCATCCGAGAAAGGGCATCAGCTTTACCGTTTTTTGTACCAGGTCGATAGGTAATTATGAAGTCAAACTCGGCAAAGAATAGTGCCCAACGGAGTTGCCTAGAGGATTGAGCTTTTGCGGTTTTCAAATATTGCAGGTTTTGGTGATCTGTAATCACAGTAACGGTGTGTCGGGCCCCCAGAAGATAATGCCGCCAAGCCTTAAAGGCAGACTTGATAGCTAGAAGTTCCTTATCAGTAATAGTGTAATTGATTTCAGGAGGCGAGAATTTGCGGGACCAAAATGCCACAGGATGCAACTGATTGGTTACTGGGTTCTTTTGTGATAGAACTGCCCCCATGGCAAGGCTCGAAGCATGAGTTTCAACGATGTAGGGGAGTTCTGGGCGAGGATGTTTTAAGATCGGTGCAGAGATAAATCTAGTCTTCAAATTCTGGAAAGCTTGTTCCGCCTCGGTAGACCATTCAAAACGTTTGTTTTTCTTTAACAAGGCGGTGATGGGCTGGACTATTCGAGAGAATTCGGGGATAAACCTGCGGTAAAAGTTAGCGAAGCCTAACATGCTTTGAACACCTTTTACGGAGGATGGCGATGGCCATTTGAGAATTGCATCGACCTTCTTTGAATCCATACGCACTCCGCTAGGTGATAATATGAATCCCAAGAATTCAACTTCAGTCACGTTGAAAACACATTTTTCCAACTTAGCGAAAAGTTTGTGTTGACGCAATCTCTCGAGGACCATTTTCACGTGTTTCCGATGTTCAGTTTCCGATGAAGAATAAACGAGGATGTCGTCAATGTAAACAACAACACACACATCTATGAGCTCTCTGAGGACATCGTTCATAAAATATTGAAAGGCGGCCGGGGCATTGCAAAGTCCGAAGGGCATGACCTGATATTCAAATAGCCCATACTTGGTGCGGAAGGCCGTCTTCCATTCATCGCCCTCTTTTACTCGTACCAAGTGGTAGGCTCCTCTAAGATCCAGCTTTGTATATATGCATGCTTTTCTGACTTGGTCCAGGAGTTCAGGGATCAAAGGTAATGGATATCTATTCTTAACGGTGATCTGGTTCAGGGCGCGATAATCTATACAAGTTCTAAGGTCCCCTTCTTTTTTTGTAACGAAGAACAAAGCTGAGGAAGCAGGGGACTTGGAAGGACGAATAAACCCATTCGCTAGGTATTGATCCAGGTATTGTCGGAGGTGAAGATTCTCAGGCTCGGTGAGGGCATAAATTCTACTACAAGGAGGAGTAGATCCAGGTATCAGGTCTATCTGGCAGTCATAAGACCTATGAGGAGGTAGAGAGTTAGCCTGATCCTTCCGGAAAACATCTTGGAAATCTAGGTATTCAGGAGGTAACTGGGGAGCCTCCGAGGAAATTGCTGCCAGTGCAACACCAGGTCGAGGGTGACAAGTAGAGACACATTCTGGAAACTGAACCATTCTTGCTCGCCAATCGATCTGAGGATTGTGCTTCTCTAACCAAGGAATTCCTAGAATAATCTGGAACTGAGGGGCCTTGATCACATCGAACACGATCTTCTCATGGTGTCCATCTTGACTTACTAGCGTCACTTCTTGGGTGGTATGCGTTACTGGTCCGGAGGCTATCTCCGTACCATCCACCGTAGTAATGACGTCCTTTACAGCCTTTGGACAAAGAGTCAGATTCATCCTCAAAACCATTTCATGATCCACATAATTGCCGATGGCACCGCTGTCGACGTAAGCTTCAATCGCATGTAATCGATCCGGATGTTCAGGGCTAATGAGGACCATAGGTATCACGAAATGCGAGGTCACGGAACTGGTTTTAACGCTCGGCAAGAGGACCTCTATTCTTGTCGGGCGAGGTCGTTTCCCTGCTCAGAGTTTGTGACCCTGGTAACTGCAGCTCCTACTGCCTGCTTGGCTGGTTTCACCGGACAGTCTCGAAGAAAGTGCCCCGAGTTTCCGCAATAGAGGCATAATTGCAGCTGTTTTCTCCTTTCCCGCTCCTTTTGTGTTAGTGGTCCTTTCAGGCCCCCTATTTGCATGGGTTCCCCGGAGTCTACTCCTTTGGTAGGAGTTGGTGGTTTGGAAAATACTCGAGCATCAAACTTGGAACGATCGGCCTTCCTGTTCTGCAGTCTTTGGTCAATTTGAACGACTAAGTCAATATAGTCCGAACAGTCTTGCGGGGGATTCACTACTTGGGCTAACACATCTTTGAGCTCTCCACGTAGACCTCTATAAAACAGCGTAATCCTTTTGTCCTCAGGCCATCGAGTTTCCACTATCAGTCTGTTGAAAGACGCAATATAAGCCAAAAGGTCTTGATTACCCTGTCGCAATGAAAGGAGCTCATTGTCCAAGGCATGCCCCTGTGAATGTCTTGCAAACAGTTTTTCCATACCAAGCTGAAAAGCTTGAAAATCATGGAGAACCGGATCATCTTGATTAACTAGAGGGATCGACCAGTCTGCCGCATTGCCACTAAGGTACGAAAGCACGAAAGCTACCTTAGCTTGATCAGTTGGAAAGGCTGCTGGCCGGCATAAGAAGTGCAACCGGCACGGATTAATAAATACTGCAAACCTCTTTGGGTCACCAGAAAATCGTTCGGGCGGAGCCAGAGGTACATTCCCAGGTAGGTTGATCTGCACTGGGTTCGTAGAGGATGTTCAAGGAAGATTTGCCCCTGATGCGGGTAACGGAGTTTGTCCGGCTTGTGACTGTAGCATTTTGTCTAGCGAGATCGTCTGTTCGCTCCTTGGAAATAATCTGTTCCCTTCTTAGAGCATTCGTTTCCTGACGGGCTACATGCACTTCTGCTCTTAGTTCCCCAAGTAACTGGGCTAGCTGGTCGGTATCCGAGGTTTCCATAGCGCCTGGGTGGGAGTTTTGCGGTAGGCTTTGCGTTCTGTAACGCTCACCTGATTCCCGCAGAGGCGCCGGTCTTGACTGGGTGAATGCCGTATCTTCAAAGGTGATGTGTAACACACAGTTGGCTCTTTGGGCTGGACCTCTGTGCACTGTATGTCTGACTCGAAGAGTAAGATGTCTTAGGTAAGTGAACGCCGAGCTCTCCATCTGCCTCGGGGCAGGGTGCCGTAACCAGTTTCTTCACTGGATAAGGGTGCAAGCCTCTTGACCTCAGAGGACTGCTGTCCGTCGTTAACTGCACGAACGGTAAGTTCTGGGCACTTCAAATGTCTTAAAAGTCTTTTGTAATGATATCTCTTGTTTTGCAGGGTTCCGGCGATGGCGGATGGCGGGCTGATGAGAGTTGAGGATCGAACCCGTGTGAGGAATAGAAGCGCCTGGAAGCACTTAAGTAAGCGCTTGTAGCCTGCTTCACGATGCGCACTAACTGTCCCTTTTATCTTGCAGGTACAAGTTTGGAGCTTTAGAGAAGCTGAAGGGTGCTGGAATACCCACTGGATTCGGCGTGGGAAGGAGTAATGGCACGTGAGTAATAAAGTTGCCCAATGTCTTTAAACGCACCTTCTTTTGTCTTTCAGATGCGGGATGCAGCGCCGAAGGCCTCCGGAGCGTGCGAAGAGCTGGTAAGCTTTTGTCTTTCAGATGCCGGAATGCAGTGCGAAGACCTCCGGAGCATGCGAAGAGTAGGTAAACCTTTGTCTTTCAGATGCCGGAATGCAGCGCGAGGCGTTGGTGACAGCCGATGGACCAGGTAAGAGATGCGCTGCCACTGAAGACCGTAGTGCTAACCTGTTCTTTCTTTGTCTTTACAGGTGCTGCTGAAGACTGGATTCCAGGATGGTAAGCCTTTGTTCCCTTAGGCCCAGGATCAGAAGCAGAAGACACGATGAGCGTTCTGCTGCAGAGAATGCAGAATAACGCAAAGCAAGATTCATCCATCGGGTGTGGTTTCAATAGCCTCCTGCAGTGCTTAGGTGTCTCCTTCCACAGCCACGCCTAGGTAAGAAAAGAGTTCCTGCTTTCCAGAAGAGTTCCAGTGTTCTGAACCTAGGGAGTGGCTCCTGCCCCACCCAACAGGAAAAGTAGTCCCAAACAGAAGAGGATCAGGGGTTCAACTGGCAGGTAAGTAAGCAGCATGGTCTGCTGCAGGTAAGTCCACCCAAGCATTATGAGCCCGGCGCTTCCAGCGCTGGGACTGGGCATCTTTATGAGCCTGGTGCCACTGGCGCCAGGACAGGGTCCAAAAGGTCCCAATTGGGACTGGCTGGCACTCGGAACCGGGGTTATGGGTCTGCTTCCAAGGGAGTCGGGCAAGTCCTGATCTTTTGGAAGCAGAGATCATGACACAGGGTAGTGGAGAAACGAAAGATATAATCGTTCCCATCCCCTTTCACGCCCATTTTCAACAATAGGGATTTCACACCGGGGCTGGAGAAAGGGGCATTTCGGGCTTGGAAGAGCGGTGGATGCAGAACTCTGAGGGATATGTTCAGCATTTGTAAGGTCAAAAGCTTCGAAGAATGTAAGCAGGAATTCGGGGTGGGGGAGGTGGAGAGGCATAGATATTTTCAAATTAGGCACTGGGTGCTGTCGGTGGAGGAGAGGAGGGCTGCCACACGGGACCTGACAATTTGAACGATTCCTCCTGTCCCACGATGGCTCTAAGGGTCTGATATCGGACCTATATAAACTCCTTGAAAGCGCGAGCTCGATAATTGTATGGCCATATATGAGAATGTGGGAACAGAGGATGGGGGAGGTGAGGGAAAGAGAGGATTGGGAAAGATTGTGGAAGGCAATCCCCAAAGTGGCCAAGGCAACCCAGCTACAAGAAGCTTGGTATAAGTATATCTTCAGCTGCCATTATACCCCGGCCAAGCTACATGCGATGTACCCAGCTATCTCAGGGGACTGTTGGAGGGGTTGTGGGGAACAGGGCTCGGCCGCTCCTATATGGTGGGACTGCCCGCGTATCAGACACTTCTGGTGTGAGGTTGCTGGGGCGCTCTCCCAGATCATAGGGCTTGAGAACAGTCAAGAGATTTTGTTGGGAATGAGGTGGGCGGGAGGGGAAGGGGGTACGATAGGGAGGGGTAAGGCGAAAACAGTATTCATCTTAGTAGCAATGAGTTTAATTGCGCAAAATTGGAAGAGCCCAACAATCCCCACGGCGCAGGACTGGTTAAGGAAAATGTGGGATATTGTTTCATTGGAATAGGCAACATACGCAGTGGAGGGAAAGCTGGAGAGTTTTGCTGCTGAGTGGGGTGAGACATTGGGCTATCTGAGGGGGGAGTTTCGGGAACAATGGTGCCCACAGAGACTAAAGCTGTTGGACCTTTTTGGTTGAAGGACATACGAGGAGATACTGAGAACGGTGGACTTTTGGGGTACTACAATAGGGGGGAGGAGGGAGGGAGGCTGGGGATGTGGGAGTTGATGTGATATTTGAAGTTGACTGGTTATATATGTTACATTTTAATAAAAAGAAATAAAAAATAAAGATCAAGTTATGATCGTTGCCGTCAATAAAATAAAACCAGAGTCATATTTTGTCAGTGCATTTGAAAGAGTTATGATAAGATCGGATGTAGCTTTGCCTAATAGAGGCTAGGGTCTCACATTCGATTAACAAATGAGTTAGAGTTTCTAGAACTAGTGTGCCACAGAGCCGGCAATGGCGTTCATATCTAGCAATGCTGTATGATGCACCTTTGGTTGATAGTGCTTCACTTATATACAATTTTAGAAGTAGATACTGGCGTATTATGGTGCTGTTGGGAAAGGCATCCATATATGACTGTTTCAGCAAGCAAGCAGTTCGGTATTCACAATATGGGCCGCTGTGGCTTTTAGTGTAAAGGTTCATCAGGTTCTGATCATAACTGAACCGCTTCAACACAGTTTTTATCCTAGATTTAACCAGATAGGGATTTCCTAGAAAGGAGGTATTCATACAACCCATTTTCCATTTAAAGTGAAGCAATATCATTGTACCTAAGGTCCCTAGCGCGTTACAATTGTCTAGACGAAGGGATGCAGCAAAGAAAGCAACCATTGCGGTACCATTCTGGTGGACTCGCAAATGTTTGCAGCATATAACGGTGTCCAGTCAATTGGTCGAAAAAAAACTGGTCGACTGCAATTTGGTCGACGCAATTTGGTCGAAAACCAAATGGTCAAATTTTTTTTTTATTTATATATTTATTTTTCGGGTTTTCGTTTAGTAAAAAAAGGGGGTTGGGGGGGACCCCCCCAAAAAAATAAAAAAAAGGGTTAAAATAAAATTAAAAAAAAATTCGACCATTTGGTTTTCGACCAAATTGGTTCGACCATTTGTCTGGTCGACCAACTTTTTTCGACCAAATGTCTGGCAACCCATATAACTACTCTCTGGACAAATTCCTGATGTATTCAATAGATAGTGTACGGGGCATGCTGAACAAGATAAGTAAGATGGTTGCTATACTAAGGAAAACATATTGCCAATCCTTACCGCTATGCTACAAAATAGTGTGGGATAATGTTCACAAAGAAAAAAAGAAGTGTTCTCAAAATGATAAATCAGGATGTTATGGCCAGGGTCTCCCTTCCCCACGTTTGAAGCATGGGACAAGGCGGGACTCTCGAGCACAGCACACTTCGGGGCTTCTCCGGTCCGAGTTTATAGTTCCTTTTCCCCAATATCAGAGCCTTCTGTGCCCAAGTCTCTTTTATGCAAAGTCTCTTCTTCAGAGGTCCTGATGTATCACAACAACAAACAAAAGTTCCTTCTATTTCTACACTCTTCACCCGAGGATCCCCCTCAGCCGGGCTCCGATACCCTTCACAACGTCAGCCTCCCTCAATCGGGTTCAGACAAACATCTCACTATGGACATCCCTCAGTCAGGTTTACGTTTGTCACGTTTGTCACCACAGTGCAGTTCACTTAGCTTTTCAATTCACAACGTGTCAAAGACTATCGACTGTACAAGGGATTTTGACTTGACCCTTGTATGACTACTTTGACATCTCTTGCTGGCCTCCCTTAGGGCCTCTTGGTTCTTGTAGTTTTCTCAACTCAACATATCCTTCTTGTCCAGGAGTGGGGCATTTATTAGAGTCTTTTCAATGAGCGCCCACGCAGCGCCGGACCACTCTAACCTTAATACCTTGGTTGTTCACAAAAGACCTTTGTCTATTATCTTTTCTTTTACACAAATGTTGCCACTGCAACTCTGAGCTTAACACAGTCCGGGCCACTATCAGTTTTTTTCGGACTCACTGGCTGTGCTGAACTCGTTGGCTTTTCTTCCGCTGGAGTCAAGGAGGGTACCACAGCAGCAAGCTCTTTTCCCCACCCCGGCTATCAGTGCGGAAGGGCCCTGTGTACTGTTGACATCTGCCACACCAATCACCAGCTGCAATTCCTGGTCTTACTGTTGTTTATCGAACGCTTTGCGGCTATGGGGTGAAAAGGGCAAGGGCAATTCCCTCTTTGTCGCCCTTTTGGGTTTCCATCACCTTTCTCCTCTGTTTGAACCTCTGTCCAGGAATAGCCGCTTCCTCGTGCGTTCAGCCTTGCTCAAAGTGTGCTCTTGTGCTCCGCCTTTTATCCCTTTTATAATATTTATATCTGGCCTCTTGTATGTCTCATCCGCTCCTTCGGCATCAGATGCTACTCATACGCTGACAACACTCAGATCCTGATCAGCTTAGATCTTGATCAGGCTGAGATGTTGTCGCGTCTAAGGGAGTGTCTGGCAGCCATCAGAGATTGGATGAACTGCAATTGGTTGAAGCTGAATGGGGACAAGACTGAGGTGATCCCCTCCCAACTCCTCACTTTGGGTCTCTTCCTTCTGGCCTTCATCCTTGGGTCCTCTTCCGGTCCCGGCCGATAAGGTGAGGAATTTGGGGGTAATATTCTCATCCACCCTCTCCATGGAGTCCGAGGTTGCCTCTGTCTGCAAAGGAGGGCACTATCATCTATGTATTATCAGAAAGGTTCTACCTCTCATCCCGTGTCATCTCCATCCTTCAGTTGTGGCGGCAATTGTATTGAGTCGTTTAAATTATTGTAATTCCATTTACTTATCCCAACCAAAAGGTCTTATCTTGCGATTTCAACAGCTGCAAAACATTGCTGCCCGGGTTGCCACTGGTTCGCCCGTATGGTGCCCATATCTCTGGTCTTGCCGTCACTCCTTTGGCTCCCGGTCGACCAGTGTATAGTTTTCAAGACATTATGCTTGGTCCACCATGCTCTCCAGGCCCAAGGAGCTGAATATCTTTGCACCAGGTTCTCTCGCTACCTCCCGACGCGGTCTTTGCGCTCAGCAACAGCTGGTCTTATTGTAATACATGTGTTCAGCGCGCCCGCTGTGGGGGGCGTACATTCTATGTTGCTGCCCCCAGACTTTGGAATGGCCTGCCGCCGTATCTGAAGCATTTGGAGGACCACCTTGCCTATAGAAAGGCATTAAAAACATACTTGTTCTAACTGTTTGGTTGTTTTTAAGTTGACTTCTCTCTCCTGTAGCGCCAAAATGCCTTTGGCAAATGAGCGCTTTATAAGAACAAATAACATAACATATCATCCCTGTGGGGAAGGGAAAGCGCAGTCAGGTGTGTGTAGCTATCAGCAATTACCTGACTCTGCCTGACCCTTGTATTGGGACATTACCATGGCGACCAAGAATATACAACCAGGAGTGGGGCATTGGGACGTATTCTCGGTCCTTTGCCTCACGTCCGTCAGAAAGCTGCACAAATGTGAGCACCCGCACAATTATAGCTGTAAAGTGCCACATGCAAGGGCTATAGCTTGGATTGTTTCGATGTGATCCCGGGGTCGGCGCAAGCTACACTGCTAATTATCTGTATGTGAATTACGACCTGTAGGATGTCCGAGGGATGGGGGTATCCTATTACTCCACGACTTCTAAATGGGTAAACTTGCAGTATCAGACACCTTGAATGTCTTTTGCGTCTCCAGTGAGGGGTTGGTGATACACCACAGAATAGGTCCCTGGTTGGACCAACACAGCCGACATTGCATCCGGGTTCACATATACACACACAATGACCGCGCAGTGCGGTCCTACTTAACTAGTTGTGCACAATCTGCTGTAACGTGGCATTATCTTCTTACTTTTCAGTGTGTTCTCTGACCAGTTTTAGGCAGCACATTACGCTTTAGATGGGACAGATGGCCTTCCTTCTACGACAGTGGGGTGAGTGTCATTGCATGATCCTACAGAAACTACCTGTATTACATTTATACCCAGGGTCGGACTGGGACAAGAAATAGGCCCGGACAACCAAAAAGAAGTGGCCCACCCCTCGCCTCAAAAAAGTGGGCCACTCCTCACCTCACGACCCTTGACCTCTGGTGACATCACCGGAAGTGATGTCATTTGTCCCCACCCCAAAGTGACATCCTGAGAAGTGATGAAACATGACCTTTCACCCCTTCACAAAACAGGAAGTGGCATCAAATAGCATTGTTCCTAAGTACACTACGAAAAATATGGAAATATACGGTTTTGCAAACAAAATAAAAAAAGTTTTTTTTCAAAATGATTTTTTTTTCTTCCAAAACCGGGCCAGGAATGGCCAGAAACCGGCCCCCACACCCTAGGGACGATGTCGGCCCGGCCACAGGCCGAAAGGCCGAGGGGCCAATCCGACCCCGTTTATACCACGCTAACACACCTGGTATATGTTCTACTTTACAGGCTATATCCTCTAGCTCAACTCTGAACCACATAGGTTAGTGTTTATAAGATATATTTATTTATATAACAGTCACTGAATAACCATCTAGCAGAGTTATTCTATAGATAGTAACTACCAATCTGTGATTTATCATACGCCTACAGATGAAAGTACGAGTGTAATCTTTTGTAAAAGACTCAACTTTAAATGCCCTGAGGATGGATCCTTTGGATCCAAAATGCATCGGCAACTAACAGTCTTTAAAATTTACTGTGTAAAAACAATATAATCATGCACAAATGTGTAAAAACATGTTTTATTTGTCTAATACAAGACGTGAGGAATTTCCCTTTGTTGTGGATTTATGAAATATGATATGGGATACAGTGAAGTTAACTTGTTTTTGTTAAATGAACATATGAATTTAGGAAGGGTATCAAACCCACAGTTGTGCCCCTCCTCCTATCACCTTTTCATTAACCTTGTGTTGGGACATGTCAGGTAAACAGCTCTAATGTTAGTACATTGACTTTCGCAGTGTGAGAAAGGGTATGTGTATGAAAAGGGGGAGGGGCATACCGTTTCTAAATATCCCACGGGGTAGGATAGGGAACAGGTGTCATAAGGAAGGGGGTACCGCGTCTCACGCTTCGGTGTCCCACTTCCACTCCCCAAAGACCCCTCCATCCATGTGATCCTCCCGCACTGGTCCACCACTAGGAGCTGGATCCAATAGCGATGGTCATGTCCTGGCCACCTGGATGACAGATCCCCGGGGACTAGCGGGTGAGACACCTTTGTGTTTCTCACAGGGTGGACCAGTGCGGGAGGATCACCTGGATGGGGGTGGTTTTCGGGGTGTAGAGGTGGGACACCGGACGGTGAAACGTGGTATCTCCTTCCCTATAACACCATCCTACTAGATAGGATACTTAGGGATTCAACCCCCCAACCCTTTTCCAACATGAACACTTTCTCACGGACAACTCACTGTGAGGGAAAACAGACTAACACCCCGAGCCGTATACCTGACATGTCCCAACACGATGGTCAGGCAGGGTCAGGCAATTACTGATTATTACACACACCTGACTTACATCACACTTCCCCACTCAGATAAATGGAGAAGCATGAAAGCACATTCTGAGCAAGGCAAAGCACACGAGGAAGCAGCAGTTCCAAGATGGCAGTTTAATACAAGGTGAAAGACGGCTAGATCGAAAAGGAATACAAAAGGAAGGGCCTCTGACCTATTCACCGGAAGACCGTAACTTTTTTGAGCCTTCGAGAATAGAAAACGTAAGACCTGGAATCAAAGCTGAAGACTCCTGCATTGTGTATCGGAGGTACCCAGGGCTCTCCTGTGTCGATAGTCAAGGCGGGGAGAAGCGGTTGCTGCTGTGGTACTGTCCTTGGCTCCTACACAAAGAAAAGACAGTGAAGGCAGCACAGCTGGTGAGTTGGGGAGACTGATACCAACCTGGGCTGTCTGGAACCCAAGGTTGCAAGCAGCAAGACTGTATGAAGGAATTTGAAGAGGACAGTGCATAAAGCAAATGTGGCAAGTGATGCGAACATTATTAATGCACTAAATGAGTGACTGAACTTTGAAGCAAAGATAGATACCGTAAACAGACTGGTCCGGCACCACATCCATGCTCATTCAAAAGTCTCTGTTAGGTATCCAAACCCAAAGGGGACAAATGCAAAGAGAAGGAATTGTAAAATCGAAGTGGTCCTGCAACAGGTCAAGCTACATCCTGTGCACATTCAAACGTCTTTGATGCATGATTGAAATTGGTCCGAGCCCGGCTGAGGGAGAGTAATTGTGTTTAGAACAGGGATCTGAGCCAGGCTGAGGGGGGCCCGGGGTGAACTGTGAGTCACCCGAAAGAATATCCTGCGACTATTGTGGTAAGAGATCTCAGTCCCACTGAGGGGGATCAAAAGGGAACAAACATTGTACTAAAGAGATCTGAGCCCGATTGAGGGGGATCCGGGTGAATGGTGAATCGCCTAAAGTGAATACTTGTAGAAATCCGAAGAGGGAAAGAACAGAATGTTCTGATTGAACTGTATCCAGACCCAATGGGGGTTTCCTAATGGAGCCCAGGGAGTCAATCTCTTTAATTTCATGGACTCCAGCAAATGAGCATAGCACAACAAACCAATACAGTTGTATGAATTACAAAAACGGATGGACTTGTTGAATTATTCATAAACTTGTATTTAGCACTATATTTGTGAAAATTAAGCTAATCTGAAATTTAAAACGCAAAGTTAATGTGTATACACACTGGATTTGAAGTATACACAGAGAAATCTCTGGTGTATGAACCTAATACTCAGAGTTGTTATTGTCACTTGTTCTTTCACAAGTTTTCATTTTTCCATTGGACCCTTTTGTTGTAAAGAAACCTGGTTAGGATTTAATTTTGAAACCAGGCCCTCCATTTCTAATTATTAATTTCTTATTTTTAAAAATTCTTTTTCTTTCTGACTTGACTTAATTCAGTAAAACCTGCTTACTGATATCTTTTCACTCCATTCCATCTTCTCTCCAGCACTGGGTTTCTGTTCACTCGCTTTACTATCTTTTCCAAATCAGTTCTTCACCATTACTTTCAAGCAACAGGATTGTGTAAAATGTTTTTATTAAACCTTTATTTTAACTATATTTACAATCATTGTTTGGTATATTGAAAAATGTTCATGTGTGTATATATTTCCTTTTCTATGTAACTTGAAGTGTGCAAATCTAACATTAATAACTATCTATCAAAGGTGTTGAGGCTGGTGTGGCATTTATTTACATGAATCATGCATGAATATGATGTGGCACGGGGCAGGATGTGATACATTAAGCCCCGACCAAAGAGGTATCTCACTAATTTAACAAATGTTTGAGGTGAAGAGTACCAGTCTTTTGCAGCGATTGTTGTCCTTTTGTGATATCCTGAACTGTAGCCTCGTGCTTAAGAAGCCAGAGACTGTGCTATGTTCGAGTGAACTCCCTTGTCCAGTACTAAAAAGGTGGGGAGGGAGGCCAACAGCCTGAACATCATGACATATTATTTTGAACACTTTGTTCTTTTTGTAACATTATCCCCCATGCTGTTTGTATTTAGAGGTAAGGATTGTCAACCGTTTTTTTGAGTATACGCACTTTTATTTTGAAAAGACACCACTACGACTGCGTTTTTAATATTTGATGATCGTAGTTTGCTCTCATCTGTAGCTTTAGGTTTAGATAGACGTTTATCATACTCTTGTTGAAGTTCTCTTGAACTGTGGTCACTTGTGTCTGTCTTACTGTTGATACCATGCCTTCCTTACAGTAACGAATCCACATTCGGTCACTCGTTGGCCTAGTGGGAAATCCTCTCTAGGAGGCCCACAGTAAGGATGGCCTCTTCCACAAGTCCAAAATTCACTATGGCTTGTTTGGGTAAGACCTTGCAAGTAGGATCCCCTTTCCTATGGCCCAGGTCCTTATACATGAAACACCCTCTGGTTGGTGAGAATGTAGGTGTCCCAGTGTTAGGGGTGCCTGCGCTCTTCTTTTCAATGTGTACAGCTGAACTAAAGTTTTGGCATTTCCCTTCAGTCTATTGAGGACCAGACTTTGAAGAGGAGTGGGTTGGACCTTTGTCCTTCTCCTCCATGCTAACTTTTTTGCACAAAGATTTCTCTTCTAGTTTAGGTTTGCTCACTTGAGCCTTTTTCTGGACTTGGGTACTTACAAACCTGTCGGCAGCCTTTGCAAGCTCCTTAGGGTTTGTAATAGTCTTGTCCACAAGATGTTGGTGTAGGTCAACATCACAATTCTTCAATACATGCTCACACGCAATCAAATTGTACATACCTTTAAATGTGTCAACTTTGCTACCAGGCACCCACCCGCTCCGATATTTCAATGACAATTGTGTGAACGCTTCAAATGGCTGCCCACTTTTCATTCCAAGCTGTCTGCAGCTCTTGAGATACTGTTCTATGGTTTTACAGAACTTCCTGAGGAGTTAACTGAAGAATTGCATCAGTCCCTGGTGACTCATCAGGGCTGCCCCCCACATGCTTACCAACACCACAGACTGATCAGGAAGAAGGAGGCCAACAGATCAACCTCTAGTGAAAGCAGTGGTAGTCTCTCAAACCAGGGTGCCTGGGATAAGCCCCAGTGGCACATCCCCAAAGACTGTTACGCTCACCTGGCATCCACAGGGATGCCCCTCAGCCCTGGTTGCTAGATTCACCCTGGACCCTTCCCGATCCCGGATGGTGCCTTCGATGGAATTCGGGCCTGAAAGCACAGGAGGACTGGATTTAGGATCAGATTCAGTCTCCTCCCACCTGCCCCTGGATTCGACCTGATGGCCCTCTCCTCACCTTGTCGTGATGTCTGGTGTGCTCTCCATCCTGCCTTCTGTGCAGGGGTGCGTAGTCTTCTGCAGGCTTGAGCGACCGAGTTAACTTCACTGGTGCTAGCCCATTCAAGTGTCTTTTAAGGAAGGTAAGTCTGATAACAGCAGTCTTCATATGTCCTTGCCTTCCTTTCTTGTGATTAATGTCTTTTCTTTATTCTCCCCTTAGATACACAGAGGTTCGGTGAATGCGCAGTTTGGATCGGGCTCCTGCCAGAATGGAGGATGCAGGAGCGTACAACGAATTGGTAGGTAATGCGAAGTGCAGCGCTCTTATGTCTTTTACTTGCTAACCTGTCTTTATTCCTTTTCAGGTCGCGATGGTCTTCCCAGGCGTGTGAAGAGTTCTGGAACAATGCCGGCCCAGAAATGCCCAGCCAGGTGAGGTTTCTCGTGATGACTGCGGCAAGCGCTGGGAGTACCTTGTGTTTTTTTTTTTTTTTTTTCTCTCTCTCTCTCTCTCTCTCTCTCTCTCTCTCTCTCTCCCTCTCTCCCTCTCTCCCTCTCTCCCTCTCTCCCTCTCCTTAATTCCGGTGCGTTTGTGGTGTCTCGGTGATGTTGCTGTTGCCGACTGGATGGATGACCGCGAGCAGCAAAAATATGGAAAATCAACGGGCGGAGGCAGGATGGAATTCGCAGGTAAGTAGAGACTGCTAATGATGTTCTTTATCTCCTCTGCAGGTTCGCTGTTCAAGGATCGTCGTATCTGGTCACTGGACACAATGAGCGTCACGCTGCTGGCTGCAGAATAATGCAAAGCACGTTCTGTAACTCCGGTGTGGTTTATATAGCCCTCTAGTAAAGTAGTCCAGGTAAAGTAGTCCGGGCTACCACACCCTAAAACACTGCACCGCACAGTCTGGTTCTAGGAACCAGACTGTGTGGGTGCCTCCGTGTTGGCTGCAGGCCTCCAAAGAAAAAGTAGTCCCTTCAAGGAGGTTTCCCATCCCGAACATGAGTCTGGCGCCAAAGGCGCCAGGACTGAATCCAGGAGAGTCCATGAAGATAGTGCCCTTGGGGCCCCAACTGAACCCTGAGTCTTAACCTCTGAGGATTAAGACTGAGCATGCCAGTGGGGTTTTGGGTCAAGGGTCGCAACAGCACTCCCCCCCAAAGGCCCCTCCAAAGGTGGTTCTTCTGCCTGGTCTGGGTTTGGCTGGAAAGTTCTGATGAAATGTCCTAATTAAACGTGGTGCATGAATGTTCTCGCTAGGTTCCCAGGATCTGTCCTGAGGGCCGCAACTTTTCCAATCGACTAAGTAGTATAGTTTAGACCTGGTTTATTTAGAATCCAAGATCTCTTTTACTTCGAACTCTGGTTCCCCATCGACCATTATGGGTTCTGTGGTGGCTTAACTCGTGTACCGGATTGTACTGATTTTAGAAGTGAGACGTGGAATACCGGGTGAATTTGCATGTTGGCTGGTAGTGCTAGTTTAACAGTTTCCGGGTTGATAATGGCTTTGACAGAGTAAGGTCCCAAGTAGCGAGGATGAAAGGTCTGGGTTCCTTTTAAGGGTATACATTTCACGGCTAGCCAAACCCTGTCTCCTTCTTGATAATCAGGGGCCTTCTTCCGATGTTGGTCAGTAAATCTCTTTTGCTTATACTTGGCTTGGACTAAATGCTCTGTTGCCTTTTTAAAGGCCTGAGAGATGGTTGCATGAAGAGTTTTCACTGCTGGCATTTCTAAACAGGGTGGGCTGTCTAGTTCAGAAGTAAGTGGATGTCTGCCATAGAGGGTGTAGAAAGGGGTTTGTCCAGTACTGAAATGCAATGAATTGTTGTAAGCATATTCGGCTATCCATAATAGGTCTCTCCAAGTTCCTTCTACCTGGTGCAGCATGCACCGTAGGTATTGTTCGAGAGTCTGATTGGTCCTCTCTGTTTGACCATCCGTTTGGGGTGATGGCTGGTGGATAATCGGATGTTGATTTGAGCCATAGAGCAGCACTTTTTCCAAAAGTTAGATACGAACTTGCTGCTTCAGTCAGAGACCAGGACTGATGGACTGATGGAAACCATGTAGTTTAATAATATTTTCCAGGAACACTTTTACTAGGCGGGATGCATCCAGGAGGCCCTGAAAGTGATAAAGTGTGCCATTTTTTAAAATAAGTCTACTACTACTAAAATAGTGTTAAATCCTTGGCTGGGAGACAAGTCTGCGATAAAGTCGAGAGAAAGGGTGTGCCATGGTGCAGGAGGAATTTCCAATGGCTGCAGAAGGCCAGCTGATTTCTGTTTTAGCGACTTGTTTTGTGCACACACCCCACATGACTGGACATATTGGATGACATCTCAACACCAACTAGGCCACCAATAGTTGCTTTTCACTTTGGCTAGGGTTTTGGCAATCCCGGGGTGACCCTCCATCAGGGAATCGTGATAATCCGAAATGATTTGTTGTTGTAGTTCCATTTTAGGCACGTACAGATGTTCACCAAAACATGGCAGTTGGTTCTTGTTGGTATATTGTTTTCCTCTAGTATGCCATTCCAGTCAGATATGAGGGGTTAGTTCACGTTGAATCTCGTTTCTGAGTTTGATTTGTGTTAAAGCTGTGGTGAGGACTAAGAGCTTGTCTTCAGAGATGATGGCCACCGGATCTGGAGTTGCATACACCTTCTCATCGATGCCCAGGCATGATAATGGGTCAGCTTTCCCGTTTCTTATGCCTGGTCGGTAAGTGATCACATAGTCATATTCGGCAAAGAAAAGGGCCCATCGTAGTTGGCGTGAGGATTGTGCCTTTGCTGTTTTCAAATATTGTCGGTTCTGATGATCTGTTATTACTGTGAGCGTATGTTTGGCCCCCAAGAGATAATGTCGCCATGCCTTGAAGGTGGATTTAATAGCAAGAAGCTCCTCGTCGGTGATGGCATAATTGAGTTCGGGAGGTGAGAATTTTCGCGACCAGAAGGCCACGGGGTGCAACT
The DNA here is from genome assembly GCF_040938575.1 of Ambystoma mexicanum. NCBI lineage: Eukaryota > Metazoa > Chordata > Amphibia > Caudata > Ambystomatidae > Ambystoma > Ambystoma mexicanum. Next base: position 71,727,316 of record NC_090933.1, read on the forward strand.
GGCGGGTTTCAGGGTCCTTTTGAGAAAGAACAGCCCCCATAGCCATGCTGGAGGTATCCGTTTCCACGATGTAAGCTAGATCCGGGCGAGGGTGTTGTAAAATCGGGGCGGTGGTGAACCTTCTCTTAAATTCTTGGAAGGCCCTTTTGGCATTGTTAGGGAGAATTCTCTGTTTAGGCTGAATTTCCTAACCTAGTGAGTCCCCCAGCAGCTTTGCTGGATTTTTGGGGTTTATTTTTGTCTCCTGCCAAGAGTGAGACTCTTTTACCCTCACTCTTGGACATGATTTGAGTGTGTTCCTTTGACTCTAGATGTGTTTAATGGGCTATGGGGTCTTTTACTCCACAGGGCTTCATGTGTTTTTGTGATGTGTGTTACACAGCACCCTCAGTGCAGTAACATAGGGGTGTCATAGTGACCCCCCAGTATAGACTCCATACCCTGGGACTGACTACTGTCTCCCAGGGCATGTAAAGTCACCATTGACTTTACTAGTCTTAAATTCTGAACAGAACCAGTACAAACCATCATATTGTGGATGTACTGGCTGGGGCAATTCAATTGCCCTGGGGTCTGTTAGTCGAGGGGGCACGTCTCCGTCCCCCCTGATCGAGTTTTGGCTGGTGGCAGTGGATACTACTTTTTATATTCAACTGCGAATATTTCTCTATGGGATTTTCCCATTGTTCGAGGCTACTATCTTTATTTATTTAATTACGATAGCCTCGAACATACCGCCGGTTTATTTAATTATTATTAATTCTCCGGTTGGTATTTTCTTTGCCAAAACGCGGTTCTAAAATGGCATTTGTGTTCTCTTCTGTGACTCCAACCCAAGTCGAGCCCTTTGTTCCACTTTTTGGCGGGCTTCTCCACAGAAGCCCTCCAAAGTGGTGCCACTCTGTCTGGGGTACTTAGGAGGGGTGGAGGGGGATTTAGGCACCCTGGACTGAGTTGCCTAGGCAACTCAAGTCACACTCGGTCCTGATTGGCCCAAGTGGTGAGCCGGCCGGCTCACCACTTAGCATGTTTGAGTGACAGCTAGGCTGAGTGAATGGGGGTTTTGTGCATAAAAGCAGGGCTTTGGGGACCGGAACTTCAGAAGTCGCCACATGACCTAAGAATCAGACGAGGGAGAAGCTGAGCCGACCTGCCACGACGACAACACCTGTGGAGCCCTGCTGGACCGTCTCACCACTTTTCCCAACGACAGAGGAGATCTCCCGCCGGAGAGTCTTCTTCCTTTGACTGGTGGGGATAACCAGTTTCACCGTCTTTTCGCCTTCCGGACGCATCTCATGGCCGATTTGCCTGTGCCAAGCACCCCGGCAACCGGAATACCACGTTTTACCATGACCGCAAAATAAAGGGTAATACCTTTAACCGGAAAATTCCGCGGCTGGTTTCTTCCCTGGCAGTGCAACGACCTTCAGCTTTCCTCCAAGTCGAGATCTTCTCTTCCCCTGGACGACGCCGAGACTTGCACCCGCTTCCAGGAACACCTGCTACCGCTGGAGGATCCTTCCCACTTAAGGTACCGTGTTCCGCCTGGCTTCCCTTGCCACCGACTGTACGGGGTAGATTTAGCCCCCGGCCTTCGAACCTGGGTTAGCCTGGGACACCCTGGCTAAACTTTTCTGAGCCTCTCTAAACTCTTTTCGAACTCTCTGCAAGACTTTCTAAGCCTAGTGTAACTGTGTGATATTGGGCGCATTTGTGCTCTGCTCTCTCTAAGAGTGGGCCCAGCCTATGGACTTTGGCTCACAAGTGACTTTTGCTCTTCTGCCTTGCTAATAGTGTTACTAAATCTTAGAGTGGTGTATCTTTCCATATTCCGTCTTTTTCCCTCCCTTCTTCGTGAACTTATTGGAGTGCCATCATAGTTAAGCGCTCACCTCTGTCTGGAAATAAGTGGTGTTAACTAAGACTTGTCTGATAAGGAATAAGGGTTATATATATTATAATAGTAACTGTGTTTAGAGTGTTTTACAATAAGGGTGCTGGAGTGTTTCAAACAGTGTGTTTTTAAATAAATAATGATATACTTTGATACCAAAGCTCTGCTCAGTGTTTGCTTGTATTATTGTATCTGCGTGCCTATTGTGTATACTTTGCATACTGCATAACTCTTCTTGAGGGAAGTCTGACTGCTCAGCCACAGCTACCAGGTAAATCTGGGTGGTACAGACTGCTACCAAGTGGGTTTACTGCTAACACCTGTAGTCCTAAATCTTTTGCAGTGTTCCCAAAGGGAACTGCACAGGTTTCTGCCCAACAGGCATCTTCTGTCCACATTAATTTTTTTATTGTTTTTTCGTAAAAGTAACGTGATTGGATGCACAATCTGAGAGAAGTCTGGGATGAACCGACGGTAGAAGTTTGCAAAGCCCAGCATGCTCTGGACCCCTTTTAACGAAGTTGGAGAAGGCCATTTAAGAATGGCATCCACTTTGTGTACATCCATTCTGATGCCTTTCGGAGTGAGGATGAAACCAAGGAATTCTACTTCAGTTACGTGGAAAAAGCATTTTTCAAGTTTTGCATATAGTGGATGATGGCAAAGTTTGGCGAGAACGGTGCGGACATGCTTGACATGGTCTTGTTTCGAGGCTGAATACACTAGGATGTTGTCTATGTAGACCAGGGCACAAACATCGATAAATTCCCTCAGAGCATTGTTCATGAAGTATTGGAACGCTGCAGGGGCGTTGCAGAGTCCGAAAGGTATTACCTGGTACTCAAACAACCCATATTTGGTATGGAAAGCCGTCTTCCATTCATCTCCTTTTTTAACTCGGACTAGGTGGTACGCTCCTCTGAGGTCTAACTTGGTATAAATCTGGGCATCTTTGACTTGGGTCCAGCATTTCAGGAATAAGTGGCGGGGGTAACGGTTCTTCACAGTGATCCGGTTTAATGCGCGATAGTCGATGCAGGTCCTCAAGTCCCCTTCCTTCTTCGGTAAATCACCGGACTGGATGCCAGTGATTTGGATGGGCGGATAAACCCATATGCCAAGTACTGGTCCAGATAGGATTTCAGATGCTGGTTTTCTGGTTCTGTGAGCACATAGATTCTGCCACAAGGGATTTGCGCACCAGGTATGAGGTCAATCTGACAGTCATAGGGCCTGTGCGGTGGTAGTGTGTTAGCTTGCTCCTTCTGGAACACATCCTGGAAATCTTGGTATTCTTCTGGCAGAGTACTAGTTGCGCCAAGTGTAGATGCGCCGGTTCTAGGATTCCTAGGGATGTTGAAACTGGATTTTTCTTCCTGGTAATAACAGGTGGGAGCGCAGTCATGGGGGAAAGTCAATTTTCTTGGACGCCAATCTATCCGAGGGTTATGAGCAACTAACCATGGCATCCCTAATATTAGCCGAAACTGAGGTGCCTTGATGAGATTGAAGGAAATATATTGCCGGTGTCCATCCTGGCACAGCAGGGTTACCCCTACTGTACATTGGGTTACTGGCCCGGAAGCAATTTCTGTCCCATCTACAGTGGTTACATTTTCTATGTTTGGCTTGAAACATAAGGGAAGCCCCATTTGTGCGACCAGGTCTTGATCAATATAATTCCCAACTGCTCCGCTGTCTATGTAAGCCTCAACCATCCTTGATGGTTGTTGGTGATTGATTAGGATCACTGGTATTGCAAAATGTGAGGTCGGTGGCTCATTCTTCTCACTGGACAAACTGACCTCTACATTTGCCGAGCTAGGCAGTTTTCCAACTCCTTACTCTCATCCCTTTCTGTAGTTCCTACAGTTCTCTTGGGAGGTTTTACTGGGCAGTCTTTCAGGAAGTGCCCTGATTTTCTGCAGTACAAACATAACTGCTGTTGCCTTCTCTTGTCTCTTTCAGCTTTTGTTAACGGTGGTCGTATGCCTCTGATCTGCATGGGCTCTGTGGTATTCTCTGACATGCGTGGAGCATCATCCTTGGTCCGCAGATACACGGCCTGAGTGTCTGACCTGGACCGGTCTGCCTTCCGATCTTGCAATCGGTGATCTAGTTGCACAACCAGGTTGATGAATTCACTACAGTCTCTAGGCGGATCAACCACCTGGACCAGGACATCCTTCAATTTCCCCTCGAAGGCTTCGGTAAAAAATGTGGTTCTCTTGTCTTCAGGCCACCTAGTTTCAGCAACTAACCTATTGAAGGTTGCTATGTATGTTAAAAAGTCTCGATTCCCCTGCCAGAGTGACAGGAGTTCACTGTCTAGAGCTTGTTCTTGGGTGTGACGAGCAAAGAGCTTTTCTATCTCCCTTTGGAAACCCCCAAAGTCACGTAGTAAAGGATCATCATAGCTCTCAAGCGGTACTGACCAGTCTGCTGCACTTCCACTCTCAGGTATGACGGAACAAAGGCTACCCGTGCCTGATCGTTGGGGAATGCGCCCGGTCTGCAGAGAAGTGAAGACAACATTGATTCATGAATGCAGCATACTTCCTGGGGTCTCCTCAAAACCGTTCCGGAAGTGCTAAAGGAACTGCTCCAGGTAAAGTGATCTGCACTGGAGCGGTAGATAACATGGGTGCCTGTGTCGGTGGGTTAATTCCAGGCAATGGAGTTTGTCCGGCCTGTGATTGTAGTAACTGCCTGCTGATTTCTTCGGTGCGATCCTTGGTGACGACTATATCCCTTCGTAGGGTATTCGTCTCTTGCCTAGCCGAATGAACCTCGGCGCGTAATTGTCCTAATATCTGAGCCAGTTGGTCAATTTCTGATGGCTCCATGAGGTCCAGGTGGATAATGTTACAAAGGCTTTGAGTTCTGTTACGCTCACCTGGTATCCATGGGGACGCCCCTCAGCCCTTGTTGCTGGATTTGACCTGGACCCTTTCCGATCCTGGATGGTGCCTTCGATGGAAGTCGGGCCTTAAAGCACAGGAGGACTGGATTTAGGATCAGATTCAGTCTCCTCCCACCTGCCCCTGGATTAGACCTGATGGCCCTCTCCTCACCTTGTCGTGATGTCTGGCGTGCTCTCCGTCCTGCCTTTTGTGCAGGGGTGCGTAGTCTTCTGTGGGCTTGAGCGACCGAGTTAACTTCACTGGTGCTAGCCCATTCAAGTGTCTTTTAAGGAAGGTAAGTCTGATTACAGCAGTTTTTATATGTCCTTGCCTTCCTTTCTTGTGATTAATGTCTTTTCTTTATGCCCCCCTTAGATGCACGGAGGTTCGGTGAATACGCAGTTTGGTTCGGGCTCCCGCCAGAATGGAGGATGCAGGAGCGTACAACGAATTGGTAGGTAATGCATGAAGTGCGGCGCTGTTATGTCTTTTACTTGCTAACCTGTCTTTATTCCTTTTCAGGTCGCAATGGTCTTTCCTGGGGTGTGAAGAGTTCCGGAACGATACCGGCCTAGAAATGCCCAGCCAGGTGAGGTTTTTGTGATGAATGGGGCAAGCACTGCGAGTACCTTGTTTTAACGTTGTCTTTCTCTCTCTCTCTCTCTCTCTCTCTCTCTCCCCAGGTGCTTCGTTCCGGTGCGTTCATGGTATTCCGATGATGTTGCCGACTGGATGGATGACCGCGAGCAGCAGAAGGATGGACAATCGATCGGCAGAGGCAGGATGGAATCCGCAGGTCAGTAGAGACTGCGAATGATGTTCTTCGTCTCCTCTGCAGGTTCGCTGTTCAAGGATCACCAGTATCTGGTCACTGGACACGGTGAGCGTCACGCTGCTGGCTGCAGAATAACGCGAAGCACGTTCTGTAACTCGGAAGTGGTTTATATAGCCCTCTATTAAAGTAGTCCAGGTAAAGTAGTCCGGGCTACCACACCCTAAAACACTGCACCGCACAGTCTGGTTCTAGGAACCAGACTGTGTGGGTGGCTCCATGTTGGCTGCAGCTGAGCCTGGCGCCAAAGGTTTCAGGACTGACTCCAGGAGAGTCCATGAAGATAGCGCAAGGCCCTTGGGGCTCCAACTGAACTCCGAGTCTTAACCCTACCTGGCATGTGAGCATGCCAGTGGAGTTTTGGGTCAAAGGTCGTGACAAGACTTAGTGCAGGCTTACGAAGTGTGGAAGGATATTTTGACTGGTTTGAAGCGCTCAAGCTTGTTTTTCAGCTGCAGCAGGTGGATGAGGTACTGTAGGCTGTGTACACACAGAGTACATGGGTCTATGTGTACGTAGTGTAGTGAACATAGTAAAACGTGTGCGGATTAGCCCCACACATGTCTGGAGGCTGATCTACCATAATTCAATTTATTTTAAAATTTCAAAAACCCCAGTTGAGCATACACCCACAGTGCGGATGGTTGAATTCCTCACAGTGGCGTCACAGCCACTGGTCTACGCTGCGGGAAGACAGTAGCGTCGAACGGACTAGTAGCCGGAAGGGCCCAGCTCTGAGAAGCGAAAGGGAACAAGAACCCACAGAGCATCGAAAGACCGGCCAGAAGGGAAGCCGCAGCCACAACTCTGCACAAAGCAAGTGGGAGACAATAGATGACAGCAACTGCCACAGAACCCAGATGAAAAGGCACGTAAGCAGATCTGCATCAGACAGACCTGACATCCATCCCAAGGAGCAAGCATGGCAGAAGAAGGTTTGCAGTGGCTCCAGGGAACCGGGAGCAAAGGCGTACAGAGAGTAAAGCCTGAGCGGGAAAGGCCCACCTAAAATCTGTAAATGCCCACACAACAACGCTGTGTGGGCATTTACAGATGTTAACATTACTGCAGTGGGCCCAACTACATTAGCGTCAAGCTCCATTTGTTAGACGATCCTGTCTACGCATCTGACTGGGAGTTGTGCTCTAAAGTAAAGAAGAGGAAGAAGGACCCCAGAGTGTGTTGAGCACAGAGAAACCACAGAGTGGGGAGAGCATAGAGAAAACACAGAGCGGAAGCGACCCAAAAAGCCCCAGAATGGGGAGAGAGAGAGTGAGCCAAAGACAGGACCCGGAGCGAGGAGAAACACAAGAAGCGCCAGAGTGGGGAGAGAGGGTGAGATGAATCATGGAGCGGGGAGGGACCCGAGAAGCCTTAGACTGTGTCTCAGATTCTGTTTGTTTTGCACTAGGTGCTGTACCCTTATCGCTAGCCCACTCCTCACCTGAGGTTTCTGTGTTGTATTGCAATGGTCCTTTGGAGGAGGTTTCCACAATCTTTTCTCTCCAAACACTTGTAGTCTTTTTCTTTGGTGTCTTTCCTTTCTTCTTGGAGAGTTAGGGACGTGTTTCCCCAGAGGCCACCTTGCCTACAAGACAATCTGCCCGGCAGTGGGGACTCCGGGGAGCCCACCCCAAACCAGGGAATAGCTTTGGCTAAAAATCTCTGGGGAGGTCTTGTAGAGGTGGCTGTAGTCTGGAGGTACTCAAGATCTGAGGATCTTCCTTTGTTGAATGTAATGATTCCTTGTTCTTACCACAGGTTCCAGCATGCATTGGTGAAAGCAGTAGTTTCTGACCAATAACTGTGTCCGGGAGAACTAAGGTCGAGAACGCCAGGGTAAGTCAGATAGGGTCAAGGCAGTATCCAGAAGAGACACAAAGTGTTCCTCAGAGGTGCTCACCGCGCGTGCGGGAGCTTGCGTAGTGCAGAGAGTGAAAGCAGCGTAGGATGCAGAAGCAGCAAGGTAGATCAAAAGTGTCACACTGAAAGCGGCTGCACCAGGAGAACGGGAGGGATGGACCGCAGCAGGGCTGCAAGCAAGAAAGCAAGGGACAGAAATGGGCATGAACGAAACGGGAGCGCTGTTTCAACAGCTAAGCGTTAGACTGCAAGGAGTTGCAACGCACCACCTATCTCACCTGGTGGTCAATTATAGCAAGCCGGTGGCAATGTTAGATGACTAGACCGCTACTCTACGTTCTGACAGAACGTGATGGAACGCTCATAACACCCTCCATTTGTCCCATACTCGCCAGGGACGAATCAATGTCAATGTATGACAAAAGTGAGACAAGCCCCAGCGTGTGAATACTGAAGAAGCCCCAGAGTCCCAGAGTGGGGGGGGGGGGGGAGAAAGAGGAAAGCCCCAGAATGGGGAAAATATAGAGAAACCTCAGAGTGGACTGTGGAGAGGGACTGAGACTAGCTCCAGAGTGGGAAGAAAACCAGGAAACCCCAGAGAGAGAAGGAGCAGAGACTCAGAGTGTGGAACGAAGGAAGACACCCTAGGGTAGGGAGTGGACAGGAGAGGAAGAGACTTAAAGGATATGAACTGCCTTTTTGGGACTGTGGTCATAGGCAAGAGGCATATAGTAAAGAGACAAGTGTGGGGCGGTTAGAAACCAGCCGCCATCCCTTTTTTTGGGCAATGGCCCAACGTGTAGCTTGTTTATAATTGTTTTTTTCTTATCAAAGTTAGTGGGAGAAACTAGGTTAGAATAGGATTCTGGAAAGAGGACTGCATTTATGTACGACATACTGACATGCGCCCCTTTATTTGTTTCTTTTTATAGTAGGGCTTTGAGTCTTCAGTTTAGGGAAAGATTAGGCGTTTTTACATTGCGGAAATAATAAGAGTTCAAACATGCCTCCTTGTCTGTCTCACGATTCTGACCTACCACACAAGGCATTTTGTATTTGTGCGTAAACTGTCTGTCATGGATTAATATTGTGGTGGCTTCCCATACATAAAGCTGCAGACCTTTGTTTAGATTTGACCTTAAGTTTATTTAATCATTTGGTAATCATCAAAAGCAAGTACTGTGATGGGATATGTGGAGGTAATGCTTATATTACTTCTAGTACTATACTTCCTCATCACAGTACCCTGCTTGGGTTTGTTGTGATCTAATTTGGTACAACCCATCTATTTTCCAAATAGGATTCTATTGATTAATTTCTGGTCTGTTTTATTTCTCTATGCAGTGCGTACATTTTTGCTGCAGCGATTCAACCAGCAATAAGCCACTTCACACTGCTGTTATTGTGGTAATACGGATTGGTACTGCACCATTGTGCTGCCCTGCTGAATGCATAAGCCGATTAGCTATGCATCTGACAGTTTCGTCTGCAAATTCCCTGGGGCAATGGTGATGCCCTCTGTAGGTAGTTATCTGTGTTGCAATGAATACAGTAATATGGCTTTAGCCTGTGGGTGTTCTCTGGTTTAGTGTTAGTATTTCTCAGGTTCTTGAGCGCACCTGTCAAGGTCACGCAGTCCCTGGCGCAGGAGTGGAATTAACCAACCACCCCCGCAATGGTCTTGATGCCTGCAAGTCAGTGCTTACACAGACATTCGCGACCAGAGCAGGGAAAGAGGGTTAGGGTCTCGTTGGTTGGATAGTTATGGGAAGTTAGGGTAACCGGGAAAAGGGTTAGGTAGAGGTTATGGACAGGACTGGGGAGATTGGGAAAGGCTTGATTGTTGCACACCCTTATCACCTGCTAAACAAGGCAGCTTCCAAGATGCTTGAAGGTTGGTAGACTGTTCTCACTTTACCCCAAGCAACCTTAACCACTATGTTAAAATCACATAGAAACAGGTGAGTTATACAATTGTCAGTTAATGATTCACTGACATTGAACATCAATGCATGCACACTTAGCTCGTTCTAGTTGTCCTAGTCTGGGATCATGGTCCTTAGTGTCACCAGTCGGGAGCTGTCAGTCTTGTGCTGCGTTTTGGAGGTTTTGCAGGCAGGGTCCACGCTACAAAGAATACAGTGTTATTGCCTGTTAATGTGTTCATACAGTCATTCTCTCTCCACGCCGCTTTCATACATTCACACACACACACTCCTGGCATTGCTAGTGACGTGTGGCACCGCATGTGGTTACTCATGATTTGTCCTCCCCGAGTTTCCCCAATTAAAGCTGCCTAATAATTCCAGCACGAATGCCGCCGCTTGTGGCTTGCAGCTTCTGAGTTTGCCCTTCGTTCCGTGAAGTCAGAGATAGGTTCTTCTAATGACAAACGGAATGCGTTTTTACACATGTTCCAGCCCCGGGCTAGTATCCTCCACAATGTGGGAGTACAACGTAATGCGAGAAATGAATCGCCTCAAATGCGGCTACTTATCTTGTTTTGCAGGCGCAGGGGCGATTGATATGGGCTGAATGAGACATGCCCCCTTCGCTTCCCCAGCTCCCTCTGTAGCACTCTCCGCGTCCTTTTGCAGCGCTCCCCCGCTTCCTCTGCAGCGCCTCCCCAACTTATCTTTTGGTAGGGGAGAGGCCGGATCCTTGATCTGGTGGGATGGGGCCCTTCGTGCGTGGTTTTCGTCAGAGCTGCTCTGAGCACGTCCTCCTCCTTGGAGTTCTTGAGACCAAGCCTCGTGCCCTGGAGCTTGCGCATGCGCGGTAACTCGCGCCACGCCCGATCTGCTTCCTGATTGGCTGCCCATGCCCAAAGCATGCTGGGCAATGTAGTCTTGATGTGCTTTCCACCTACAGAGAGGACAAAGTAGTCTCCTGTAAGGCAGCACCCCCTTCTTGGCAGGATTTAAAGTATTAGCAATGTTTTCAAATGGAACATATTGCACTGCACCTACACACCTACCTCCCTTTGCATTGCTTGTACGTTTTGTCTGCATGTTTTGCCTTTTCCTTGGTCTGCCCCTGACAGCACCCTTGAAGTGTTATGAAAAATCTGCTGCACAAGAAAACGAGTCTCAATTGAGTGAAGCGGACATTTTCACATTTCAAAAAAGGCCAATGCTTTTTTTTTAAACATTTGTCCCCCACTTTTAGTGTAATGTAAGCGGTGGACACCCCCACGACCCCCGAAGCCCATAATGCCGGACTAGGGGAGTCAGGGACACCCTGGCCCCCCTTGTTCATCATTATAGGATTCAATCTTTCCTACTATGACGAAAGTTTGCAAAACGCACATTCGGCATTTTTTCCCCCGTTCTTTTCGGGCATTACCGTTTTGATCACTGTAGTGACTCTATGATTTTTCTTGTTTTCATGTGTCTATACATAATGTTATGTTACTTGGCATTTATATGGCGCCTTATGTATCACTGGTATGACCCCAAAGCGCTGGTAGGTTGAACGCCCTCGGTAACCGCAGTTAAAGTCAGTTGAGAGAGAGATAGAGAGAGTTGTATGGTCCGTGGGTGCACCGGATATTTGTGCAGATGGTGTGGTTATTGCATGATAGCTGCTTCTTAGAGGTAGGTGTGGCACTGAGCAAATCAGTTGGTTGTGTTCAGTCTGGAGGGTGGATACCCAGACTGAGTTCTGGCTGCGTTAGGCCTGAGGAGATGCCTAAGCTAGCCGGAATGTGCTTAGCTAGCTGTGTTTTATTACGATGATGAGGTGCCGAATGTGTCATAGCATAACTGTGTTCGGGTTGAATGATGGTGTATAGGAGAGAGTAGGCATAGTAGTGTGATAGGGTAGTTATGAGCAAAGCACGAGAGCAGGACAGGGGCCATACATAGCGGCACAAGTATATAAAGCGACAGGATGGATAGGGTAAACAAAAGATACAGATAACATGGGTATACAGGTACATAGCATATGTATAGCATAAATAGGAGATAAGAGATATACAGAGATATATCCACTCTATCCAATCCATCTACTCTGTTCTTTCCATCAACTCTATTCACTCTATCCTTTCCATCTGCTGCTCCATCCACCTTTCCCATCTGTTCCATCCGCTCCATGCTTCCATCCATTCCGTCCTTTCCATCTACTCTATCCATTCCATCCGTTCTAACCGCTCCATCCACTCGATCCTTTCCATCCACTCCATCTGTTCCCTCCACTCCATCCGATCCGTCCGGTCCATCCGCTCTGACCACTCCATCCTTTCCATCCACTTCATACTTTCCATCCATCCCATCCTTTCTATCCACTCTATCTTTTCCATACACTCCATCCATTCTGTATTCATTCTATCCATTCAATTGGCTTCATCTGTTCCATCTGATCCATCCGTTCCATTAGTTTCACCCTTTCCTTCCTTTCCCTTCTTTTTCCATTTTTTCATTCACTCCAATCCGTTCAATTCAATTCATCTACTTGATCCGTTACATCCACTTGATCCGTTCCATCCACTCCAATTCACTCTGTTTGTTCTATCCACTCAGTCCGTTTGATCCACTCAGTCCGTTCGATCCACTCATTCATTTCCATTCTTTTCCTTCTGTTCTATCCACTCTAACCACTCTATCGGTTCCATCCACTCTATCGGTTCCACCCACTTCATCGGTTCCACCCATTTCAGCCGTTTCATCCACTTCATCTGTACCTGCCACTTTATCCGTTCCATCCATTTCATCCGTTTAAACACTTCAACCGTGCCATCCACTCCAGCCGTGGCATCCACTCCAGCCGTGCCATCCTTTCCATCCGTGCCATCCTTTCCATCCGTGCCATCCTTTCCATCCGTGCCATCCACTCCATCCATTCCGCCCACTCGATCCACTTCATCCGTTCCAATCACTCCTGTTCTACTCCATCCACTCCATCCGTTCCATCTGTTCCATCAGTTTCACTCTTTCGATCTGTTCCATTCTTTCCATCAACACCATCCGTTCCATCCACTCCATCCATTCCATCCACTCCATCCTTTCCATCCACTCCAACCGTTCCATCTGTTCCATTCTTTCCATCTGTTCCATCTGTTCCATCTGTTCCATCTGTTCCATCTGTTCCATCTGTTCCATTCTTTCCATCTGTTCCATTCTTTCCATCTGTTCCACCAGTTCCATTCTTTCCATCTGTTCCATCTGTTCCATTCTTTCCATCTGTTCCACCAGTTCCATTCTTTCCATCTGTTCCACCAGTTCCATTCTTTCCATCTGTTCCATTCTTTCCATTGAGTGCATCCGTTCCATCTACTCCATCTGTTCCACTCGCTTCGTCCGTTCCATCCGCTTCGTCCGTTCCATCTGCTTCGTCCATTATATCCACTTCATCCGTTTCATTCTCTTCAACTATTCCATCCACTCCATCTGTTCAATTCACTTCATCCGTTCCGTCCATTCCATCCGTTCTATCTGTTCCATCAGTTCCATTCTTTTCCATCTGTTCCATTCTTTCCATCGACTCCATCCGTTCCATCCACTCCATCCACTCTGTACATTCCATCCACTCTATCCTTCATTGACTATCTTTTCCATCCCCTCCATTCACTCCAATCCGTTCCATTCATTCACTTCATCCGTTCCATCCACTTCATCCATTCCATACACTCCAATCCACTCCATCCACTCTGTCCGTTCTATCCACTCTGTCCGTTCTATCCACTCATTCATCCACTCCATCCACTCATTCATTTCCATTCTTTCCATCCGTTCTATCCCCTCGTTCATTCCATCCACTCCATCCACTCTGTCGGTTCCATCCACTCTGTCGGTTCCATCCACATCATCTGTTCTACCCACATCATCTGTTCCATTCATTTCAGCCATTCCATCCATTTCAGCCATTCCATCCACTTCATCTGTACTGCCACTTCAACCGTTCCATTCACTTCATCCATTGAATCCACTCCAGCCGTGCCATCCACTCCATCCATTCCATCTACTCCATCTGTTCCATCCACTTCAACCGTTCGATCTGTTCCATCTGTTCGATCTGTTCCATCAGTTCCATTCTTTCCATCTGTTCCATTCTTTCCATCTGTTCCATTATTTCCATCTGTTCCATTCTTTCCATCTACTCCATCCATTGCACCCACTTTGTCCGTTCCATCCACTTCGTCCGTTCCATCCGCTTTGCCCTTTATATCCACTTCATCCGTTCCATTCTCTTCAACTATTCCATCCACCCAATCTGTTCATTTCACTTTATGCATTCCGTCCATTCTATTCGTTCAATCCACTCCATTCTTTCCATCTACTCCATCCATTCAGTTCACTTCATTCATTCCGTCCATTCAATCTGTTCCATCTGCTCGATCCTTTCCATCTACATCATCCATTCCGTCCACTTCATCCATTCAATTCTCTTCCATCGACTCCATCTTTTCCATTCATTTCATCTGTTCTATCCCCTCATTTGTGCCATCCCTTATCCATTCCATCTACTCCATCCGTTTAATCCTCTCCGTCAGTTCCATCCACTTCGTCTGTTTCATCCACTTCATCCGTTCCATCCACTTCATCCGTTCCATCCACTACATTCACTCCATCTGTTCTGTTCAGTTCACTTTAATTCATCCGTTCCGTCCATTCTATTTGTTCCATCTACTTTATCCGTTCAACCACTTTGTCTGATTCATCTACTTCATTTGTTCTATTCGCTTCATCTATTTCATTTACTCCAGCCATCTCATTCATTCATTCATTCATTTCATCCGTTTCGTCCATTCTATTTGTTCCATCTACTGAATCCTTTCCATCCATTTCATCTGATTCATCCACTTCATCCGTTCCATTCTCTTCACCTATTCCATTTACTCCATCCGTTTCATTCACTTCATCGGTTCTATCCCCTCATTCATTCAATCCTTCATCCGTTCCATCCACTCTATCCGTTCCATCCATTCTATTTGTTCTATCCACTCTATCTGTTCCATCTACTCTATCCATTCCATTCACTTTATCCATTCCATCTACTCAATCTGTTGCATCCGTTCTATCCATTCCATCCATTCCATCCACTCTATCCGTTCCATCTACTCTATCCCTTCCATCTACTCTATCCCTTCCATCTACTCTATTTGTTTCATCCATTCTATCTATTTCATTTACTCTATTGGTTTCACTCAGTCCATCCGTTTTAGTTACATTATCCGTTTTAGTCTTTCTATCTGTTCTATCGACTCCCTTTGCTCTTTTATTTTGCTTTGTTCAGACAACTTTGGATTTCTCTTTATTGTGGTTATTCATTCAATTTTCTCTAGGCATCGATTCTTTAGGGTAAGAGCCATTTTTTCAGTAATTTGCGGAAAGACGGGTAGTCTTCGGTGTGTCGAATGTGCAGTGGAAGCGAGTTCCATATAGTGGGGGCCAAGGCTGAGAATAATGATCCTCCAAACCTGACTGAGTTGTTGTTTGGTATCACTAAAAGGAGGGCAGAGCTAGATCTTAGAGTGCACAGTGGGTGGTAGGGTTTTAGATTGTTCTGTAGGTAATGAGGGCCAGTTTTATGCATTGCTTGGTGGGAGATGCATAAGGTTTTAAAAGTCACCCTTCGTCCAACCGGGAGCCAGTGGAGAGTTCTGAGAGCTGGAGAAGTGTGGTCTCTTGGGCCAAGTGCAAAAAGCAATTTAGCTGCAGCGTTTTCTGCTCTTTGTAGTTTAATGAGGTGGTATGCTTGGTAGAGGGAGTTGGCATAGTCCAGTCTCGACATTAAAATAGATTGGACAGCGGTGAGTCTGTTGGGAAAGAAGAGGTATGGAAAAATGCATCTAAGAATTTTGAGGTGGTAATGGCAGGACTTACAGACGTTGTTGATTTGGCGAGAGAGAGTTAGGTCAGAGACGAGAGTGCATCCAAGGTTTTAACTGTGGTTGAGGTGGTGGGTGGATTGCCCATGGATGATGGCCATGGTAGAGGGTGGGGGAGAAGCTTGGTGTTGCGGCACACCATGATTTCAGTTTTAGTCGGGTTTAGGAGGAGATGGTTTGAGGTCATCCTGCGATCAATGTCAAAGAGGCAGGCTGCAAGGTCGGGCTGACAGTTGAGTTTTGAGTTGAGGAGTTTTAGGATTAATTGGGCGTCATCTGCGTAGTTATAGCACAGAATAATGTGCAAGCGGATTATTTGTGGGAGGGTGGACATATAGAGGTTGAACAGGAGGGCTGATAGGCATGCTCCTTGTGAAACTCCGGTATTGACTGGTCAGGCAGCGGAAGCAAAGGTGGAGAGGAGGGTTGTTTCCTATTGTTGAGGAAGGATCCTATCCACTTGAGAGCATTTCCCCGGATTCGTAGAGAGTGGCGGCGGTCGAGGAAGATTGAGTGGTTGATTGTGTCAAAGGCGGCTGATAGGTCTAGAAGGATTAGTGCAGCACATCCGGCAGAGTCTGCAGTGTTCTTAAGGTTGTCCTAGACTGAGGTCAGAGTGGTTTCAGTTCTGTGTCGAGGTCGGAAGCCTGATTGTGCAGGGTCTAGGAGATTGTTGGATTCGACAAAGGCATTTAGTTGGGAGTATGCGGTTCGATCGATGAGTTCAGCAAGAAACCTGGTGTTTGAGATGGGGCAGTAGATTTTGGGTGTCGAGGGAATTTTTTTTTAGAAGAGGTTTGGCATGCGCAGTTTTGAAGGCGTTAGGGAAGATTCCTGAGGAGAGAGAGTCATTTATGATGGTTCTTGCATGCTCTCCTGCGCAGGTGGATGAGAATATTTCTTTGAGGCTTGAGGCAGGGCATGGGTCTAGGGGGAGTCAGATGGTTTCCGGGCAGAGAGAAGTTTGAGAAATTGGTCTCTTGATATTGGTGTGAACGAGTCGAAGGTGAGTTGGGTAGTAGTTGCCCTGGGAGGTGTCTGGTGGGGTGGGTGGATTACGTGGCAGGGACATGAGGGCCAGTTTGTTGTTGATAATGTTTGTTCTGTTGGGAGCAGTGGTGTAGAAGTGGAGAGAGAGAGAGTCGCAGAGTGACTGAGAAGGGGTCGATTGGCTGGTGGTACAGGTTGGTTTGGTGAATTCAGAGATGATTTTGTGGAGTTCTTTGCTGGGGATTTCACAGTTAAGAATTCGAGAGTTGTAGTGGACTTTTTTGCTTTTCGGATCTCTGTAGTGGCGATAGTGCCGGGCCAGGGTGGATCTACTTCGGGTGGTTTTATCTTTCCGCCATTTGCGTTCGAGGGATTTATACAGTTGTTTTGCAGTCTTGAGTTCTGGTCTAAACCATCTGAGATAAGGGCTACGGCGAGCGGAGGATTGGCAAGTGGGGGTGAGCGGGATTAATGAGATATTGAGCCACGAGTCAAAGGAGTTGGTGGTTAAGGGTTCATTACGTGGGATGGTTGCGGGAGGAGTTTGAAGCAGCTCATCGGCCAGGTCAGGGAGGATTTTTAGTTTCTTCCAGCATTTGCATTGATTTAGGGGTTCTGGTTCAGGTATGGGGAGAGGGGCGGGCGAACAAATGATGAAAGGCACAATGAAGTGATCAGACCACATGATAAGTGTAGGGGGGCTTAGATGTATCTGGTCGTGGGAGCTAAAGATGGCATCAAGGGTGTGTCCTTTAGAGTGAGTTGGGCCGTTCATGTGAAGGCGGAGGTTAAGTGCATCTAGGCAGTCGCCAGTGAGTGGGTCATGGAGTTGGTGGGAATGTCCAGCCAGATATTGTAGTCCCCTAGAAGAGTGAGGGTGGGATGGTTTATTTGGATGGTGGCTATCGAATCACAGAGGTTGCTTGAGAATAGTCTGTCATAGCCAGGGAGTTTGTAGATGATTAGGAAGCTGTGGGAGAGCATGGGGGGGAGGGATAGTTTGACGAGAAGCGATTCGCAGGAAGTGATGGTTGTCTGGCAGTCGATGATTGAGGCAGAGAAGTGTGACATGAAAACGATTGCTACTCCTCCTCCTCTAGAGGGTCGGTTGAGTGGGATGAGGGAGTAGTCCGGGTGGAAGGCTTCATGGGTGATAGGGGCAAAGTAATAGGTGAGCCAGGTTTCCGTGATTAAGACTAAAGACTAGGGGCCTCATTACACGGTAGGCGGTAACCATGGCGCTATTAGCGCCATGGTTGCCGCCGGTATTTTACTGTGTCCGCCTTGGTGGATGGCGGAATTAACACGCTACTCCAACGTGAGCGGGGGCGGTAATTCCCCATTCACCAAGGCACTTCCCCCCATTCCCATTTTTGCCCCATAGGGCTCAATGGGAATGGAGAAGGCGCTTAGCACCAAGGTCCCTTTGCGGCACCCTACTTTAATGGCTGGTAAAACCAGCCGTTAAGGTCGGGTCCCGCAAAGGGAACTCATAGTAAGGCGGTAAGGGTTTACCGGTACCCGTACCGGTAAACCCTTACCGCCTACGTCTAATGAGGCCCTAGGTCTAGTTTGTCTGAGGAGAAGAGGTCAAAGATGCTGTGTTTGTTTTTTGCTACAGAACGGGCATTAAAAAGGATGCATCTTACTTCGGCACAGGGGGGTGTTGTGGAGGTTGTAGGGAGGAGTGGGTGAGTGGCTGGGAGGGGTGGCGGGGGTAGAGGGTTGTGGGGGGTGAGGCAAATCTGGGAGGTGAGAGGCACGTTGGTCGTGGAGGTTGGAAAGAGTAGGCGGGCGGAGGAGGGGGTGGGTGTGGGGAGGATAGGGTTGGACTGGTGTGTGAGGGTGGTTGGGTGTGTGAGGGTGGTCGGTTGGGAATAGTGATTTGGGGCTGGGGATTCAAGAGTGAGGTTTAAGGGGCAAGGGGCTCTGGGAGTGGTTAGTGAAAATTCAAGGGAGAGGGGTTTGAAGCAGGGTGAGGAAGCGGGGAGGGTGGTGATGGTGGAGATTGAGAGGTTGAGGTGGTGGGTCGAGACAGGAGGGGTGAGGAGTAGTGGGAAATTGAAGGAGACCAGGCCTGTTTCCTTTTTTTCCAGGGTTTTTAATGCAGTTGGTGTGTGAGAGAGGGTAGGGGGGGGGTCGGAGGGAGATGGGATGCGGCCATAGTTCTTGCCAGGGCGAGACGTGCAGTTTTTAGGGAAGGGGAGGGATGAGGTCAGTGGAGGATGTTAGAGGGAGTTGACGCGAGGAAAGGGCAGGTGGTGGGCGAGGAGGGTCTTGGAGGGTTGGTGGCGGGTGGGTGGGTGGACGGATGGGAGGAACAGAGGTTTTAGGATGGTCGGCCCGCCATCAGGCTCTTCTGGTTTGATGGTTGGATAGGGGGAGGGGTGAGAACGTGGTGGAGGGTGGGGTAGGAGGGTTTTTCTGGCTTAAGAGTTGGATAGCAGGTGGGCTAAGAGTGTGGTGGAGGGGTGGATGGTTTGGGATGAGAGGTGAAGGGAATTAGGGGGAGAGGGAGGGAGGCGCGCCAGAGTGAGGCTCTTTCACTGGACCTAGGTGGGCAGGATGGACTCATGACGTGGCGAGGATGGGGTTGGGGTTTGGTTGCAATATCAAGATTCAACTATACCACAGTGACACTAATTAGGCACACTTTCTAAATTTAGCTATATTACAGTGACGTTAATTAGGCACTCTTTCTAGTTTAAACTTTAGCACAGTGATGATATTAGGCACACTTTCTAAGTTTCAGCTGTACTACATTGACACTATTAGGCACACTTTCTAGCTTCAGCTATACCACAGTGATGCTATTAGGCACACTTTGTAGATTCAACCATACCACAGTGACGCTATTATGCACACTTTCTAGATTCAGCTATACCACAGTGATGCTATTAGGCACACTTTCTAAATACATTGGGCACATTCTTTTGTGTATTAGGTTGGTGCTCTACCTTCCAAATTCTTCTTGGGGCTATAGGTGCTCCTATGGAGATTGTACTTTTAGTTTAATGACCCTGTCTCATGCAGGTTTCGTCATTCCTTGCTGACTTTCTACCAATTTTTAGGCCTCCTTGAATTTTATGGCCTTGATTGAATTGTAAGTATAGTTTGAATAAGTTCCTTGTACTACACTGCATAATTGGTTGTACAATTTGTGATTTATATATCCCCAACATGTTTTTAGGTTTGTTGTTTTCCCCCGATAAAGACGTTGATATTAAATTCCTAACGTTGAAACTGGTAGGTGCTTTTGGAAGTAACCGAAAGACAATAACATTAAATTGATTCATCTGGTCTCCCCCTGGCTACACATTTGTCTAATTATGTTAACCATTTAAGTTTAGGATTTCTGGCTATGAAATTCACACAACTCATTGCCTGTTTGAATTAGTTTCTTTTTTTGTGTATATGGTATGATTGAATGTGATGTTGATTAGGTTTTAGGTTGAATGTTTCTTAAACACCATTTTTTTGCCCCTGAATGTTCTATTGATGTGTTCCTTCTTCCATGAATTGTAAATACAATTTTTTATTAAATACCCAAATTGATTTGCAAATGTATTGTTCCAGATTTGACTTTTCAGGTTTTCTTATCTTTGTTCCCAGAATCAGGAAGACGGGGACCCCTGCCTTTCTGTTTACTTTGTTTGGAGTTGACCTTAAGTTTATTTAATCATTTGGTAATGATCAAAAGCAAGTAATGGGATGGGATATGAAGAAGTAATGCTTAGATTACTTACAAGTAATCTTGACTACTCCTATTGCTATTCTTCCTGTTCACAGTACTTACAACCCACATCACCCTCGTTGGTAGGAAAAGGGCAATTTTGGATTGTGGGTGGAGAGAGGCATTTCATTTTCCAAACAGTAGGGGCAGGACACTTTAATTGGGAAGTAAGATAAGCCCCTACGAGAGCGGCTGGAGTCACACATTTTACAATAACAGCCAACCTGCACAGAGATCTGGGAATCGAGAGGTTGGATAAACATCTAGTGAAGCTAAATAGGAACTTCTGCCAAGGAGTGGATGAGAACGCAAACCCTCTGATCAAGAAACTTGCTAAGATTGCTGCACATCCTTTTTACTGCTACCTGAAGCTCCTCACAGCACAGACCCTGTGAAACCATGTCTACAGCCCGTGGATGAGCCGAACAAAGTGAGGGCTGAAGCCAGGACACGGCCATAGTTGACAACCCCCCACCAGCGATTCCCGGGAGGACAAAGGGATTCCATCCCCCCCTACACCTATAGGTCAGGCAAGGAGAGTGGGGAGGGGCCCCCTCCCCGACCCGAGGGCGCCAAGCTTCAGTTAGGGGGTGGGGGGAGGCAAGGTGTGAGGAAGAGATGGGTAAGGGGGGAGGTCATCACAAATGCAGGGTATTGCTAGTAAATGATTGTGCAAAGTAATAAAAGGTAACTTATATTGTAATGTTTGATGACTGTGGGGTGGGACGGGGTCTTTTCAGTCAGGGTTTCAGTAGGAGTGCAATGTACAGTGCTTAAAGGAGGGGGCACTGGTTTGCAGAGGGTGGCCATTATGAGGGTGAAGTAAATTAATGTCGCATGACCTATACTAACACAATTTGTCTTTTGTTTTCAAGGTGGCCACGTGAGGGACAACATAAGGAAAAGGGGGGCCCACAGTTACAAGACGATGGTCCTGGGTACAGCAGGGCAAATGCACGTGCGCTTAGTGAGTGAATAATAGGTTTAGGCAATAGTACGCATGTGGGTCGGAAGACGAAGGGATGCAACAGACCGGAAAACAGGTAAAGTAAAACAGGACAATGCCCGCAGCCACACAAACGGAGCTGTTAGATTTTACAATGGTGCGGAGTACTCAAACAGCTGGGGCAATGGCTGGGCGAAAAGGAATAAGGTAGGGCGCGCAAGTTGGGTCCTTTTCTCCCTATGGCAAGAAATTGCGGGGGAGAGGAGTGCTCTGACGGGCGTAAAAAGGAAAAGGGGGCCAAGGGAGGTATCTGGGGAAAGGGCAAGGAACAGCGCAGAGTGTCTGGGGGCTGGAAAGGACAGTGGTTGAAAGGAATAGTGAACAAAAGGGTAGTATAGGGGGTCAATGTCAAACAATGATGGAAGGGAGTGGCTGGCTGCATAGCAAGGTTAAGGTCTTGCTAAGGGGAGGGAACCAGCAAAGGAGAAGAGGGTTAAGTAACAAAGGGGAAGAAAATGGAGAGTAAGTAAAATAAATAAATTAATAATAAAAAAATATATATAAAGACAAACATAAAGTGAGAATAAGCTAATTTAAGGAAAAGTGAAAGTAGGGTGCGCAAGTTAGAACCCCTATCGCAAAGGCAAGAATTTGCAGGGGAAGGGAGGCTCGGGCAGGCATCACAGGGGGTGGGGGGGAAAGGAGGGTACGCAGAGAATGACACTGATAAGGTTTCCGGGATGCTTGCCATGGAAGACATCTCAGAATGATAACTGGGAGCAATAATCAACACATAGGAGCCAAGGAACTATAGGTAGGAGCAAGAGAGACGAATTAGGCGAGAAGGTAGGGAACGTCACCAGAAAATCCAGGACCCCGGGGGCGAGGAATAAGATGGGGATGGGGTGCACCTCTCTGGAGTAGGAACCGAAAATTTTCAGAAGGAATCTCAGGAAAATGCTGGAATATATGGAATGCACATGGAAGGGGAAAGTGGCCAGTACGGATATATAAAAATAAATAATAAAATAAATAAATAAATAGAGAGGAAACAGAGTTGGGCCGTGGAAAACAAAGGACAAGGCGGGCAGGGTGGGCCAGGCAGAGGCAGGTGGGGGAACTCTTGGGAGCCGCAAGCCGCACAAGAGTCATGGCGGAGGGATATGCAACTGAAGGTAGGGCCTGGCAGGCACAAGGAAACAGGGCGCAAGGGAATTCAAGCAGTCAAAAGGGGGGAAGGGGACACATGTACGCAAAAACAGGCGCAGCCACGTCAGTTGGCGGAGGACTGGTGGTCGGGGGCCAGGAGGGAGCTAAGGGGAGTGAGGGGGGGAGTCTGGGGTGGGGGAGAACCCCAGGGGAGCGAGGGGCAGACAACGGCGGTAAGAGAAGGGGGAACGAGGGAGAACAGGAAATCTAAGGGGGGCATGCGAGAGGGTAAGTCACACAATTAACGGGGAGAGAGGAGTGGCCATGGAGACCGGGTGGAAAAGGCAGAGGTAGGTACCGGGGGATGGGAGAGGGGGGCGAGGAATAAATAACATAGGGACCTGGAAGAAGCTGGGGGTTGAGGTATGAAGGGGTGGGTAAAGGGAAAGCTTAGAACACTTAACCTGGCCTACAGGGAGAAAAGGGGGGGGCAGACAACAGGGGTGAGAAGAAACTTAACGATCCTGCACCTGGGAAAGTGGTAAAAGGGGCACCGGCAAAGTAAAGCCGTCGAAAATGTGGAGTAAAGTAACGGCGTCAGTTCTGCTTAACGGATGCTGCTCGCCAGCAAGTTGGCTCACGAAATGAAAAGTGGGAAAGTAAAGTAAAGTGAAAAGTAACGGCGTCAGTTCCGCTCTAAGGTTGCTGCTTGCCAACAAGTTGGCTCATGAGAAGAAAAGTGGGAAAGTAAAGTAAAGTAAAAAGTAACGGCGTCAGTTCCGCTCCACGGATGCTACTCGCCAACAAGTGGGGAATGCAAAGGGGTGCTGCTCAGAGTACAATATCCTGAGCAGTACTGCCAAATTCGAGTAACGGAGCACCTGTAAACTACCTCCTGCTTAATAAAGCAACTGCGGCCTATACATCCACAAATAAAGGTGTCTGTGTGTTATTTCAGGTGGCGGGGGTTGGGGAAGTGCAGAAGGAGAGGGAATGGATTGGGGGGCCGCAGAGGTAGCAAGGTCGCATCATGTCACAGATATCACAGTAAAGGACCCGGGATGGCTGAGTTTGGGGTGTGGCGGCTATGTGACAAGAACACAGATCAAGAAGGATTTCAAACCATAACTACACTCTCGACCAGAGAAATTGGAGTAATGAGGCACAGCCTCGGTGTCAGTCAGCAAGTTAAGTCATGGAAGCTGGGGCTTCAAGTGCTGTGATGAGGAAGAGTAGGCCCAGGAGTTATGAGGATTGCACGCAAATAATCTAAGCATTAAAGCTGTGCAGCTTCAGCTCCCTTCCCCCATTCCGGAGCTGCGTGTGTCACTGTCCTCAGGAGTCGTAAACACTTGCTTCTGGGAGGCGGGAACTTTGCAACATTCGAAGTCCTGCCTGCCTCACATCGCATTTGCAGAGTTAGTCCTGGGGAAGACAGGAGGCCCGCGCCTAGCGAGGAGCTCGGGTTTCTTGCCTATAGGGCACCCTAATGCGGTGGAACTCTGCTCAAATATATTTGCTGCAACGGATAGAGCGCTGCGGGTCGGTCACTTCTCCACTAACCTACCGGAATCAGAAAGACCAAGAGGCTGGATCGACATTGCTGGGCTGGCGTTGCTGCTCTCAGGTAGGCGGCTGGAAATTGCTGGGCTGTCGTTGCTGCTCTCAGGTAGGCCATTTCCTGCCGCTGATCGTGTCACTAGTTTTACAAGCTTCCCTCCCTGCTCAATAGGAAAAACGGAGGGAAGGGAGCTCCTGGTCCTCAGCTGCAAAAGACTGCAAGATGGTCCCTCGTTTCTAAGGCCCGTCACGCCTCCGCCCTTTAACTCGCACGCTTCCTCCTCGGGTCTGCATTCTTCATTTTCTGAAGCCAAGGAGGCCCCGCATATTGGCCTCTCTCGGGCTTTCTGCTGAAAAAAAAGCATCAGTGGGAATTCGTCTGCGTCCGAAAATTTGAGCGCGCTCTTTGCATACGTGTTTATTTCTGTGCATCTGTCTACTTCTGTAAAATGTGTTAATCGCTCAAATTAACTAGGACGTTGCCATAATATTGAACTGGGAAAGCCCTAGGTTTAACAACTCGGCTCCCACAATTAATCAACGTTATGTGACCATGGATAAATCATTCATGGGGTAAATGTCCACATTAGGTATTCCATTTGAGAGCCTCTAACGTAGTTTTGGTTTAAACTTTGTATTCTGGGGCTTGTAGTCCTGGATTTCCCCCATTATAAACCAAGGACTACAAGACCTAGGATGCAAAGTTAAAACCAGCAGCGGACCATCTTCTCCCGAATGGAAAATGTTGGCATGTATGTATGATCTAATGGCGTAGCTGCACAACCGTCATGAAAATGCAGCACATTAGCAATATGACAAGCTATGGATGTGTTGCCTTTGCCTCCCTAAACTGCATTTATGCAAACAAATGGAAACCCGTAGAACGCAAGCCGGCCGCATTTAGAGCACCAACACATTTTGCAAACATGTTCACAAAGTATATAAAATGTATTTTGTATGTGCTTCTTGGAAAGAAAATGCATTTGTATTCGGAATACCAACAGCAAAGGGATTTTAGTGTGGATGTACATTTTGGGATATGCCAATTTGTGGTCTCTGTTTTTTAAACAGCATGTGAAGTCTTTGTATTACACAACGTTTCGTTTGTGATGTTGCATAAAAAGTGGGCCCATTTACTTTCTAACATTTGAATAGATCACTGTTAGGCAGAACTACATGCATTATCCTTTGGCAGCACTACACACAATTAAGACTACAGGTGTAAGCACAATCTCACCTTTGGTATAAGTCTGTACTACAAAGTTTTGTGGTAGCAGGGCCGAGCAGCCAGGCTTATCTCAAGAGGGATGTGAGTAGTACAAGGTGTTACACAAAGGACTTGCAATCACAGTGGTTCAAACAAACACTCAAGGTTTCTTAGTAAACCAATATTAATTTATTTACACATTCAGCTAGAAAACATTCCACTAGTAATAAGCAGCTCAATATCACACTATAATGCACTCCAGTACCAAACCAATAAGTTTCTGAACAAGTTAGGCTCCCCTGGAGTGGGAGCAAAATGGCACTTCAGTAACTTTAAAAAAGGGGTAAAAAGACACAGGTTATAAGAATTAAACACATACTTTCTCAGGCAGGACAAATAGTTTCAGTTCACTACAAGAGGCAATTCAATTCAATAGACCTGGGCCAAAGTCAATGGATCAGTGTCTTGGATATGATAGCATAGTTCTGGAAGTAAACAGTTAAGTCTTTGCCAATGTTCTTAGAAGTAGTTTGCACGAAAAAGAGTTATATGTCGGGTTAGGAGCGAACAAGACTCCAAAGTTGGGAACGTTTCACAAACTTTAACCGCAGCAAAGAGGATTTCTCTACCGCATTTGCACAGTACCTTATGGATGAAGAAAAGCTGTAGCTGAGGCAGTTGTTCCTAGCAGTTCTTGTAGATCTCGCTGCTCCTTAGCCTCAGTCGTGGGGACAAGAGTGAGGACGTCGGGAGGTTCCTGCACCGCACAGGGAAGAAGCCACCAGCTTCGCAAAACATCGGTTTTAAGGTGTATGTGCCTTAAAGTCCACAATTTGGTATCCTTCTCACTGGCTATCCGGTTTTTAACAGCAGTCTGATGAAAATTTGACCAGTATGGAGATGGTGTCCAGGTGGCTTGCTAGTTGGTTGTTCCCACCAGCTCAAGGGAAGAAGTCGTCCTTGAAGGGCTTCTCTGTCGAGGGAGTTTCAGGCAATTCGGACCTACAGCAGGGCTTCACCGAGCAAACCAACGGTCTAGCAGTTGCAGCAGTTGTCTTCCTTCAGCTCGTCTTTGGTTCTTTCGTTCCAGTGGTCGACTCTGCCTTCCAAGTTCCAGAGACCTGCTTTTAAACAGTTTTCTCCCATTCATTCCAGCCTAGCTATCACTCACCCAGCAGGGTGGCTGTCCTTGCCCGACAGTCAGCCAGCCAATCACACCTGAGTGCCTTCAGGTCTCCTAGGAGACTAAGCACAGGGAGTATCGGGCACCTCCCTCACATCCTGTCCACCCCAGACACTCAGGCGCCAGAGGGGGGGCTTCAGTACGGAAGCCCGCCAAAGGCAAACCAACAAAGGGACCAAACCTGGTTTGGTGTGCAGAGACAAACACGAGAAGGACCTTTCTAAAAAGAAATGGCGAAAAAAGTCGATCCAAACCTGTTTTTACAGAGGGGGCTCAGACGCCACCTTGACTAACATGGCTCTGGTGGATTTTAGCTGCTTTAGTGTTTAAAGGGGTTGCGGTCGGGAAAATCATGGTAATACCTCTGCCACCAGCCATTCTGAGAGGAAAGGGAAGCATTTGAGTGCTACATGAGTTTTCTAGGCATAGGGAATACTAGATATTCCCTCCAGCACTCTGCTGTAAGGCAGTGTGTGCTGGTTCTAGCAATTTTAAAAGACTAGCAAAGTCAATTTAACTTTACATTCACTGGGAGACAGTAGTCAGTCCCAGAAAAGGTATTTAAACCTTGGGAAGTCTGAAAGATATCCCTGTACCACTGCACTGGTGGTGCTGTGTGACACACAAGAAAAAGATGATGCCCGTGGAGTTGTCTAAAACTCCATATCCAAAGAACACAAAAGTAAAACACACATCAAAATACATGAAAGAGTGGGAAAAAAGGCTCACACTCTTTACAGGTAAAAATTAAAGTTCTAGAAATCCAGCAAAATTGCTGGGGGTCTCAAAAGGTAAGGGGAATTAGCACATTTATGAGAATTCCCCCTAAAAATCACATGGGGTCAGATTACAGAAGCTCCACCGGTGCAAGTGCAAATTTGCATGGTATTAGCACTAAGGCAAAGTTTCCCCTATTTAAAAAAATACTGAGACATATTAGAAAACCATTGCACCATGACAAGTGCAGTTTGGCATGGTATAAGCACCTGGTTAAAATTGCCCTAGTGCAAAAAAGACTTATTTGCGATGCATTTTTGCACTAGGGCAAACTTTGCCTTGGTGCAAAAATGCAGTGAAAATGTATCTTTTTTTTGCACTAGGGCAATTTAACATGGTGCTTTTACAGGGTTCTAAATATTGCCAGGAGGAGGGAGCTACCAGGAGCAATGTTTGGCTCCCCAGGCAAGTTGTACCATACAAACATAGCTATGTTATATTATCTGTATAGATTTGAGAATGTGTTTAAAGGAGAATAAAGGACACACCCAAGGGGCACTTAAAGTGTATTGTATAATATGTAATGGACAGAAGGTTAGATTTTGCATCTTGCCCACATGTTAGATTTGCTGTGTGCTATGGACTGGCTTCTGGTTCTCCAGAGGTACCTCCTGCCTAACTGCTGATGCCAGATACTGTAGGGGAGGCATGGTAGCACAAGTATGACACTGACACAATGAGTCCAATTTGTAAAACCTTTATTGAAATGGTTGGGGTTGGAGTAACTCTGGTCTGCCCCATAATTAAGATGAGAGTAGTCTCGACCATCAAATAATAAATAACGCAGTCCGTCAAATCAAAATGGCCTATGTTATCAAAACCGAATGCCTGCCCTATCTCTTGTACAAAAAAGTGTAAAAAGGAGAAATGTATGCAAAAGGAAAAGTCAGTGTTCAAATGAATAAATGTGGTTGAAGCAGCTCTACTCCCCACGTTGGACCTCACGGAGTAAGGCTGTCCCTATAGGCAGGATGAAACACTCTGGCTCAGCTTCTAACACAATCAACAGTTCCAGAACGTGGATTGAGGCCTGTCCGGCCTTCCACGTTTTTCAGTCCCTTTTCTTGACTTTCAAAAATGTTTCAACCAAAAAGTTCACACAGGTCCTCCTCTGTCGGGCTCATACCTTTCAACATACAGTTCACGTAGGTCCCCCTCTGCTGGGCTCAGACCTCTCACGATAAAGTTAAACACAATCATGCACGGGGCTCCCTTCCCCAAGCTTACTTCACTTGGGGCCTCCCTCTGTCGTGCTCAGACCCCTTTCAGTTCTAACTTCACTTCGGGTCTCCCTCTGTGGGCTTGGACCCCGTTCAAGTTTCGAATGTGCGTGGCTTACTTGTCAGACCACTGCAGGACCACTTAGACTCAAAATGTATAGTTCAACTTTTAGGTTCCCCTTTCTAGGAGTTAAACTTTTGCATATCACTTTTGCTGTATATTTGCTTTCTTGCTTCAATCAATTTACCTTTCACAGAGACTTTTGAGTGGGCTACTTCCTTTCACCTGACCACTCTGTTACTTAGTATCGCTAAACTCGCAGCCGCCTTTCACGTCAAAGTTCATTCACAGGTCTGCCTTGCCTCGCGTCTCGTTAACATGCGTGTAGCCTTCAGTTGTCAGAAAATGTTGCTATTTCAAACTTTAACACACACGGTCTTTCAGGTCGCTTGCCAACTAACCGGTTGTGTGCGTTTCTTCATTTTATGATTTGCAATTCACGAGTCAAGGTTAGTACCACAGGCTTGGCATCGCCTCCCCAACTCTGCTGTTCACCCGGGAGGGTCGCGGGCATCCTTGAAACACAATGGAGTTTTCACTTGCAGGATCTGGCCTTCTCAATGTTTCTCTCGCGGCCTGTCGGAGGCAACGGCACGTGAGGATAGCTCCGGGGCAACGTGCTTGCCTTGGAAGCAAAGCGTCACGGAGCACCACAGGTTCGATCCCCGGGTCCATGCTTAGAAACCTCTGGGTATTAAGCGCGTTAAAAATAACCTATGATATCATATCAGTAGGAACCTCCGGGGTTTTCCGACCAGCTGCTCTCGCCCCTTAGTCCATCACTCTGTTCCAATCGGTTTTCCTTCATCCCGGAAGTCCTGCTCGTTCTCGTGTTCCATCTTGGTCAGAGTGTGTCTTTTGGGTTTGGCCTTTTATTTGTGTGAGGAGAGCTAATTGATATCAGGTGTATACATTTGGAATAACGTGCCTGTCTTTGCCTGACCCGACTAGCGGGACATGGCCAGTATGATGTTTGAAAGTTAATGTTGTTACTCTCAGTCACCCTCTTCCTCGGCCCAGTTTTTGTGTAAAAAGGAGGGGGGAGTTGGAACCTCAGAGCATCCTAAAACAAAGGATGGGTTGGATAAACAAAATAGGGGGGAATACCGCGTCGCACCATTGACGGTCTCACCCCCACGCCCGAAGACCCCTCATCCATGTGATCCTCCACACTGGTCCACTCCCAGGCTCTAGATCCAAAGGCAATGGCTGTGCCCTGGCCACCTGAGAGAGAGATCCCCGGGGACTAACGGGTGAGACACCCTCTGGTTTCTCACATACCCTTCCCCTATGCGATGTAGCCGCATCTGTTTCAAAAGGAAACCGGGAAAGGAAATCAACGTTCCCCTGTTCTCTAACTTTTGGTGTTCCACAGTGAAACAGTAGGGTACCCGGTCTAAGAACCATTGCATGAATATAGGGTTAGAGTCCTTTCATTGACTTATCCATACTAAAGGTGAGTGGTCATTGACAAGTTTGAACTTTCTTCCTAGAAGATAGTACCTTAGATGGCCGATTGCCCATTTTTATGTTAAGAGACTCTAATTCAAACAGAGTAGTTCTTCTCACGTGGGAAGAGTTTACAACTGGTAAATTGCATGGGATGTTCTAAACCATCACACATTTGTAACAACACTTCTCCTAACCCTATGAGAGAGGCATAAGTTTGTAACAAATTCTATTGAAAAGCCTACTACTGTCTAGACTTGAAGTCTACTGACACAAGGTTTGTTTTAGGGTGTTGTAACATGCATCATCCTCATCAGTCCAATGAATCTTCTGGGGCTCAGCATCCTTGAGTTTGTCTGTTAACCTGGCTGTTCTATCTGAGAAATTTGGGATAAACCTACTTTAATAACCAATTAATCCTAGGAATGCCCTGATGTCTCTCTTGGTCTTGGGTGTGGCAGTATCTAGGACGGCTTTCACTTTTTCTTGCTGGGGTTGGACACTGCTATTCCCTGCAAAGAAGCCTACGTATTTCACAGCCGATTGAGCCAGGTTATATTTGGATGGATTGGCAGTTAAGTCAGCCTCTCTGAGGGTCCTCATAATAGTAGAAAGATGGTCTTTCCAGGTTTTACTATAAATGACTATGTCGTCAATGTAGGCCCTGCAGACATTGGAGTAGGGCTGTAATATCCTGTCTATAATCTGTTGGAAAGTGGCTGGGGCCCCACGCAGGCCAAAAGGGAGGACTTTGAACTGGAATAGTTCCACAGGTGTCGAGAAATCTGTCTTTTCCTTATCAGGTCTATATACTGGGACCTGACAATATCCCTTTGTTAAATCTATGGTTGATAGGAATGTGACATTTCCAAGTAACTCATTGATGCGTGGCATAGGGTAGGCATCGAAGGCAGAGATGGCGTTAACCTGCCGGAAGTCTATGCAAAACCTACAAGTATGTTCGGGTTTACTTACCAACACAATAGGGGAGGACCATGGACTTGAAGAGGGCTCGATAATGTTGGCCTTCAGCATCTTTTTCTCTTCCTCAACCACTATTTGTTTTCGTGCCTCTGGTTTCAAATGGACTACTTTTCCCTTTGGAGTTCTGATATAATGATACGTACCATGTACTCTCCCTGGTTTCTCACAGAATACATCGGGGAATGCCATAATAAGGTTGTTCAAATCTTCTTGTTTCTGTCTAGATATTTCTTGGGGAATAAGCTCAGAGTTGTCTATCTCCTCCGGTACCAAACAAGACAATATCAAGGGGGTGGCAGCGAAGGATTTTCTTTCCACTGCTTTAGGAGATTTACGTGGTAAAGGTGGGTCTTTTGCTCTCTATCTGGTTGGTAAGAGGACTAATACCTTCTGTCCTACTGAAAAATATCTTAAATTCACCTTCTTGTCATAGGTCGACTTTTGTTGGGCTGAGCTTTCTCCATGTCAGTGTGGACTAGACTCCAGATGAGTTTAATGTGATCTTGCAATCGGGTAGCTGTCTGTCAGAGGGGAATAGGTACCTCTTCTCTCTTCCCAGTTCTCACGGAGCATGTTTAAGACATCTCTTGGTTCTCTACTATAAAGGACTTCAAAAGGAGAGAATCCGTTGGATGCCTGAGGGGTCTTTCTTAATGCAAATAGGGTCCATGGGATCATGCGATCCCAGTCCTTCCCATCCTCATCTACCAATTTTATCAAAATCATTTTAAGGGTCTTGTTAAATCTATCTACCAATCTGTCCATTTCGGGGTGGTGTAACTGAGGTTCTTAAGGTGGTAATGTGTAGTAATTCCTTGACTTCACCCATAGGTTTACTCATGAAATTGGATCCCGGATCTGTTAGAATTTCCTTGGGGAAACCAACCGTAGAAAAGAATGGTAGTAGGTGTTTTAAAATGTGCTGGGTTGTGTTGTTTCGCATGGGGACAGCCTCTGGATACCGGGTAGCGTAATCCATGATTACGAGAACATATTTATTACCCAGTCTGGAGGTTTCCAACGGTCCAATGATATCCATCCCAATTCGGGAGAAAGGGACTTCTATTATCGGTAAGGCGTTAAGACGGGCAGGTAAGGGAATAATGTGTGCTGGCTTTCTCGCATATTTCACATGTCTGAATTAAGTTCTTTATGTCAGCATGGACACCTGGCCTATAAAATTTCTCACAGATTTGAGCTTGGGTTTTAGATTGTCCTAAATTTCCACCTGTCAAATGAGAATGTGCAATCGCTAGCACGATTTTACAGTGGCTTTTGGGTCTTACTAACTGAGTTTTACTTATGCCTTTCCTGGAGGTTTTCTTTCTATATAAGAGCCCCTGTTTCAGAAAGAAAAAGGGGCTCCCCTTTTCTTGTCCTTCTCCTTCAGGAATCACTTGTAAGAAAGCCTCTGCAAGTGCTGGATCATTTCGCTGGGCGAAGGCTAGATCGGGAAGGATGGTAGGTTCCTCTTCCCTTTTTGCCTTTAGGTGTTTCATCGGCCTTTCCAAAGCCTAAATCACATCTCTCTGTTTCATCTGGTTCACTTTCTTTCTTAAAACGGGCAAATAGAGCCTTCGCAAGAATTCCCTGTGCAATGTTGTCCCCACAGTGTATTTCAAATGGAGTTTCGTCATGATTCTGTAGGGGAACTCTTATGTCCCCCCGAAAGTCTGGATCTATGATGCCTGCCAGGACATCTAAACCAAACTTTTCAAGCCAGGCCAGATTTTGGGGTCAATTTTATATAACAACCCGCCGGGCATATTAGAATAGGTCAGTGGGAATCATCCCTCTTTTCCCTGGAAGCATAGTGGCTTCTCTGGTGCTACATATATCAAAGCCTATGGATTTCTTTGTGGCCGTAGAGGGGTCTGAGCCTCTGTGACTAAGTTTCTGGAATTTTAGGGTGCCCCAATTTGTCTCAATTGAGTCGTATCCCAATCTGACACCACATGTAGGAGAGGCATAGTATCACAAGTATAACACTGACGCAATGGAACCTTTATTAAAATGGTTGGGGTTGGAGAAACTCCTAGTCTGCCCTATAACTAAGATGATAGTAGTCTCGACCATCAAATAATAAATAATGCAGCCCTAGTGGGGTCTCTCAAATCAAAATGGCCAATGCTAACACACCTTAATGCTTGCCCTATCTCTTGTACAAAAAAGAATAAAAAGGAAAAATGTAAGCAAAAGGAAAGATCAGCGTTCAAATGAATAAATGTGGTTGAACCAGCTCTACTCCCCACGTTGGACCTCACGGAGTAAGGATGTCCCTGTAGGCAGGATGACAAACTCTGGCCCAGCTTCTAACACAATCAACAGTTCTGGAACGTGGATTGAAGCCTGTATTCCCTTCTACGTTGAAGTCTCTTTTCTTGACTTCTCTCAATAATGTTTCAACCAAAAAGTTCACACAGGTCCCTTCTGTCGGGCTCAGACCTTTCACTTCACAGTTCTCTTAGGTTCCCCTCTGCCGGGATCAGACCTTTCACAATACAGGTCACGTAGGTCCTCCTCTGCCAGGCTCATACCTCCACGATAAACTTCAACAGAAACATGTAAGGGGCTCCTTTCCCCAAGCTTTCTTCACTTCGGGTCTCCCTCCGTCGGGTTCAGACCCCTTTTAGATCTTACTTCATTTCGGGTCTCCCTCTGTTGGGCTCAGACCCCTTTTAGATGTCGAAGGCTTTCGAATGTGCGTGGCTTACTTGTCAGGCCACTGCAGGACCACTTAGAGACTCAAATGTATAGTTCAACTTTTACGTTCCCCTTTCTAGAAGTTCAACTTTTCCATATCACTTTTGTTGTATATTCGCTTTCTTACTTCGAATAATTTACCTTTCACAGAGACTTTCGAGTGGGCTACTTCCTTTCGCCAGACCACTCCATTATTTAGTATTGCTGAACTCGCAGCCGCTTTCACATCAAAGTTCATTCACAGGTCTGCCTTTCCTCACGTCTCGTTCACATGTGTGCAGCCTTCAGTTGTGTTAAAATGTTGCTATTTCAAACTAACACACACCGGTCTTTCAGGTCGCTTGCCAACTCACCGGCTGTGTGCGTTTCTTCTTTGCGTTACGATGTCCAATTCATAAGTCAAGGTTATTACCACTGGCTTGGTCTCACCTCCCCAACTCTGCCGTTCACCCAGGAGGGTCGTGGGCGTCTTTGAAACACAATGCAGTTTTCACTTGCGGGATCTGGCCTTCTACACTTTTCTCTCACGGCCTGTTGGAGGCAACAACCTCCAGTAGGGAACTCTCGGGTTCTCCGACCTGCTGCTGTTGCCCCTTGGTCCGTCGCTCTGCTCCAAAAGCCAAAAGGTTTGCCTTCATACCGGAAACCCTGCTCGTTCTCATGTTCCGCCTTGCTTAGAGTGTGTCTTTGGGTTTGGCCTTTTATTTGTGTGAGGAGCGCTAATTGGTATCGGGTGTATGTACTTAGAATTAAGTGCCTAACTTTGTCTGATCCAATTAGCGGGACATGGCCAGTATGATGTGTGAACGTTAACGTTGTTACTCTTTGTCACCCTGTTCCTCACCCCAGTGTTTGTGTAAAATTGGGGGGAGTTGGGACCTCAGAGCATCCCAAAACAAAGGATGGGTTGGATAAACAAAATAGGGGGGACTACCGCCTCTCACCATTGGCAGTCTCACCCCCACTCCCCGAAGACCCCTTACCCAGGTGATCCTCCCGCACTGGTTGTTGAGGAGAATTCTAATTTTTGTGCTAATTCCCTTCAACCTTAGTGACCCCCAGCTTTTTTGTGGGACTTTAGAACATTTTCATTTTAACCCTGGAGTGATTGAGACCTTTCTCTCGCTTGTGTGTTTTGACCTGATTTGGATTATGTGTTTCCTCTGTTTTTGGAGTCTGACAAACTCCATAGGCATCTACATCTTGTATGGTGACACACAGCACATTCCGTGCAGTGTCACAGATAAATCCTTTAGATTTCTCATAAGGTTTAAATGCCTTTTCTTGTGTGAACTACAGTTCCGAAGAATAGTAACGTTAAATTGACTTTACTTACCTTTTCTCTTTTGTAGGTCCAACCCACCCCATTTTATGTGGAGTGCTGGGGTTACCTAGTAGCCCCTTAACCTACATTCTTATGTAAAAAATATGTTACCCTCGCTACTTTAAATGGCTGGTGGCAGTGGTTTAATTTTCCTACCATTGTGCTTTTCTACCGCCGGCTGAATTCTCAGCTGCAGTGCAGCACCCATGGGTGACCATTTTGTCAAAATGGCCCAGTTTTCTTTTTTTGACATTTTTGGTTTGTGTGGTCTTTCTTGGGTTTTACTCTGTGTGTTCAGACAGGTGAACCCTTTGTTCGCTTTGCCTTTGGTGGGCTTCAGCCCTGAAGCCCACCTCTGGCTCCAGTGTATCTGGAAAGGCAGGATGTGATAGAGGTTCCCGAAAGTCCCCTTTCCTTTGTCTCTAGGAGTGCCGGAATACAACCAGTCCTGATTGGCTGGCTGGCTGTCCTTTGAGGACAGCCACCCTGCTGTGTGATTGACAGAGTAGGTTGTGCATGAATGGGAGAAACCTGCTTAAAAGGTGAGGGTTTTGGGACTAGAAATAGAGTCAACCACTGAGAGAAATACCTGATGAAGAGACCGCAAACAAAGCTTGCTTCATCCTCCTGGACCTTTGAATTGCTGTTGAAGCCCTGCTGCTGTGCTGAAACTCCTTTTTCAATTCAAAAGAGAAGCTCCTGACGGGATGACTTCTTTCCTCGGGTTAGGGGGACAAACGAACTCCACTGGACCATCTTCCCTGACTGGCTGTATTTCATCGCTGCTGCAAGAACCGAGTGCCTGGGGTCGAGAAATCCGTAGTCGAGTGCAAAGTCTGAAATCCGGACAGAAGCGCCTGGAGTCTCCTAAGGACCCTCCAGAAGCAGGACAACCTGAACTCTAGTCCCCTCACAAGAGTGCAGGACCCAAGGAGTGAAGGAAGCCCAACTGGTATCCGAGATCCCCGTCGTGCGCTGAAACCGCAAAGTGCTGCTGAACCGAAAAGAGCAGCTGCAGGAGCCCTCCAGACGTCCTCCCTCTTGTCCCCACAGCTGAGGCTCAGTAAACCAGGGTCTGCATCGCTGCAACAAGACAGAATCCAGCTGGACCACTCTTCTTCTAACTGGAGGTACTGTTTAGACTTGGGGTACTCAATGTCTTTTAGCTGTGCTTTTCTCAGTTGGGAAATGCATTGGCTTACTTTTAGAGTTCATTCCAACTCCCTTTGCACAGGCTTAACAGCTTGTGACCCTTCAAGTGATTTCTACAAACTCTCTAACTTTGTGCAAGACCTTTTATGTAAGAAGCGCCTCAGCTCCATAGACTGTGTCCAATTGACTTTGGCTGTCCTGGTCCCCTGCAGACTCTTCTAGGCGATTGACTTTGATATTGTTTGTCCCTCGTAGCTGGTAACTTGTTTAAGGCTGTTATTACTGGGAAAGGCTTGTCTAGATTTCATTGGAAGATGTAAGTGTCCTCACATCTACTGAGAACCTGTTTAACCTGTTTTCCTTCCCTAAACCTTTCCTTTCTGCAACCGAAGAATCTGCCAAGTGTAAGCAGTATGATACATAAATGCCATTTCTGTCTTTGTGTTTGAAGTCACCTCAGGGTGTAGGAATTGTGTGTGAATCATATCCAAAGATTATCCACTAAACTTGTTCTGATTCTGAAAAGTATTTTTAAAGTATATTTATTACACTGTTACACAAATTGCCTTTTTAAAGAATGCTTATTTAAAACGGGATGTTAAAGAAATAAATAACTATTTATAACTGAAACTTTGAGTGTAAGTGTTACTTGGTTTCTTGTATTGACACATTTCATTGCTACAGCTCTACAGCTCACATTTAACACTCTTGAGATAAGCCTGGCTGCTCAGTCGCACTAGCAACTTGTGTAGTACAGACCTATAACAAAAGGTGGGTTACCTAATACCAAGCAAATAAGTGTTGCGTAGCCTCACACAGTGTGACTGCACTAATTCTTACCTAACACTTGTCCACCCCTGGGGTCTGAATCCAAAGGTAATGGCTGTGCTCTGGCCACCTCAGAGAGAGATCCCCCGGGGCTAGCGAGTGAGACACCCTTTGGATTCTCACAATACCTAGGAGCTGTTTTTTGCTCTGGGTCAACAAATCCTAATTTCGACTGCCGTTTTAGCATTCCAAACTGCACTTGTCATGGTGCAATGGTCTTTAAATATGTCCCAGTGTTTTTAAAACTAGGGCAAACACCAGTGCAAAGTTTCTGTATTGTGTCCCCTGATTGTCAAACAAAGTGTATGCCAGCAATTGGATATGTAAGGAGCCAATTGAGATACCCCACAATTGCTCTAATGAACCTTTGCTGGCTCATGCTTTTCACATGATTGCACAGTACACTTGTAGAAATGATCTTTGATTATTTCTAAACGGCTTCTACAGGATTCACTTGTTCATAGATGGGTGCCTGTACAACTCATGAATTTCAATCAACGTCCGGGAAGTGATTTTATTTGATAAGGGAAATTCCATGAATAAAACCATATTTTACAACAGGATCTAAGGGAATCCATTTGATGTTATGCTAGCATGAGCTACTCACAGCTAACGTTTAACCACCTGCAGTATTTCAACCGCCGGTCTCTCCTTTTTGTAGACAAGGGGGGGTCATTACAAGGTTGGCGGTAAGGGGTTAACTGCGCCCGTAAAGGTGCCGGTGTCCTTTAGCAGGTCCCGCTAAGGGCGGCTGGTTTTACCAGGCACCCTTACTGGGAGCCGCTAAAGGACCACCATTGTAACAACGGGCCCGTTATTAATGGGCTTATTGTTAGCATCGTCCCCATTCCCATTGATCCCTATGGGGGCGCGAATGGGAATGGGGATGGGTTCCCGGAATGGGGAAATACTGGGTCCTCCAAGGTTGGAATGGCCCGGTAATTCCCCATTCAGGGAACCCGGACCAGGTAAGCGGGTAGCCATGGCGCTAATTGCGCCATGGCTACCTCCAACCTCGTGATGACCCCCAAGGTGTCCTGTTTCAAATAGTTTCTAATGAATCAAGTTGCTGACATTTTTTTAAAGTGTATTTTATTATATTACAGCCAATATAGTTTTTTTATGAAACCTAGAACATAACATTTCCCACCCCTCCCATTGCATTCTTCCCTTGTGTCCTGAATCACGCATCCCTAGCTTAAGTGAGATCCGGTCCCTTATTGGATTTTTCGGAACATCGCTTTCTAGAACACCATAACACATTAGTTATATTCCATTGCAGTCTCTCATGGAGCCAGGAACTTAAGCTGCTCTTTTAGGACCCTCCAAAATACTGTCAGATGATAAATAAATGGGATATAATCCCCCTCCATTAAATACTGCCAAAGTTCATCACCATCTTTTAGGAGACATCTGCCAGTCGCTAGTAGCGCTCAGCTTCTCTCTGATGAGTGTACCGGACAAATACATATCAAGAGCCCGATTCATAGAATAGAATAGCGCTGAAAAAACGGCACTTGCAAGTAAAACGCGCGCAAGCGCCTGTTTGTTGATTCATGGAAAACATAGCGCGTGGCTTACCGGGAGACTTGCGCTGAATCCGCACGGGTCCAACACATCACTGCGACACCACGAACGCCTTGCGGGAGACACCCAGCGAAGGCACATACCGTCTAGCGCAGTCACCTAAAAAGGGGGCGGAACGTGTGAAATGGGGAAAAACAAGCATAAATGTGGGCGTTACGTGGGAAGTACCACAGTAAAATACTTACAACGCCCACACGCGCGCTAACAACACGTATTCATGGAATTTAACAGGGCTCTCCTGCGTGCGGAAAAAGACGCGCTAATCTGGAAACACGCCCGCCAAGCGAAAGCAGGCGTAAGCGTCACTGCGCATCAAAAACGATACATAAAAACGGTGTGCGAAAAACCAACGCGCTATACAGCTACGATGAATGTCCCATTTTTCACAGCAGTGATCGCGGGACTCCGCAGGAGGAGGAGGATAGCCAGGGCATGCATTTTCTTACCCAGGACCTGCCTTTTTGGGATTCCTGATGACCAGGTCTATATCAGTTATAGGTTTCCACCCCATATCATATTAGACCTGGTCACGGAGTGGGAAGATGACCTCACATCACCCACCCTGTGCTCCCAAGCACTGAGGCCCTTGGAAAAGGTGCTCAATGTACAGCATTTTTTGGCCACAGGGTTCAGCGGACAACTGACATTGTCGGGGGCATTTCACAGGCCACGCAGTTACGCTGCCTACACCAGGTGTTGGCAATCATGACTGCACACCCCTGAGCCCGCAGGCACATATACATGCCCAGAACACCCGCAGAAAGGCAGGCCGTGGTCCTGGACTTTTACGGGGTGGCGCACTTCCCTAAAGTATTTGGTGCCATCGATTGGACCCATGTGGCCCTACGTCCACCTAGGGCCAAAGAGCACATCTATCGCAATTGCAAGCACTGGCATTCCATCAACATGCAGGTTGTATGTGATGCCAAGGGAATCATCACCTCTGTATATGCCGGGATCCACCCATGATAGTTTCATATTCAGAATGACACATCTACAGCAGGCCCTGGAAGCTGGGAGGCATGGCAACACATGGCTCATTGGTGAGTACAAATCTCACACAGACAAAACCACACCACTGACAACCCATCTCACCTCTACAGGGCACAGTGCCTACCCTCTGAGCACCCACATGATGATTCCAATACGGAACCCCACCACACCTCCCCATGTAAGATACAACACAGTCCATATTGCAACTAGGGGCATAGTGGAGTGCACATTCAGAGTGCAAAAGTCACGCTTCCACTCCCTTGACCACTCTGGTGGTGAGCTACTATATGCGCGACAGTAGTGTGCAGGATCATTGTGGCAGCATGTGTCCTGCACAATGTTGCAACACAGCGTGGCGCACCGGTGGACATGGTGGTGCCCCCACATCCCCAACCCCATGCACGGCAGCTGCGCATGGGAGGGGAAAGGGTATGTGGCGAGGCTGCCCGTACCCAGCTTGTGGCACAATTATTCACCTAAAACCAACCCCTGTGGAGTGCACACAGGCCTGGCACATTCCAGGTGACAATCGATGATGACAAAGGGACAATCATCTGTCCCAACCTTAACACCCTGAGAATGTGTCCTCGGAAGTGCTACATTGTGTGCTACATTGTGTGCATCCCTTAGTACTAAAAGTATCTCAATCTGGTGTCCACAAAAGGAACACATGGAAGAGGGAGTATGCCAGAAACGGCATGACAAAATACACATCTAAATGCCGGTATGTCACCTAAACCCTCCCACACTTTATACCACCTGCTTGACACACCATGCCATGGCATGCAATGTCTAAACAGAGAAATAAATGGCCAACACATAACACTACTGTCACAAAGCGTGCAACTATCAACCTAAAAAGTCCAGAAATAACTCACTCATCAATATATTCATGTACATAGTAAAAAGGAACATCAATTGGCCAGTACAACAAACCAGAAACGCAGAAACCAAGAGTTAATCTGTATGACCGTGACCATACCCAAATGCACATGTGCCTCAATGTGTCGTGACTTGCACATGCCACCCTTCTAAATTCGTGTGGCACTGCTAACCAAAGGGGGGCAGGGAACCACATACAGCATGAAGGCTAACAACAATGGAGACAGTCAAGGCAATAAATGAAGCTGGAACATGAACAAAGGATGCATCTCAATGCACAAACATAAAATGATGGCAACCAAGCACTGGACAAACAATCCTGAATCCGACTAGGGGTGTATACACAGGTCGGACTTGAGACTGCCCACAGATAGAATGGAAGCCCGATGCCACTGTGTAAGTTACTTTCACACGCTGCACTCCTAGCAAGCCCATGGAAAGGGGAATCAGGAGTGGCATATGTTTCTGGACCCAAGGTACATACACCAACACGAGACAAGCCTCTATGGGACCAGCTGGAACCTACAGTGGATGCCCTCGGCTGCCACACAAAGCAACACACTGTCACATAAATGCACAATAGACAAAAAAACAATAATAATAAAAAGAATGCCCATAGATGACTGTGGGGGTGGTGCACCCAGGAGGGAGGAGGTGCAGGGTGCACCTCAACACCCACATGTGTGGATGTTAAAACCTCCATGGGTTAATGGGCCACACGGCTATGATGGAGTGGGAGACCCGTCGCTGCTGTCTCCACCCTCTAGTGCTGCATCAGAATGTGGTAGTGGAAAGGGAGGATAACCACGTATATCCCTGGTCTGGTCCTCCATGACAGTGGCCCTGCGGGAGTGAGATGCTTGCATCTGCAACATGATGGCCCGGAGGTCTCCATGCATCACCTCACGGTATGCACGCAGTTCCTCCGTGACGGTACGAGTCATCATTTGCATCTGCTGTTCAGACCGTCTACTGCTGGATGCCTCAAGTGCAGTCAGTGTAACCCTGAGGGACCTATACTCTGACCTCAGGGCTTCCCTGTTGGTCCAAGCCTTTGCAGACAAGGATGCATGCAGAGCCCTCAGTTCTGCCAGTCGGCTCCTGTTGCTGGCCACCATGTTCAGCCTGTGTGAGCGGCATGTGGACCTCAATGCCTGCTGCTGGTGCTCCACCTGTCTTGCTGGGGGTATCATGGAATTGGCCACCATATCCATGCCCTGAGCAAACATCTCATGTGAAGCAGCCTGTTGTACAACAGCATATATGGACTGCTCCCACACAGTATTGCCAGCTAACACACGCCTGCCTAGGCCAAGGGTACCTGGCCCTTGATATGATGACTCTGTGTGTGGCTGCAGGACTGCACCCCTCCCTTGATCTGCTGCCCCAGGACCAGGATTCAATACTGTGGAGTGTGATCCTGCAACCGTAACAACCACAGACAGACGTCCCGACACTGACTGGCCCTGTGAGGGGTCTTCCCCCGCAGACGTTTGGGATGCAACAGCACCCACAGTCGATGCACTCACCTGCGACACCACAGAGGTATCCATATCTGATTCACCACCAGAGCCTAAGGCTTCCTCGGAGGCAGACTCAGTCTGGGCCAGGATGGCCTGTAGCACCAGTGGAACGTCATGGGCTACCACACCACGTCCTCCACTAGTGGTTGGTCGTGGCTCACTATCCTGTACCTCCTCCCCCTCCTCCTCTTCATCCAGTGCCTCATAACCTCCACATGGACAGAATAAAAATATAGAGCAATGTAAATACCATAGATCACACACATAGGCATCACAATGTCATCATGTAACGCATCAACCTGCCATGTCACAAACTCCCGCACCTACGCAGTGTAAAGGCTAGCATGAAAGCAGCCATGGACCTGTGTGGAAGGTCTAAATACAACCCGTAGTGCATGGTGCATTGCACCTGCTACTCACATGAGCACCTGACTGGCGTAGTTCATCCACCAACATCACAGATGCAAACACACATATGCCACGTACTATAGCCATGTCTGATCTGTAATACTGCATGTGATGTGACTTGCTGACTACTGTCCCAGAGCCATGTACAATGGATGTGACATGACATGTAAATCACAAACTCAATACACACAGGTGTCACACGGTGCAAAGATGCAAGAGTGGTGGAATAGAGTGAAGCCAGACACACCCATTCCATGAGGCCAGCTCACATTCACATCACGTGAGTGAATAGGCATGGTGAAGGTGAGACCTGAGGTTGAAAGTGGGAGTGGGCAGTGCAGTACATGGGAATGGCATACCAAATAAATACAACTACATTATCATCAATGAAAATGCTGTGTGCTGGTGGAAGTGTATATGCAGACATCAGCTGTCAATAGCTGCTAGAGAGTTGTAGGGATACAGTCAACAGCCACCGAGTGTGGAGTATTGCAGGGAGGCAGTGCATAGGTACAACTGGGAGCTCAGAGGCCCGTGTCGCAGATCATAGTGTGGGCAGGTGATTAGTGCATTCTCTCAGTCCTCCAGGACTCCAGCAGGGGAGAGGAGGTGGAGAAAGCAGAACACATGAGGAAGGATCATAAGAGCCCCCAGTCCCAGAGAACGTTCACCTCCAGTGCCATTGAGGCAGGGAGGCTCTAGCAGAGGGAGGCCCCAGCCAAAGATGGGCATTAACCACCAACTAATTGCTCTGAGAAGTAATTGACCCTGAGCGAGTAGGAAAGGGATAATGAAATACCATGAGAAGGAAGCAAATTGGGAAGATGGAGTTGAAGGAACTGCGGCACCAAGAGCCATAAGACCCTGTGGACAATGCAGAGCGATTGACAGTGAATAGTCGTAGCCACTGGGAGCCAGTGCCATCATCACAGTCCTAGGGAGACACAATAACCGGCACCAAGACAAAAGGACACTCACCACTGTCCAGGTCAGGATGAGTTGCAGAGGGAAGAGAGTAGAGGCACAGAAACTGGGTATAGGCCGTTGCAGTACCCCACCATAAGTATGACCTGTCCTCTGGAGACAGTGAGCTACTGGGGGAATTAGAGGAAAGGAGGAGGAGGTGCAGCTGGCAGGGTGATCCGTCACAGATGTGCGGAGAGAAGGCCAGTGCGGAGTGCAAGATTGCCACAGGCTATCCACCATCACAGGTTGGAGCAGGAAGCGGGCCAAGAGACCCTGGACAGAGTGACATGGAAAGAGTGAGCAAGTATGGTGATGGGGTTCGTCACGGTGTGCAGCACATTGTGCGTATGCAGTCTGCAGGTCAACAAGCACGTGTCAGTTCACCATGACATGGTTCATCCATTGCAGTCATGCAAATGCAGCCAGAACTGCCTGACAACCAACACACTTCATCCAAGCAACATACACATGAACGCGACACACACGCATCACCACTTACCAGACATTCCCTCATAGATTGGCATGTCTCCCACGCCTTGGATCTGCTCCACATCAATCATAGCACCTATGATCTCCTGTGGAGTGAGTTCTTCGTCCTCTTCTGGTAACCCACCTCCAGTCACCAGAGAAGAGGCATAGTTTGCACCCATTTTACCTTTGGCTCGGTGCCAGAGGTCATACCAACGCTTCATTGCGTTAGTAGTTGACCGCCTCTCATGGTCCAAGGCGTTAATAAGGTCAGCTACAAATTGCCAGTGGACTATATGCTTGGCAGGCGTATGTGTGCTCCCTGCCTGCACAAGCATGTCGTGTTGGTGTACCTGCACGTAGTCCACTAGGACATCACTAAAGCTCCTCTTCCTCGACGTGCAGGTCTCCTGTACCGTGTCTTGGGACTGAGCCTGTTTGCCTACTGCACCCTTTGCCTTCTTACGTGGCTGTGCACACCCGAGTGGCTGGGACCACGTGGGTCAGTAGGGGCTGGAGCACTGGTGGGTTGGGCTGTGGCATCACACACTGATGGTGTGACTGTAGGTGCCCTTGCAGGTGGCTGTACCTGGGTGCCGGTGCCATGACGCTGCACAGTATTTCCCTTCCCGTCCGACGCACGGATAGCATCTGCCCCTGCTCTCCATGGACCGGGGCGGGGAGTACCACAGGCATGGCCGAGTGACCCGGAGGCTGGTTAGTGGTTGCTACAGCTGCTCCTGCAGCTACCTGACCCTGGCAGGTGCGTACAGCAGGTGACACTGCTGCATCTGGACCCTGGGTGCTGGTGCCATGACGCTGCACATCATGTCCCTTCCCCTTCAATGCATGGATAGCATCTGCCCCAGCGTCTCCGTGAACCGGGGCGAGGAGCACCACAGGCATGGCTGAGTGACCCGGAGGCTGGGTGGTGGTTGCTACAGCTGCCCCTGCAGCTTCCTGACCCTGTTGGGTGGGTAGCATGGATCTCCCTGCACGGGGCCAAACACCTCTGCCACCTCGCACACCTCCGCCACCTCGCACACCTCCGCCACCTCTGCCAACCCAGCCACCTTTGCCTCCCTTCCCACTAGTTGC
Source organism: Ambystoma mexicanum (assembly GCF_040938575.1). NCBI lineage: Eukaryota > Metazoa > Chordata > Amphibia > Caudata > Ambystomatidae > Ambystoma > Ambystoma mexicanum. The sequence goes on from NC_090933.1 coordinate 71,771,830, forward strand.
CCTCCCAGTCATGGCACAGATGGATTGGTGCAATGGGAGGTGCAGCTATCGATTGTCCTGGGCAATTTGAGTGAGGGTGCAGTGTACGTGATGTCAAACGTACCAGTGTGCCCCAGCAAGGCTCAATGTAACCCCTGGGGAAAAAATAAATGGGCCGTGTAACGCACAGGCACTCAAAATATGAAAAAACCTTTATGCGACCCCTCGGCAGCCCACATGTAAAGAAAAAACCCAACGCAGTACGCTGTGGCACCCAGCAACACAAAAAAACGTATGCGAAGGACACGTAAGCTATGGTGATGTTAAGTAAGGGGTTACGCGACACACAGGGGCACCAAAAGATTGCAAAATGCATATGCAACACACCGTCAGCCTCAAAAGTACATGCGCGTGTGCGCCGAGGCAATCCCCCATCAAAAGAAGAGGCTTGCACGCAGTGAAGAGATTTCGTGGAAATGAAGTCCACACGTCCGTCCGATATAACTCAGCAAGCATGTGATGCTCTCCAGCGCACTACTTTATCCCGATCCTGAACGCCACGCCCAATGTTCAGCACGTGCCATGTAAGTTACATGCTTAGGGCCTTTCCTCTGAATCCACGCTAACGTGCTGATTCAGCACGTGCAGAGTCACTCTGTTTCCAGCTGGCCACGCGAGTAACACGGAAGACCCGCACTCCTGCCTACCAGCCAATTTACCTGCCTCCAAGTGCCCGAGCTGCCTCCTACGATCCATCTGCTGCTGCCTGCCCACTCTGTGGTCCAAAAACCTTAAAGATTTATTGACCAACGCCAGAACCAGCAAAAATACTGCATGCTCCACTTTATGGAATATGAGGGAGATCCGTGGTCATCATCCTTGCGGCTCATGCACCGCGTGCAGACAGACAGACTAAATCGACTCCTTCCCCATTGACGGCAAAGAGTGGCAACTGAAACTTTTTTCAAATTGTAAATCAGCTAATGTGATTCATGTGATCCAATGCCCCTGCGGCCTACGCTACGTAGGGCAAACCTCCAGACCTATTCATAAATGTATAGGAGAACACAGATCCAGGATACGATGTAAAAACCTTACCGCTCCCCTGGTTAACCATTTCATTGAGCTCCAGCATGGTCCTGACTCTTTCTCCTGGTGGGTTGTCGACACAGTTCAAGACAAGGTCAACACTGCTAACACACTGAACTTTAAAGAAGCATGGTGGATGTTCAAACTTAAATCCACCACAAAAGGCCTCAATGAGGCACAACCAGGACAAGCACTCAATATGCCCCCTAGGATTCCACCCATTCCATTGCTTGTATTGGACGATCAATATACCCAGACCAGGAGGACTGTGCCTATGGGCTTCATGCAACTCCGCCTTTCTTTTTCTGCACGCTACCATACCCCGGGCGATGCACAGCATCTCCTTCCTCCAGGTTAGATGCATAGAGTATCTACTTCCATTAAGCAGCCCATCTTTCTATATCCATACAGGCCCTACCTCTACAGTACTCTGCAGCCTCTTGTCACAGGTTTCCCCCTTCTCACCTGTCTATGTTGTTTACTGGAGTTCTTTGAAGGAGTCTTCTTGCGCACGGATCGGGTCTTGTATAACCCTGTGTGAACGTCCTCGGGTTCCAGTGTGCGTTCAGCGTTCCAACTCCTGGAATGTTCAGAATGTCTGGGAAGTCCTGGAAGTGATGCAGAGTGTACTCGGAGACGGATACACGGAGGTCCAGGATACAAGAGGTAATAAAGAGGAAGGGAATGAATGAGGAAGGAAATATAGGGGCCAGGAACCAGGAATCAATGAGTTCAGCGAGAGCAAACTACGGCAGCACACGTCTAGCCACTGCAAGCGGTAGCGTTGAGACGCGCGGGGCGTGGCTTCTTTATAGAACGTGCTACGTCCGACGCGGAAGCTGGTAAGCAACGTTCCGTGTTTGACGGCCCTGTTGGGAGTACTGCTGAGTGCAAGCCCCGATGTGTCAGGGACCAGGAAGTCCAAAAAGGACCCGTCCGACGGTTCATGACAGCATGCCTCCTCCAAAGGCCTGTCCCGCCGGGTTTGCCCGGGTGTATGAGATGATACCTTCTGAGTAATCTGGGGGCATTTAGGTTTGAGATTGGTTCCCAGGTGCGTTCACTAGGAGGGTACCCTTTCCACTCAACCAGGTACTGTAGCTGACCACATTTGTACCTGGAGTCACATATTCTGGACACTTCGTATTCCAGCTGGTCATTCATAGTTGCAGGGTTAGGCCTAAGGGCGGTCCGGGAGGACTGGATGTATGGTTTCATTAGAGACGTGTGAAACACTGGATGGATCCTCTTCCAAGAGTCGGAAGGCCACTGGGTTTATGATTATGATTTCCTTTATGGAAAAGGGGCCATAGTACCGGGGAGCCAACTTTTTAGTCCGTAAATGTCTAGGCAGTAGGTTCGAGGATAGCCAGACCTTAACACCCACTGCATAGGAAGGTCCTGGTCTTCTTTTGGAGTCCGCGTAATGCTTAGTGTGAGTTTGGGCCCTTTCTAAGTGTTCCTTGGCTTTCTTGTGTACATTGATGAGAGTTTCGATCCAGAGTCGACTGTAGGTACTGGTGTAGGATCTGCGAGAATGGAAGGCAGAACCGAAGGGTGAAATCCTTGGCTGCAAACAAAAGGGCTGGTCTTGACAGCCGAATGATCCGAATTGTTGTAGGCAAATTCAGCCACAGGTATTAAGAGTGACCTAGGGTTTGGTTCACACGTTCAGTAGCTCCGTTAGTCTGTGGATGATAACTTGAGGAGAGGGTGCGTTGGCTCCCTAGTATACGGCATAAGTGTTTCCAAAACTGAGAAATGTATTGAGGTCCTCTGTCTGATATGATCTTGGAAGGGAGTCCATGAAGTCGGAATATGTGTTCCAGGAAGATCCCAGCAAGTTCTGATGAAGATGGTAGTTTATACAATGGTGTAAAATGAGCCATATGAGTGAATAAATCAATGGTGACCATGATAGTTGTGTATCCCCTGGAAGGTGGCAATTCCACAAAGAAGTCCGTAGCGATGAATTCCCAGGGTCTTGTTGGTAGTGTAGGCTGAAGTAGGAGACCCACTGGTCTTTTGTTATCATGTTTGTTTTGATTGCAGACTGCACAGGCTTGGATGTACAGTTGAACATCAGTTTTCATTCTTGGCCACCAAAATTGTCTTTGTATTAGATGGAGGGTATTGGTGATGCCACGATGTACTGAGTGAAGGGTATCGTGACAGAGGTTTATAATCCTTTGTTGCAGTCTCTGTGTGGGAATGACCAGGCCATTATCCTTGAACAGATACCCGTCCTTTGTTCTTAGATTCCATCGATTCTTCCCTGTAAATTCCTTCCAGAGCTCAGAGGACTGGGTTTGCATCCGAATGTCTTCCTGGAGGCTGATTGCTTGGGCTACAAAAATTGTGTGGGGAAACATCTTTGGGAAGGACCGATCTTCAAGTGTTTCGTAGTCGGGACGTCGGGATAAGGCGTCAGCAATTATGTTCTGTGTTCCAGGGACATGATGGATCTGGAACTGGTACTGGGCAAAAAAAGAAGGCCCAATGGGCTTGATGGCTATTTCTACATTCCAGAGACTGTAAAACTTGAAGATTCCGATGGTCCGTGCGGACCTGAACAGGATGTTTTTACTCCCAGAAGTAGATGACACCACTCTGTGAAGGCTTGACGGATGGCTAACAGTTCCTTTTCCAAAACGGAATAATGGGGTTCGCTAGGAGTTAGAGTTCGTGAAAGATAAGCAATGGGATTTTCTAGATTATCCCCGAATTCCTGCTTTAGAACTGCTCCAATGGCGTAGTTAGAGGCATACGTTTCCACTAGGAGAGGTCGATTGATGTCAGGTTGAGCCAGGATGGTGGCTTGTGTAACTCTGTCTTTAACCGTTGGAATGCTTCATCTTGGGCTGTTGTCCAGAGAAAGGGAGTATCTTTTTTCAACAATGTAATGATCGGTTGAACTGGAAGATATTAATTTCCGGTAAAAGTTGGCAAGTCCCAGGAAGGATTGAATCTGTTTCACGGTATTTGGAACAGGCCAGGATAGTACGGCTTTTACTTTTGAGTGGTCTATTCCGATTCCTTCTGGGCTAAGGACAAAAAAGAGTAGAGACATGGAAAAGGCATTTCTCGGGTTTAGCCAGGAGCTTGTGTTCACGTAGCCGCTGTAACACTTCCTTAACATGCTCTTCATGCTTCAGATGGTCATTAAAGAATATTAGGATATCGTCCAGGTAAACTATGACGAAGAGGAACAGCATATCAGAAACCACCCGATCCATGAAACGTTGGAAGACCGCTAGGGCATTGGCGAGTCTGAAGGCCATGACCAGGTATTCAAAGTGACCACAGGGTTTTCTAAAGGCTGTTTTCCATTCATCACCCTCCCTAATACGGATCAGATGGTAGGCACCTGTGAGATCCAATTTCGTGAAGACTACAGCTCCTCTCACCGCTTCCACGATATCTGAGATTAAGGGCAATGGGTAGCGGTCCTTGAGGGTGCACTGATTTAAACCATGATAATCAAGACAAGGCCTAAGCTCCTTAGTATCTTTCTTAGGAACAAAAAACAACAAAGCTCCTGCTTGTGATTTGGATGGTCGTATGGTGCCATTTTCAAGGTTGGTATCCAAGTATTCACGGAGGATCCTTTTCTCTGGTTCGGATAAAATGAACATTCTTCCAAAAGGAATCACTGCTGAGGGTTCAGTATCAA